>NW_024412441.1:25974004-26094232 GCF_014898765.1 Herpailurus yagouaroundi | reverse complement strand
GGGGGCGGCCACCGGCAGCAGGATCTGAGCCGCGCGCTCGGCGTTCGCAGCCCCCAAGTTCCGCGGCGCGCGTCGGGCGCCCCCGGCCCCGGGTCCCAGCTCCCGCGGGCGGCCGTGTGAGTGTGGGAGCGCGTGGCGCGCGCGCCCGAGCGGCTGCCGGAGAATAAAATGTGACACGCACGTCTCCGACTCCAGCGCCGCGCGGACGGGGGAGCGCGGAGCACCGCGGGGTCGGACGGTGCGAGGCGCGTCGTCCGGAGAAGGTTGGTAGGGGAGGGCGCGGGGCTCGGGCAGTGGGGCGACGTCTGCCTTCGGGTCGCCGCAGCCTGTGCGCTTCTCGGCACGGAGTTAGACTCGGTGGCCGGGAGCCAGACCTGTGTAGGGGGGTGAGGGGACGCTGAGGGTTTTGGGGGAGAAACAGGACATTCTTCGAGAGGGTGAGTGAACCTGAGGGCTTGAGCTTTGGGGACGGGCAGACACAGTTGTGCTCCTGCGGTTCAATCAATAAAACGGCGATCCTTTATTTTATTTAATTTGGCTCTGGGAGGAAATCGAGATTTTTAATTGCCTTTCTTGACCCCACCCCCATGCAAGACTGCGCTTCTTAAGGCTTAAAGTGTGTTCTGTTGGTTTCTAGTTTGCTGTAGGTATGTTTAGGGACAGACGGGATCCTTAGAATCCCAAATACCCGGGTGTTAATTCTTACGCGCTTGCTGGGGGAAAACTCTTGCTTTTAAGTTGTTACACTTTGCACCGTGTAGGGAGAAGATATTTGATGAATTCTTTTGAGTAAGCAACGTTAACACCCGTCTCTTTCGGATGTGACGGTGCTGCTGGGGCGGGGAGTGAAGTTCAACTTGTGGCTCGCAGCGAGTGATGCCTTCCAAAGCGAGCTGAATAGCTGTGTTTGGAGAAGCCCTGCTTTCCAGGAATTTAAATGAGACTTTTTGTGGTTGCCTTCCAGGTCTCTCCTCCTAGTACCATATTTGTTTTGTCAGGCTGAACTTTCAAAGCTGTTTTATAATCCGAGAAGCACTTTGGGAGAAAAGTAATGCTTGGCTGTTTTTTTGTGAACTTATTTTTACAGGGTCATATTGAAAATTGGAGGAGACGCAAACCATATTTGGTAGCAATCTTTGTTTTCTGTACCGTTTGCGTTCTAACAGCGAAGGGGCTTGCTGATCTCCCACGGGGACTGGCTGCTTGGGTGAGGGTATTGTTGGAGCGCTTGCAACACATTGTGAGTGAAGTGCTTTGTACGTATTTAAAAAGCCTCGTGCGGGTTACTTGATATTTACAGTTTTTTTTTTCTTTTTGAAATTTTGCTCAACATATTTTTGCCATTTTGAAATAATTGTGACTAACGACGAATTTCAAAACCTGAAATGCTGTGTGTGATCCCGTTGTTGCGAACTTAGGGCTAACAGTTCCTTTAAATGGCCTTGAACTTATTTTTACCCACTTTGCTCCTCCATTATTTTTCTGAACTTGACCACCAGACTTTTGCAACACTCCGCGGTTTGCATTTCCTACTAAAGGTTTAGAAAAGCTGATGACAATGGTGAATGAGTATTATGATGAAAATGGAGAACAACCTAAAATAGTAGGGCAGTCGCCTTGAATTTTACAGCCACAGTGAAAAATGGGGGCACTCAAACATGTTGGAATTCTTGATCCAGTTTTTATTGTGATTGATATGAATTTTAGCATTTTACCTTTTTGTAAAATGCAGCTGACGCTTAGTTTTGAGGTAAGTCTCTTGACGAACGTGTGGTAGGAGCCTCAGCTCTTTGTGGAATCCTGAGCCCCAGAGTTCAGACAGAAGGTAGGGACTGTTGGAGAGTGTTCAGAGCAGAGACCAGCATTTGGGGGGTTTCTTATGTTGTGCACGCCATCTAGGAAGTAAAGATAAAGTGAGGATATGCAGGCAGGAGGATTCAAGCCTGAGATAACTTAATGTTTGAAAATATGTGAATAGATTTATTAGGCAGGGAAGGGGAGTCAATCAACTAGGCTCAGTTTCTGATGAGGACACGTAAGAAGGGGGTGAACAATTAAGTTGGTGTCGGGAAGGATTTCTGGTCAGCCAGTGAGATAGGTTAAATAGCGAAGGGGTTGCTGAGAAATTCTTCTAGGTGCTTGTTTCTCTAGAGCTTTTTTTTCCCCTGAGATTCTCTTTCTGAGATGATTTACCTGTGTGAGTCTCTATCTATTGCTTATACTAACTGCAATTGTGTACTGTGGGTGCAGAATGTATCCAAGCATTTGCCAAGCACTTAAATCTTCCCTAAATTGACAAACTAATTCTCAGTTTCCTGCATTTGCTGCTTAGATAGATACACGATGGGTTGCATTCCAAAAAACTTAGAAATATTTGCCCTTTGAGAAACTTAGTTGATTTTCAGATTTCATGCCTCATTCCTGATACTTTTGAATAAAAATATCTTATGTGTTGATAATAGGGACAGTCTGTTAAATATTCACCTTCTCTTTCATTGTAATGTGTTTTACCCTCCTGGGTCTTCTGTTATATGATCATAAATTTTAATTGCTTAGATTAAATGAAATACTTAATTTGACTTGTTTACATGTCTAAGCAAAAAATAGTGCCCTCATGCTAGGTGTATGTTAAGTTTTAAGTTTTTGAGCCTCCTCAAAGAAGAACTATGGGATGAAGTTCACAACTGACTGTCAGAGAAATAATTACATAGAATCAGACACTAATTTTGGAATCCAGAAAGTGCAGGTGTACATTTACATAGCAATTTTCAGTATTCTCAACAGGTTGAGGTCAAGGGCAAGAACTGAGTGTGCGCTCTAGAAGTTGCCCAGCTGCTTGCTGTTAGTGGATTAACTTCAGACTTTCTGTTTAGCATTATCTGTCATTTTTCTGAAAGCGCTCCTTCCTACTTTGGAGAGATTTGTTTGGAAGCATTATTAAGTACACAGAGCACAGACAGAAGAATCGGGGGGGGGGGGGGAAAAAAGCATCAGAGAAATATGGATTTATTATGCCCCTTATCAAATCCCATCCTGATCCGAAATTCCATGCCCCCCCCCCCTGGGATGGATGGGGAACAGTTGTAATGCTTGGAACCCACCCAAGCTGTGGGTGAAATAGCGGCCGTGTGTTTAAAGGATGTGATATATGAACTGGCACTCCTGAGGCTTTGTCCTTATCAGTGGTTTGGTCCAGCACTAGCATGGGTCCTAGACCTGCTGCTTTGGTAAAAATGGGGTACCAGCAGCTGCTTGGCCAGTGTCTTCACTTGGCCACTTGCAGGTTCTTCTTGGCCATCCCACTGTGCCAAGACCCTTCTGATTTGGGGAAGAATTGCTCTCTGGATGCAAGTGGCATCAGAGAAATACTACCCACTCTCTCAGGGATTTTGGTCTGCACAGACGTGCTCTGTGCCCCCTTCCAGGTTCTGCTGCCCCCTGTGGTCTTCTCTAGGAAAAAATTCTGAATTCCAGGCAGACATCAGCTCTAACAAGCTAGAAGGATGTGAGGGTTGGGTTTGCAGTTTGCACTGGACTTTCTCAGTGAAGAAGCTGCAAAGGAAATTCTTGGCTGGCGCCCTCAAACCTGAGTTCTCGGGAGTGCTGTCCCTGCACCACAGGTCACTGGAGCAAGTCTGAGCCTTCCCAGGGCCTGGTTTCCAGGGCTGGGAAATGGAGGCTTAGCTTAAATCCTCTCCAAGGTGTCTCCTCATGCTGAGATTCCGTGAAATTGAGAATTGTATATTCTGACATAAAAGTGAATTCCCATGCTCAGAGGAGAATTCACCTTTAGTTACTGTGCTTCGTATCCCTTCAAACACCATGTAGCGCAGAAGGGAGTAGTAACTCAAAGAATAATAACAGCAATTGCTTCAGACTTATTATGGATTATACCCTGCCACCTGCTCTGCATAGGTTATCCCAGTATACCTTAGCCACAACCCTGGGGTGTATTGTTATCCCCATTTCATAGGTGAGGAGACTGAGCCTCAGAAAGATAAAGTGCCTTCCTCAAAAGTCCCACAGTGGGAAAGCAGCCCTGGGTTTGGGTGTTCCAAAGTCCATGCTGTTGAGACTATGCTCAGACTCTGTGGAGGAAAAGGCATGACTCCTCTTGTGGTCTGTATTTGGGGTCAGAGAAGGGCTGTGACCTTGAGCTTGCTCGTCTCAAACCATGGCTGAGCTTGCTGGATCAGAAAGATTTTTTTTTTTTTCAACGTTTATTTATTTTTGGGACAGAGAGAGACAGAGCATGAACGGGCGAGGAGCAGAGAGAGAGGGAGACACAGAATCGGAAACAGGCTCCAGGCTCTGAGCCATCAGCACAGAGCCCGACGCGGGGCTCGAACTCCCGGACCGCGAGATCGTGACCTGGCTGAAGTCGGACGCTTAACCGACTGCGCCACCCAGGCGCCCCCAGAAAGATTTTTATAACAGGATGGAAGGGGCTGGTGGGGCACTCATTACACAAAGCCAGCAGATTCACTGGAACCTGGAAGCAGAAAAAGGCAGGAAATGCAACCTAAAAACGACCCCTGCAGTTGAGAATATCCCAGGCAGTCAGTATTCTATTGAAAATCAGGCTCATATGAAGGGTTTCTCATCAAGTGAAATTTCCAAGGAAAAATTTAAGCAAAGACTTGAAAAAATGATCCCTACTCTCTAAGTTATTGGGTCAGTGAGGAGAGGAAGCTCAGAAAGTAGTCTCTTGGGACATTGAGAAATATATTGGCTAAAGCGTTAGAGAAGACACTGTAAAGAAAAATCCTGTGATATCTTGATTATAACCTTCTGCTTTCAGAAGTTTATAATTCACACGTTATGTTCTGCTCTTGGCTGCTCCTAGTCTTTGAGCCCGAGAGGGAAACGCATTATTAAATTTAAAACAATTGGTTTTCCATGTTCAAATTATACAAATTTTTCAAGTAGAGGTTCTTGCATGTTGGTAATTGTGGTTTCTAAAATGACTTAGCTTTAAATTAAATTTGGAAGAGGGTAAATCTCTTAGATAATCCGATAGCTTTCATTATTCAGAAAGAAATTTGAAAAGTGGCTTCCTTGAAAGTGTAGTGATGATTTTTTTTTCTGGAAGATAAGTATATTACTAGGTGCTTAAAACCTGTCTTTGTACCTCTGACCACAAACAGGTAGAAAAGGTACTGATAAGATTGGTATATTTTCTGAATGATACAGTTAACCCAGTTATGCTGTGGAACTGTAAGTGCACACGTGATTGAATGAGTGGATTTGGGTTTACTGTGAGAAGAGGGATCTTGCTCTGTAAATTCTATTTTAAAATTAGTAAAAGTGTATCCCCCATACAGAAAAGAGGACTTCCTTCCTCCCTCCCTTCCTTCCTCCCTCCCTTCTTTCCTTCCTTCCTTCCTTCCTTCCTTCCTTCCTTCCTTCCTCCCTCCCTCCCTCCCTCCCTCCCTCCCTTCCTTCCTTCCTTCCCACTGTCATTAAAAAGAACATGCCTGAGAGGCTCATTCGGTTACATATCTATCCAACTCTTGGTTTGGGCTCAGGACACGATCTCAGGGTTTGTGAGTTCAAGCCCTGTGTCAGGCTGTGTGCTGACAACATGGAGCCTGCTTGGGATTCTCTTTCTCCCTCTCTCTCTGCCTTTTGCCTTTGCTCTCTCTCTCTCCAAAAATAAATAAACTTAAAAAAATAAGTAAAAAATAAAAATATAACAAGAACACGCACACACACGTGCACAGACGTGTGCACACATAAACTTGCAAATACAGGGGGACTGCATCCCTGCATTAATATGGTTTACCATTAGTAATTTGGAGTGGGAACCTGAATTCGCATACTTAATGCATGAATTGTTGGGATTCACAACTGTTGAGTGAGAAAATCAGGACTTAGAGCCTTGGCCTTCTGACGGAGAGAAGAACATTCTTTTTCCTGTATTACTTATCTCTGAGAGAATTGCATGTTCCAGATTGCCAGTGGCTTGTGTGAAGATAGAAATGTTTAAGGTCGTTTAAGCTTTACTTGGATTTATTATTAATAGGATAGGTATGGGAAAACACACTTTTACTTCTATGTGTATATGTGTGAGAGTGTGTGTATCTGTAAATATTCTTTAACAACAGTAGCATCTTCAAGGTCCCTTTGGTGGTTTGCAGAATGTTTTTGACTGTTGACGTTCACGAGGGAGGCCTCTCGGGCAGGGCAGCCTGGAAAACCAATGCCGGGGTCCTATACATTAGTTAGCTACTTGCTGGGTGAAAGAAGTGGAGCCATTTTAGAGGGTTTGGGGTCAAACTGGTGTTGGCCCAATAGTGGGTGTGAGTTAATCTTTCTCTGATAACCATTTGAAGTTGCCCCGATGTCGTCTCATCACTTTAAACTTTAGGTAAAATAACTAAAACAGCAGCAAGCTCAAGTGTTCAAAAAAAAATTTTTTTTTGAAACCCTCTGGTTCATAAGGTACTTTTTGGAGCAATTAATGAATACCAGGAAGCTGACAAGTGCAACATGGTTTACTTTATATTAGTATTTGTGTATCTGTATGTATGTCATGTATATGTAGGTATTTGATTGATATTTTTCAAAGGGCAGTTTTCCTCCTTACAATAACAGTACAAACAGTATTCCTCTGCCTTATGTTCAAAATTAGTAGCCGGGAGAGTTGAAATAATTAAGTAATTTGTCTGACTAAATACTTGATACTTTATAATAACATTCAGAGAGAGCCATTAAATAGATTGCTTCATTAACTATTTGAGGTGGGACGGTTTCAGAAACTGACTTGATAGTAACAGGAAAAAGTCTCTAATGTGACTCGAAAATAATGTGATTGCTTCCGTAAGTTAAACCCAAACATGTCTCTACTGGCCACACTCTGTAATTTTCACATAATTAAAACATACTATTAATGTAATATAATCATACCCCAGTAATACCCCTCGTATTACTGTTTGATACATATGCTGAAAGAGCAGAATTAATTTTTGGTTTGGGGGTTTTCCAGTATGTTCATGACTGGTAGGCATAGTATTAGATGTAAAACCAGAAGTGGGTAAAAGGAAAGCTTTAAATTGCATTAAACAATGTGCTTCACAAAGGAGAGTCAAAAGACTCCTGGAACGGGGCGCCTGGGTGGCGCAGTCGGTTGAGCGTCCGACTTCAGCCAGGTCACGATCTCGCGGCCCGTGAGTTCGAGCCCCGCGTCGGGCTCTGGGCTGATGGCTCAGAGCCTGGAGCCTGTTTCCGATTCTGTGTCTCCCTCTTTCTCTGCCCCTCCCCCGTTCATGCTCTGTCTCTCTCTGTCCCAAAAATAAATAAACGTTGAAAAAAAAAATTAAAAAAAAAAAAAAAAGACTCCTGGAACAAGGAAGCTTTGTTTTTTGTAGATGGTATATAAAACCCAATTATAGCATGGAACTCCAGGAGTATAATCACATACATGACGTGCATGTTTTACTGGCAAAACTAAACTCACCTGCCCCAAATCTCCCCCAGTGGGTCCCTGCCTCTCAGTTGCCCAACTTAGATCTATCTTGAATTCATTACACCATATCGAAAATGAATATGAGTTTATTATATACTGAGTGACCCTGCCTTATGGCCCACACATTTGGTCTGGGAATGACTGTGGTGCATAGTGGTGACCCTAAATGCTTAGTGTGATTGGTGTAGTGCAAAGCCAGGTGCCCGGGCTTGTCGTCCATCAGGTCCATGCTCAACCTCACCAGTTACAGGTTGGAAGGAGGGCCATTCCTTAGAATCATTCCTTGTTGAACTGAAAGGCATCCACAGATCAATTAATTCACTTTCCAGGGTACATATTTTCTATGAACCCACATAGTCTTTTCTCAAGAAAAAAATTCAAATTCTGTATGTGGGGAAAGGTAGACATAGAACAAAATTATAGGAGGAAGGTCATGTGCCTTTTGTTTGAGATATATATATATATATTTATGTTGAGGGTAGAAAACAAGGATTGATGATTGCAATGAGGTATTTAAATCTTCCCCTTGTTTGTTTTGCATAGTTGCTAAGCAAATCTTTTTTCGAGGTGAAGTCCCTTGGACTGTTCTTTCATCTGTGTGAAATTTCAAAATGAAATTCCTTGGGGCGTCTGGGTGGCTCAGTCCATTAAGCGTCTGACTTCAGCTCAGGTTATGATCTCATGGGTTCGAGCCCTGCTTTGGGTTCTGTGTCTTCCTCTCTCTCTGCTCCTCTCCCACTCATGCTCTGTCTGTCTCTCTCTCTCTCTCAAAAATAAATAAACATTATTGTTATTTTTTTTAATGAAGCATCCTTCATTTGGTGCTGACAGTTTGTAGAGAGAGAAAAAGCAGTGACTGAGTCATGGACTGCTTGCATTGGTAGAATGGGAGATATGTGTAGATACATTGGTAGAATGGGAGCTTGGAAGAGTGACATCATTGAACAAAACAGGTCTAGGGCATATCTTTTCTTCTTTTTTTACTTTTTTTTTTTTTTTTTTAAGTTCACAAGACTACAGTTATTTTCATGTGACATTCTTCTTGTCAGCTACCTGTATGCTCAAGAAGCAGATGACATTAACCTCAAATACAAAAGACAGAGGTGGAGCAGTGCCCCTAAACCACCTTCTGGGGTCTCAGGAAGATACAGAGAATCCAGCTTAGCTATCCCTTGAAGATCAAATAGGCCATCAGAGATTTGCTAAAACATTCAGGGCTGTCAGACACTAATCAGTATGAAACTGGAAATGGATGGCATCAGATGCAGTCTGGGGGGAGAAATGAAGTACATAGAAACCTGTACCCCATATCCCCACGTGACCCTTGTTTTTTCCTCCAGAGACTTCAGAGCTTTTATTTTCTTCCTCACTCTCGAAATGTGTCTGTGTGCGTCATGTGCTGCTTGTGTCCGTGGGACGTGGGAGGGAAGCTGTATCACATCCCCAAAGTTCAGTTTTCTCTGGATTTTGGGCAACTGCCTTACCTGGCTTGTTTTCTTCAGCTGTGTTCCTAACCAGAGAAGTGTTGAATAGAAAAGGTAATTATTAAATCTTTAGCCAGTGCCAACTGTGCCCAGATCATAAGTGAAAAGTTTGATGGATTTTCATAAACCAAATACACCCATATAACCAGCTAGATCAAGAATGAGATATTACCAGGGCACCTGGGTGGCTCAGTCCTTTTAGTATCCAACTCTTGGTTTGGGCTCAGGTCATGATCTCACGGTTCATGAGATCGAGCTCTATGCTGACAGCATGGAGTCTGCTTGGGATTCTCTCTCTATGTCTCTCTTTCTCTCTCTGCCTCTCCCTTACATGCACACGCATGCTCTCTCTCTCTCTCTCTCTCTCTCTCTTTCTCTCAAATAAATAAACTTAAAAAAAAAAAAAGAGTAAAATATTGCCAACAATCCCTGAAGCCTGACCCTTCTGGTCACTGTCCAGCGGAAGGTAACCATTATCCTGATTTCTCACAGAACAGAGGAGTTTTGTGTCACCTGCTTGCATTCAGTTTTAAACAAAATGACGTTTTAACAGTATGGTATATATTTTTTTAGAGTTAAAGCAGTGTTAACCAGCAATGAAATATAGGTTGTGCTGTTAAAGTTGAGAAGTTTGCTCTTGGTTCAGAAACTTCCATGCTGTGCATGGAACAAAAGTGCATTTTGTTATTAACAATTGTAGGTTGTTAGTAACATAAATGTCACTTAGTTTTGCTGTTTCTTGGATGCTACAGATCTTGCTTTCCATTCGCTACACAACAGGATCAAAATATTTTTTTAAGTGTATTAAAAGCTAGTAACATTATGTTCTAAATCTTGAAGATATATTTTAATATATTTCCCCTTATTAAAAATAAAACTGGAGCACCTAGGTGGCTCAGCCAGTTAAGCATCTGATTCGTGGTTTCGGCTCAGGTCATGATCTCACAGTTAGTGGGTTCAAGCCTTGCATTGGGCTCTGTGCTGACGGTGTGGAGCCTGCTTGGGATTCTCTCTCTCCCTCTCTCTCTCTCTTTGTCCTTCCCCTGCCTAAATAAATAAGTAAATAAACAAACAAACAAACAAAAAAATAAAATTGAACATAGGACAGTTCTATGGAAAAAAACTTCAAAATGAAGCTTTCTTTACTAACTGAATTTAGTTTTATTTGGCAACTTTTAGCCTTCGATTTGTGATTTTGGCATACTTTCATACTGTAAGTGGACACTGATAGATGGATAGTTCTATGAGATATTTTACATAATACGACTTTTTTAGATTTTTTAAGGGACTAGCTCAGAAAAATTCAGCAGGACATGGAAGATTAAAATCATATAGATTCTTTAGAGTTTTTGTCTGCCTAGAGATAGTCTACATTGCTATTTGGAAATAAATAAAAATCCATAAACTGAAAAAACTAAAAAAAAACCCTGAAAACTCAGTTCCAGGCCATCAGTTGCCTGGCCTGTACTTGGTACACTGACCAACTTGAAAAAAGGTTTTCACCATACCAAAGAAAGTAAAGTTCAAAGGGATATAATGAAAAGATAGAATGATATCTTAACGTTTACTAGAAAAGAATTAAAAATTGGAAATATGATTTAAAAAAGTAAAAAGGTTAACAGGCAGACCGCTTAATAATAGTCTGATGTACTTGGATTATATTGTATAAATTCAGGATTTGCCTAAAGCCAAAGAGATTGGCTTAAACCCAAAGCCAGATGCCATTGGAACCCAGTTGGTAGAGAGCAGGGCATTTGGCAGTCAAAGCTCACATGGCATTAAGAGTCTCATGATTTGGTTTCTGTCTCCTAAAGAGGAAGCTGTATCTCTCACCTGCCTCTGAAAATGCTGGCTTTTGTACAGCATGCCCTTGGGCGTGTACTACTTAAGTGGTTCAGAAATATGTGATTATACTTCATGTGATTGTCCAGAGTTTCTTTCCTGACATTTACTGTTTCTGGAAGGCAAAATGTTTTTTGGGCTTCAGCTTCTATTGTTTATCATATTCTTTACAGAAAAAATGGAGGGAAGCCCTGCTCTATTAGCAGAAGGAGCATTTAAATGAGGAATTCACTTTACAGATGGCTCTGTCCACTCTTGCTCACCTCCTGAACCCCCGTATGTTGTCCATATTGGCAAAGAGTCATGTTTCCAAACCCTAAACTTGATCATGTGACCTTCTCCTCTCCTTAGTGCCGCGCCCTCCCCCACCCCACCCCCACCCCATGGCATACAGGACCCAGCCTGGAATTTTTAGAATATCATGTGCTTCTGAATTGGGCCCCAGTTTTGTCTCCTCTTTACTACTTTAAGGGTGTCTCTGACTATATTAGGCTGAGTTCAAGGATGGACCTGCTTCTTCCTCCTGCTGTCTCTTTGTCTCTGTCTCTTTCACACACACACACATACACACACGATGTATGGTCCCCTCCTGTGCTACAGCACCATTTGTCTTTGTTGCACCTCCCAGTCTGTATTGTAATTAACCTTTTACTTTTTTTCTCCCCTGCTTAACTGTAAGGTGCTTGCAGGCAGCCCTGTGAGGCTGTGTCCCCAGCTCCTTAGTACATCTCAAGATACTGAGCTCAGTAGATGGCTTGATCAATGTTAACTGAATGAACGGAGCTGAAAGTATTTCAGATTTGAAAGGACTACTGTCCACTCCATAAACATGACTTCTACAAATGAAGGGGAGAGGGTGAGATCCTTTCTGCCTTTTTTTTTCAAGGCAAATCCCCACATATATAGCTCCTCCAATTCTAGCCATCCATTTATAAACAGGCTATTCTAAAGACAAGGGACTATGGACTGAATGGACCATTCTGTACATACATTGTCTTTAGAGTTGCAGTTAATCACTTTGGAGAAACACATTTACTAGTGATATTAGGAAATCAGAGTTAAACTGTTCAACCTTGTAATCTTTATGCCTCTTGTGAATCTCACCGAGAACACTGGAAATTCACATTTCTTTTCATAAGTGGTAGAAATGTGGCTGGGCGTCTTTGTTCCTCCTTTAACAAAGCATTCCCAAGTAAGGGACACGTGTAATTGGTAAGTGATTAGTAAATAAATTGGGGAGGATCTGCCCAGGGACGTTTTATAAAAGCACTTTGTCTAGGATTCATAAATGTATCAAATTCTAACAATTAGAGCTACATACATTATCAGCACCTGGTGTGATAATAAAGGCTGCTCCAGAGCGAATGGGCTCAGCAGCATTTTGTTGTGGGCTTGCATTTTTTCTGGCTGCCCACAAATCATCTATGAATAGGTATTAAAACTGGGAAAGGTGCTGCTAGCCCGGGGACAGTATGAAATATGAGCTGTCTGTGAGGAATTATAAGTGCAGTCCCTTTATCCTGAGATCAGTCCAACCAGGTGCAAGCGGAAAGGTGCACACCTTTAGCTGAAAGCCTGGAGAAGGCACTGTGCTGTGCCTTCTTCCTGTGTGTCTGATGGTGTGGCCTTGACCTCATTCTGCCAGTGCTTCCTGGAGGAGACAGCCCCCAGGGCTGAGGTGCTTTCCCCGACAGGGGGGTCAGTGCGTGTCTGGGGTCACTCATTCCACAAAAATTTATGTGGCATTTAGTGTATTTTCAACGTATCTTCCCAGATGCACATCCTCTAGAGTGCCAAATGCTGTGCATTTCTCTCCCCACTATTTAAATGAGTTTTGTTTGAAAGTTTGCAGTCTCCCAAAACACTGGGTTAGGGCTAGGGAATGCCTGGGATGAGTCATTTAATTAAGGGGACACTTTCCCTTACTCTGAACCCATTCTAGAATTAAAATAAAAAATGTTACCCGTGGTTGAAGTTAGGGACCTTTGGCGGTCCCCAGCAGTAAATAGAACATTGCAGGAATTTAACAAAAGCTGGAGGAATTTTAAAAAATGCTTGGAGCGTTTGAATAAACTATTTCCGTGCTCCATTTACATATGCTTAAGATCATGGAACCACTTGGGAGTAAAGAAAGAAGAACCTAAGTGTGGATTTCTTCTCACCCACGGAAATAGCTTTAAATCGCTTTCATAGTCAAGTTAAGTGGATTTTAATGATTTCATGTGTGCTGGCTATTAGCAGTTGTCATGCTGCTGACTGTGGCACTCAGACAGTTCCTTCTGGTGACCCCTCCTCCGCCGGAGGCTATGGGTACATCTCCACATCATCAGCACAGACTCACATCTGTCCCTGGATTCACACACCAGGCAAAGGAAGCTTTTAAAGTAAGAAAACTATGGGTAGAAGTCAGGGTTAGGCACCAGAGCATCAGGGCATGGCTGTTATTCAAAGTGATGTATTCAAATTTGAATATCTGTTTAAATTATTTCATTTTTCTTAATGACCTTAGATCCCTACACACCCCCAAGCCCTTTTAATTTTCCTTATGAGTCATGCATGCTATGCCAGCTTAATAAGGCTTTCTATGCCAGTGGGTTTCTTGGCGCTTTTTAATTATGTTGTTGTCCCAGACATGGCTTTTGATAACTGGATGTGGTTAAAAGATTCTGTTACTGTGTTTTGGAAATCTGGTGCCAGCCAGGAAGGCCTACCCCTGCGACAAACCAACCCAGCAACAATTGTTGAACCTTTCAGGAAACTCACAATCATTGGATATTGGAACTCGTCTCAGATGGATTCCAGGCTGTGTGGGGAGGCACCAAATTTGGCCTGTGCTTTTAGTAATGGGTTTGGTGTTTTGCTTATTTATTGGTTTGGTTTTCTTTTCTTTGTTCTCCCCCCTCTGCCCCCAAATGCTTTAGACTCCTTGAGAAGATTTACTGTCAGGCAGTAAGCCTCAAAGTAAACACAATTTTGTGGCTTCCTAGAAACTAGTGATGAATAATATGGATCTAACAGGAAGTCCTGCATTTACCTTTCATGAATATCTGAAGTAATTCAGAGTTGTAACTTTGAAGCCCTCTTAGTGAATTACTATTAAACATTCAGTTTGAACAGCAAAAAAATGTATTTAAAAAAAATTTTTTTGGACGTTTGTTTTTGAGAGAGGAAGAGAGACAGAGTGCGAGCAGGGGAGGGGCAGACAGAGAGGGAGGCACAGAGTCTGAAATAGGCTCCAGGCTCTGAGCTGTCAGCACAGAGCCTGACGCGGGGCTAGAACCCACGAACTGTTAGATCATGACCTGAGCCAAAGTCGGATGCTTAACTGACTGAGCCACCCAGACACCCCCAAATAATTTATTTATTCTTTTTTTTTTGTTTTGTTTTGTTTTGTTTTTTTCTGGAGGCAAAGCCTTCTCCCAGGAAGACTAGCATCCTGCAGGGTGATGTGAATTGTGCCTGCCGCCCTCCCTGCCAAGGGATGGAGATGTGGCCATGCAGTGATTGGGAGAATTCCTTGTCCAAACAGTGGCTGAATGCAGGGATGTCCCAGGTGACTGTCTGTACAGAGCTGGCTCTCCCTGTGCTCCCCTCCCTGGCCGTTTTGCGGATGGGCTCCCTAGCAGTCACCACAGACACATCACATCGGCCACACCAGGTGAAGTGGAACGTGGCTCAACACAGAGGGGGTCAGCTCGATTATAGTCTTCACAAATAAATAACTAAAGGATAATCTTTCTCCCAGGCTCAAAGGTCAGGTGCCTTCCAGGATGGGCCCTCTGTTCAGTCCTGCTTTGAATCAGGAAGGGGTGAGGCGCAGGTGTAAGGGGGAGCTGGGACCCCCTTGGAGCTGGGAGAGGGGGCTTCAGCCCCAAATCCCCACATGGCTGGGCATGCAAGTGAGGCCTCAGCTATCAGTCAAATTAATGAGAAAGGCTTAAAAGCAAACAAATCCTTTCTTCCCTCCCCAGGGTTCTTCAGCTTTCTGGAAGGGTCTGACTGACAGCTTTGAAGGCCCTGCTCCTGCCCAGAGAGCTTGAGCGGCCAGAGGGGGCTTCTGTGCTGCGTAAACTGCCAGTCTTTCCCCTCCCTGACCTAGAAAACAGGCAGGAAAGGGGTCCCTTGGGCCCCATCTCAGGCAGGCTTCCTAGGACAGGAGCAGTTCCCATTGAGTTCAAAGGGCAGCTGTTGTTTTGGGGCTTCTAGAGGACAAGGTGAAAAGATGAGGCGAAATATGTTTTCTGTTTGCTGAAGGAAATTAACAGAGTTGCCTGGCGTTGGTATTTCCTGGAATATCTGCATGGAAGAGGTAAGCTCTGTATGCAAGGGAAGCTGCCAGAGACCCAGATGGCTTCCCCTCACTCCCTGGCTGCACCTGCCTGGGGGGAGCCCTTGCAGTCCCTGATTCTAGTGAGTCATGACTCCCTCCCTAGGACTTTCACAGTGCGGCTTGTATCTCCTGGCCTGGCTGTCCTGGACTCCTGGGAATTCTGGTCACCACCCACAGATCTTCTCCACCCTTTGCCACCCCCAGAATTCTTAAATATGGGATCTTCTCTCACCTTCCATAGACAGTTGTTGAATAAAAGAAGCTGCTTCCATGCTGGACACAGCGGTCTTACTACTAACTTAGCATGGAATGTGATGGCACTCCTTCCACAAATAACGTATTTAATCATTTTTTTTTTTTCTATTGCACTTTCTGATTCGTGCTCTTCAGCCATAATAAACAGAAGTGGGAACAGAAATTTGTAGAAGGTACCTTCTGAGATTAGAGATTTCCTTCTTAAAAAGAGGAACACGTAGGCTTGTATTGTCTCTTAAGCTCCCCGGCCCCAACACCGATGGTAGATGGTTGACAGTTTTTCGTCAACCCCCACGTTTCTTCAGTTTCTGGTCTCCCGTCTCTTTGGTGTGACACATGATGTCAGGACTTCAGCATTAACAGCAAGCACTATTGAACCACTGCTGGAGGTTTTCAGGACCGTTATCTTTGCTTTGGGACTTGTACACAGATATTTCGTTTATTATGGCAGGTTCTAAAAATTTATGACCTGTGAAAAGTTTATTTTCGGTGTAACTGAGGTCAGAATTGAACATTTAATCCAAAATCCATATGGCACTGAGTCGCACAGTGTATGAAAGCGCTTTGTAAGCCAAGGAGGGGCTGCCTGAGGAGAGAGGCCTGGACTCAACAGACCCAGTCTCAGATTCCAGGGCCTCCACTTCGGGGTGATTTGTGTGTGAGTTTTTCTCTTCTCCTTTTATTTCTACATCTTTTAGCATTAAGACTTTCAGAGTAGCTTTAGGATTGCAGCAAAAATTGAGCAGAACACAGAGATTACCCACAGGCCCCTGCCCTCACAGGTGCACAGCCTCCCCCACCATCAGCACCGCCCCCTCCTCCCCCCAGAGCGGTACATTTGTTACAGCCAGTGAACCTATCCTGACACATCACTGTCACCCGGAGTCCGCAGTTCACATTGGGGTGCACTCCTGGGGTTGTACGTGCTGTGGGTTTGGACAAATGTTCACATGTATCCACCACTAGAGTGTCATACAGAGTATTTTCACTGCCTTAAAGATCCTCTGTGCTCAGTCTGTTCACCACCACCTCCTCCCCCTGCCACCAGCTCCCACAACCACTGAACTCTTACTGTTTCTATAGTTTTGCCTTTTCTAGAATGTCATATAATTGGAATCACAAAGTTTGTGATTGGCTTTTCAGATTGGCTTCTTTCACTTAGTACATTTTAAGATTCCTCCATGTGTTTTCATGGCTTGACAGCTCGTTTCCTTTTAGTGCCGAATAATTTTCCATTATCTGGTTGCCACAGCTTATTTATCCGTTCATATTTATCCAATGGATTATGTATCCATTTAGCCAGTTGAGGGATATCTTGGTGGCTTCCAGGTTTTGGCACTTGTGAATAAAGCTGCTGTCAACATCCATGTGAAGGTTTTTATGTGGATGTAAGTTTTCAGTTCCTTTTAACATGACTGGAACATGATGCCAGATCATAGGAGAAGAGGATGTTTAGCTTTCTGAGAAGCCGACAAAGTGGCTGTACCATTTTCTCATTCCCACCAGCTATGAGTGAGTGCTCCTCTTGGCCCACATCCTTGCTGGTGTCAGTGTTCTGGATTTCGGCTACTCTAGCAGGTGTGTAGGGGTATCTCATGGTTGTTTTAACTTGCATTTCCTTGAGGACTTATGATGTGGAGCATCTTTTCATACACTTACTTGCCATTGGTATATGTTCTTTGACACGTTGTCTGTTAAGGTCTTTAACCCATTTTTTAATCATGTTTATTTTCTCACTGTTGAGTTTTAAGAGTTCTTTGTATAATTTTGCTCACAGTTCTTTATCAGGTGTGTCTTTTGCAAGTATTTTCTCCCAGTCTGTAACTGGTCTTCTCACACTCTTGCGATTGTATTTCAGTGAGCAGAGGTTGTTTATTTCAAGGAAGTTCTGCTTATCAACTCATCCTTTTATAGATAGTGCCTTTGGTGTTGTATTTAACAAGTTCTGCCATACTGAAGGTCATCAAGATCCCCCCCTATATTCTCTTTGAGGCATTTTATAGTTTTCTGTTTGGGGTTTAGGTCTGTGGTTTCTTCTACTTGTTCTTAAGTTTCTCCTTTGTAAAATGAGAGTAAATCCTCTGCGTCTTTTTTATGCTTAAGTACCAACCAGCACTCCTATCCCGGGCTCAAGGGTGGTCATTTGTGGCTGATATTAGTAGAACCACAACACAGTAGTCAAAGGCAATGAACTTGGCTACAGGTCTAGCACATTTTTTTGGCCTTTGCCTCATCAGCCCTCATAAAAGTTTTGGGGTTTTGTTTTGGTGGTGGTGGTTTTGCTATTGCATTGCCTTTTTATAGAATACCTTATTCTTTAAAGTGAGTTTTGGCTGATGTGACTTACAACACAATAAATGATTTGGGGGTCTTAAAGATGCAGACAGTTCCTAGGGTGGAAATTCCCTGACTTTGAGTTCGCTGTGGGACTCAAGCACACAGAATTTTCATCTGCTGCTTCTCACCCACATTTGTTGTTCAACCAAACACACCCATTTAGCAACCAAATGCTCATTTCAGTCCCTCCCTCCTCCGTCTTAACCAGCCCAGTCCCCGGAAGGATTAGACCTGCTGTAAAATGCAGTCTCTGGTTATGAAAGTAATTAAGTATTGGGGAAAATAAGCAGAAAGACTTTGAAGTTACATAAAACTCCTCATTTATTTGTTTTTATTAAGGTTCTTAGAAATGACTTTGCCATCTTCGACTCTAACATTCTACACTTTGCTGAGACTCTTATATGTTCCTGGCTCAGAGTGAATACTTACTCAGTGAATAGAGAAAATACAGCTTTAAATGATCCAGAGAAAACAAGAAAAGCCAAAGGGAATAAACAATTAATTGTGTGCTGTCCAGATTGCTAACAGTGGAATAATGACAAAAATGTTCTGAAGCTGGGAGCACTGTTGCTTTTAACCGGAGGCCGACTAAGATGGTCTGAAAGTAGAGGAAGCTCTGCAGTCAGCCTGGGTTTGGATCCTGACTGCCGCTTACAGGCTGCGTGACACCCAGGGCTGGCTGAAGGACTCCATGCACGATGCGAGGGGGCAGGGGGAACCCTTGTTCAAAAAGCAGGGGGGGATAATGCCCTTAACAGCACCCAAACAAAACACTTTTTCCTTCCCTTTCCTTCCATTTTTCTTTTCTTTTCTTTTTTTCTTTTCTTTTTTTTGCGTGTCATGGTGTTTTTAATGTTCTAAGGAAAGAAGAATTAAAATTTAATTATTAACATCAATTTTACTGGTCATTTTTGTTGTGCAATGCCACTTTTAAATCCACATGTAGGATCATTTAACTCCTCTGCACAATCAGTGAGATTACACAATGTGTACTTCCTGGCGGGCACAGGCTTACATATTTCATTCTTACCAGAACAGTGGAGACATAACTCAAAACTAACTCAGTTCTTTTTATTTCACCCCATGACACATGCGATTCTACCAACCTCAGCTTTCCCGTAAGGAAGGAATTCCAGGCTTTTCTTCTACATCATTATTTTCAGCATATGTGGACAGTTCATCCAGGGCAATGAGAAAGGACACGATGAGAGCCCTTGGCCTATTGTGTTTCTTAGAACACCATTGCTTCTTTTTGCTTTTAAAGACAGTTCTGGCTCTAACAAAGCATGGCCCCTCGGGGCTGTCAGATCCCCCTACTTAGTCACAGAGGTAACATGCTTACTGTGTCCTCACTTTGAGTCTTGCTAAACTTCCAATGCACCGGATCCACAGGGCGTCAGGTATGCTGTCTGTGAAGGGGCTGGCAAGGAAAGGTGGACACGCATACTGCACACATGTTATACATGTCTGGTCTGCTCATGGGAATGCTTCATTGTCCCATTGCCCCATTTTCCCATTGGATTTTACTTGGAAAACACAAACTCAAAGGTGAAATTATTAATGACTTTAAGACAGTGGCAGGAGAAAATCAAAGCAAGCATGGTCCTTCTGAATGTGGGGTCCTGTGACACGACACAAGTCACATCCCATGAAGGTGGCCCTGCTGACATCTAATGGATTCTTAACTTCAAGGAACCTCTTTCCTCCTCATAAAATTGAGCAATAATATGACCAAACTCATTGGTTGTTTTAAGTTTAAATGAAGCCCTGTTTGTGGTGTATGAAGTACCACACTTGTTACATAGCATGCCTTTACTTAAAGTTCACTCTTTTTTAAAGTTTGTTTATTTATTTATTTAGAGAGCGTGCATGCACGTGTGACTGGGGGAGGGATACAGAGAGGGAGAGAAAGAATCCCAAGCAAGCTCCACACTGTCAGCGTGGAGCTTGACACGGGGCTCAAACTCGCTAACTGTAAGATCATGACCCGAGCCGTAATCAAGAGTTGGACACGTAACCAACTGAGCCACCCAGGCACCCCATATATTCTGAAACCACTTCGGACTACAGGGTGAGTCTTCAAATAAGATGGTTTTGTTGTTGGAAAGACTACCAAATGTGGAGGCAAGCCAGAGTCATGAAATGCAACTTCTAGAATTGAGCAGGGTGGAAAAAAAAAAATTATAAGCCACAAATGCATTTTATTATCTCTGTTGAAACAATTCAGTGCCTGTTCAGATGCATAAGCAAATAAAATGTAGTGCCTTGAGGGCTTTGAAGAGCCAACTGGTTTTATAAAACTATGAAACATGGCTTCCAGTTCCACACCTCTTTTTACCTGTGGGCAGCTTGCTTCCTTGTGTCCAGGAGAGTGTCAGATGTCTGACATGGATACTAAAACTCGTTGCATCATGACATAGCATCTAGCAACTGGAAGGGGCCTAAGATAAAAAGCAAAGGCTTAACAAATGTATGTTATGAGGACATGATGGAAAGAAGAGTGGCAATAAATCAATTTTATTATTGCCATCATGTTGACTGGGTGCTGGCCGTGAGCTGTGCACTGTAGAAGCTTCCTCCTCTACAGCAAGGGCTTTGCCCAGCAGAGCTAATGCACAGGGAGCACTATCCCAGTACTGCACAGGCGTGTACTGTTCCGTAGCCATATTTCACCCTTGTAGAAACTCGAAGCATATACTTTCTGCATCTGCTTAAAGGGTCCTGCATAAATAAAGCCCCCTATATAGTCTGCAAATCAGAACACCCCAGAATTAATACGCTGTAGTCAGCATTTTCTTGATGAGGTGAGATACAGTGGTGTGCTTAGAGCCGGCCGGTGAATACTCGCTCGGGAATTTTGTGAGCCAGTTGTTAAACTACTTTAAAACAGTTCTTTCTCAACATTCATCATTTCCTAAATATTTCAGTTACATTTTACTATCATCTATGCTCTCGAAGGTGTCCACATCTGCCGTGGCTGATGGTGCAAATACTGTACGACAATAAGCTTCTGTGGATCTCTTCTCTGTGTTCAGTGGCCTCACCTTAGTAGTTTAAAACTGGCCATGACCGAAGGATGTACTCCAGGGAAATGGGGCAGTGCCAAAATCAGCCCTCCACTTCCCACTTCTCTTTCCCAAGAGCCAGTCGTCAAACATTTATCAGCACATTACTAAGGAGGAATGAAATTGGCATAGAAGTTTCTTTTGGAAGATTTGTTACAAGCTCTATAGGCTCCTGCAGACCATTACAGAGCCAATTAGAAAGTGTACAAAAGGAAAAGGGGAAGGGAACGAACATTCTTGAAGCATTCGTGCCTGGCAGTGCATTAATTGACTTTCATATAGAGGTCAGTTAAAATCCTCTTAAAGGCTGGCTAAGCTGTGTGATGTTACCTCAGTCTTGCAGTTGAAGAAACCGGTCTTTGGTTTAATAACTTACCCACGTTGGTATGGTTAATAAGGGAAGAAACTTACATGGAAAAGTATTTGAATGTAGGTGTTTGTAACTCAACTCATTGTCTTTTCCCTATAGAATGGAAATTTGAATGTCTAGTGGAAATACTGTCGTTAATGCTGTGGTAAGGTTTTTGCAAGTGTAATGAATGCTTTTTTTTCCCCTTTCATTCATGTGCATACAAGCATTGGAAGGCAGGTGCCCATTGGTCATGCAGAGGTTCTGCCCTGAGGGAGGAGGGAGGAGTAGTGTGTATGAAGTCCTGGAGCAGTGCAGGAAATGATAAGGAATGTCTGAGAGGGATGCTGAAGCTGGCTCTTAAAAGGTGACAGGTCATTTTAAAGACATGCAGATGTGTGCCTGGCATCAGTCACATGTGGCCCGGGGGTGACCCCAGGGATTAACATGTTGTGGTGCAGGTTGGTTTTGTTAGCGGTGACAGGATTATGAGATTGTGGTCAGACAGGCGTCAGCGGGTAGTCTGGGGCAGATTCCTGCCCAACCGCCTTGGAGGAGCATTTAGAATGCAGTGGCCCATTCTTACCGGCCTCCCTGGCTTCAGGCTCATTCACTGGCCCTGGCAAGGCCAAGGGCAAGGGTGAATGGCCCAAGGGGGAGTGTCTGCAATGCTCGCTCAGCGGCCCTCCTCCTCTGATTCTGATTCAGGAAGTCACAGTGGGACCCAGGAAGTTTTCTTTTTAACACGCAGCTCTAGAGATTCTGGGATGGTACCAGGCCCTTGTTCTATAACTTCTGTGCTGTCTCCACCAGCAAGAAGAAAGCGCCGGCACCTAATAATGATAATAGCTCTTCCTAGCTTTGGCAGAGGTTTAATCCAGTACCACCAGGCTCCACCATTGGCAAACTGAGGACCCAGACTTCCGAATACTTGCCAGTATATTTCCCTCAGGTGCATGGTGCCCTTAAGGGATGCTGCCCCGGTGCCTGGGATGCCACCTTGTGGTGATCTGCTCTGCAGTCAGCTTCAGAAATACTGTGCCTTAAAGAGGGGACCACCTATGCTCCCCAGAATATTTGGGACTCCATTGGAATGATTCTACAGATGCTACAATGTAGTAATTTTATTCTTCAGATTTCTCCTTCCCAATTCCTGCAGGATTCTCTTGGGCTACAGAACTTTAAAATACTCCGGAAGTAAAATCTGTGATCCGATCTATTTGGTATCATTAGATGACAGGGAATGCATTGTGAGTATCTGCCTCCAGTTACCCTTGCAACACAGGTAACGTGCTTCATTTTCGCACATCGTGGGTTCCTCTTTGGTGGAAAAAAAAAAAAAAGTTGGAGTCCTTGAGTCCTTGTAAGGTCTGTCCTGGCTTTTGTGAAAACTCTCTAGTCTCCAGGATAGGGGGAGAAAATACAACCACTGATTTCATGTTCTTTGGCTTTTCTAAGACAAATGGCATTGACATTGTAAGCCATGAACTCATGATTCTATTACTGTATTCACTTATTTTGGGCTTGAGGGAAAACCAAAATGTATTTTATGCGTTGTATTAATTAGACTTACAATAGCTCACTTACTTGTTTTCTTTAGTGTGAAGCCAGTTTTCTCAATTACCCTGTCTCCATCTAGAAAATGTGGTTTTCTTATATGACCTGCCTCCGTTTAGCATCCACATCATAAAGCACAGTGAAATTACGTTCCTCCGGGTGCACAATTCTCAGTGGTTTCCACTGAAAGCTGATATTTTGTTTTCTTATAAAATGGGGACTGAAGTTTTTACTAAAATGAGGGGGGCAACCAAGTCAGAATGCTTTTCTAGCACATAATGCAGAGTAAACCCACAGTAGCCCACATGGCTTGACTTGAACTTTACATTCTGAAGACAGCCAGAACATACTTGAGGGTGCATTCTTTTTTAAATTCAAAGTAATAACTCCACACTGTTGAGAGCTGAATTTGAGCTATAGATTTTTATCAAAGTCATCTGACATTTTAAATAAATTTCAGATTGGTGAATTCAGTGTTTCTGTGACAGAGATCATAAACGTTTTCCTTGTTCCAAAAGCAATATGAGGACTGTATATTTGTACTGTAGTTAATGCTGTGTTAAGTCAGTGTAATGTAGCTGCTGCAAACATTTGTAGAGCAGAGGAGAAAAAGCCTTTATTTAAATCTTGCCAAGAGCAGAAATAAAGTGAGCAAATGCACAGTGGAGTGAAAGAAAACATAAATATCCATACGGTTTTATTACCGTGGTGCCCTGGTGGTAGCATCTCCTTTAAGCTGCATGGAATATATGGTGCTGTTGCTGATAATTTTATGTCTGAGTGTGGGCCTCACAAGAGATGTTTGTTGAGTGAATCAATGTTGGATCAGTGCTCTCTTTTTCTATTAAGAGAACTTTCACTTACCCAGCATGGAAATTAGGTACAGATAGCCTAAATGTAGTACTACTTGTAAATTTCCATAAGAGTAAGAAATAAAAATAAATGAACATAAATTCTCTTTAATAGTGAAATGTTCGTGGCTGACGCAGGTACCATGAAGACAACTTTAGAAGTTATTTTCACCGTAAGTCAGGCAGAGAAAGACAGATACCATATGTTTTCACTCATGTGTGGATCCTGAGAAACTGAACAAAAGACCATGGGGGAGGGGAAGGGGGAACAAAAAAAGTTACAGAGAGGGAGGGAGGCAAACCTTAAGAGACTCTTAAATACGGAGAACAAACTGAGGGTTGATGGGGGTGGGGGAGAAGGGAAAGTGGGTGATGGGCATTGAGGAGGGCACCTGTTGGGATGAGCACTGGGTGTTGTATGGAAACCAGTTTGATAATAAATTGTATTTAGTAAAAAAAAAAAAAGAAAGAAGTTATTTTCACTAAATTGTAGACTCGTGAAGGATAAGACGGTGTTGTACTGTCCTTTTGATCCCTACCTCGTAGCACAGTGCCTGGCATATAATAAAGGCGTAATGCGTGCATTGTGTGTATATGATGTGGTGTGTGTGTGTGTGCACGTGCGTGTGTGTGTCTCCATCAAGGGTAGGTGGGCAGCTTACATGCCATGGCTTATTAACAAATTAGATAAAAGAGCTTTTTGCAGCCCAGAGAAAAGTTACAGCTGGAAGGAGGAGGGGCTGGGGCGAGTGGGGTTAGATGACCAGAGCATTTGTTTAGCATAGATACTGGACCAGAATTCATCAGAACGATTTATGATGCCTGTTGTCGTCCCAGAGACACAGTCTTCAGACAGCATCTTTCATCTCCTTTGAGGTGCTATTTTCTGGTGTCATCCTGGTTGCTTTAAACTCCTATTCTGATAATTTTGCCATGACTCCGGTCTCACCCTTCCCTCCCTCTGTACTTTTCTGTCCCTGCCATGTCGGGAGTGGGGCTGGTCGGTCCCTCTCCAGGGCAGATCTGGGTTTCCAGCGTCTGGCAGTGATGCCTTGTTTGTAAACTTCTGGTCCTGCTGGAGCCCTGCAGAAGTTTTGTGCCGTCCGTCAAGGCTGGGTGCATGTGGACACAATATTATTTTCACATCTCTCCCTTTTTCCTCATTCCATCTATGACCAAATAAACTTCCAGAAGTCATAGTGCTAAGTTCCCATTTGCCAACTGTGTGTGGTTGACTTTTAGCTAAAACTGTCTCCTGACTCTGATGGGGAGGCTGAAACCCACTGCATTTTATTTATGTCATTAGATGTGATAAAGACATTAAAATTATAGTGTTTCTCCCAAGTTCTTGATAGTATATTTCATAGAGGCCAGGGTTACCGTATCATGGTGTGTTTGGGGATTAAGTAACAAGGGGTTTGATCTTGTGAAGAGGAGATATTGTGTATCTCTGCCCTTACCCAAACCACAATACAGGCGCGCAGGTTCCCACCTGCCCTACCCCTCACAGCTCCTATTTTTCCACTTGAAGTGCACCTGGCCCCCAACTACCTAATTCTTCCCACCCATTTGTTCTCAGTTTAAATTTTACTGCCACCGTATGATCCGCCCAGGCTCCCCAACCTAAGTTAGGCCCCAAAGTCTTTTGTCTTACAGTCCCTCCTTCCTTTCCCCACCTTGTTCCTGGAGTGGCTGAGAACTTCCTATGTGCCAGGCACTGTCTAGGGAGTGAGGAAAGACAGGTCCCCCTCGTAGAGCTTACAGCCTGTTGGAGAAGGATAGCATTAAACAAACAACATAGCAGGTGGTGAGCAGTACCAAAAGTGAAGACAGAGCCGGCTGAGAGAGGTCGGGAGGAGGAGTATTTCAGGGAAAGTCCCTCGGAGTAGAGCAGAGACTTACATAAAAACTGGGAGGAAGGCAGGTCAGCTTCTAGAGGATGGCCCCAGGCAGCAGGAAGGGCCCAGGCAGGGCCCCAGCCCTGCAACAGGTGGGAGCTGAGTGTGCAGGAAGCTGTAGGGGCCAGGAGGACGGAGGAAGGCAAAGGGAGCAGTGGTGTGAAATGAGGACAGCAAGGGGCACCTGTGTCAGTTAAGCCTCTGACTCTCGATTTCGGCTCAGGTGATGATCTCATGGTTTGTGAGTTCGAGTCCCGCATCAGGTCCCATGCTGACAGTGTGCAGCCTGCCTGGGGTTCTCTCTCTCTCCCTCTCTCTCTGCCCTTCCCCCACTTGTGGTTGTGCTCTTTCTCTCCCAAAAATAAGTAAACTTAAAAAAAAGTGAGGTCGGGTGCCTGGGTGGCTCTGTCGGTTGGGTGTCCGACTTCAGCTCAGGTCATGATCTCACAGCTCATGGGTTCGAGCCCCGCATCGGGTTCTGTACTGACAGCTCAGAGCCTGGAGCCTGCTTCGGATTCTGTGTCTCCTCTCTCTGTCCCTCCCCTGCTCACACTCTGTCTCTCTCTCTCTCTCTCTCTCTCTCTCTCTCTCTCTCTCTCAAAAATAAATAAATATTTTTAAAAAATTTTAAAAGATGAGGTCAGCAAAAGAAGTGGAGGCATACCACATATGGGAGGTAAGGGGGGAGGGGCGATTGACAGCAGGTAACTGGCTACATTAAATTTCCATCATAAGAGTTTCTTTCTGTGGCCTGGAGCACGCACAGAGGGAAGGCAGGGTGCCAGCCGGGACACCGGTTCCAGGGCTGTTGCACTGGTGCAGGCGAGAGGTGGTGTGGACCACTTTGGGGCGGCAGAGAAGGCAACCAGTTGTGCGAGTGCAGGTATGTTTTAGGATTGGGTCTGTCTAGGTCAGGTCAGGGCTGGTGGTTGGGATTGGACATAGGTTTAAGTGGAAAGAAGAAGCAAGAGTAACACCAAAGTCTTTGACCCAGGCAGCCCGGCGAATGGCTATGCTGGTTACTGGATGGGGAAAGGCTAAGGGAGGAGTAGAGAGTAACAGGTGTTTGGTTTGGACACATGAGGTTCGAGATTGCTAGGAAGCACTGAAGGGGGGTAGTTGGTTATATATAGGTTTGCAGTTCAGAGGAGAAACCAACACGGTGGATATAAATGTGGGCGGCACCAGGAGATAGAAAACGTAGCACAGTTGTATCCGTACACTTACGTAGCAGGTGTGTACGTTGAGTCCACATCCAGAAGTGTTCAAGAAATGCAAACTTATCTCAATGCAACTTAAGCTGTATTTTGAGACCCCATTCCACCCAGTGTTGGAAAATCAAACTACCAATTCAGCCAACCTTTTCTAGTTGAGTAAATTAACCAAAGTTGACATTAACGTGGGTGATTTAGGTTCTTGTTTTTCCCTCTTCTAACTTAGATAGCTTCATGACTTCAGGGAAATTGTCTAGTCCTTAGCATGCAGGTGCATGCATTTTGGGCTGGCTGGGCTTGAACTACCTGCCTGGCCTTCTGCCTTGCAGTACATTATAGTACAGCTCCCTCTACTGTCCCCCTTCCATCCCGTGCCCGAGCCGCGCATCCCCTCTGGGTCTGTGGGTTCTGTCTACTTTGGAGGCCACAGTTGGTTGACACTAGAAACCATCTTCGGGGGCCCTGACCAGTGCCCAGTTGTTCTGTTTCAATTCCCACTCTCCTTTTCCATCAGTTCAGAGATCTTTCCAGTCTCCCTTTGGACAAGAGAAAACAGGCTCAGCAAGTATTCTTCCCAGTTTTTGTCCTGCCCTTTCCCACCCCTTGAAATACAGCTTTTGAACTTTATTTATTTCTTTAACATGTTTTAGTGTTTATTTCTTTTTCAAAGAGAGACAGACAGAGTGTGAGTCAGGGGTGGGGAGGGGAAGCAGAGAGAGAATCCGAAGCAGGCTCCAGGCTCAGAGCTGTCAGCACAGAGCCTGATGCGGGGCTCAGACTCATGAACCGTGAGTGAGATCATGACCTGAGCTGAAGTTGGATGCTTAACCAACTGAGCCACCCACGTGCCACTATTTATTTATTTTTTAATTTAAATTTTAGGGGGTGGCTCAGTTGGTTAAGCATCCACTTCTTGGTTTCGGCTCAGGTCATGATCTCATGGTTCCTGGGTTTGACCCCCACATTGGGCTCTTGTGCTGACAGTGTGGAGCCTGCTTGGGATTCTCTCTCTTTCCCTCTCTCTGCCCCTCCCCTGATCACGCAAAATAAATATATTAAATTTATTTAATTAATTTATAATTTATTAATTTTAAAATAATAAATGAATACTAAAATAAATTAATTTTTAAAAACTTTAGTTAACATACAGTGCAATTTTGGCTTCAGGAGTAGAATTCATTGATTCATTACTTACATATAACATGCAGGCTCATCCCAACAAGTGCCCTCCTTAGTACACCTCACCCATCTGTCCCATCCCCCACCCACCTCTCTCCATCTAATCAAAATAAGTCATTTAGCTTTTGGACTTTAAAGGCAAGAATTGACATCACCGCCTTCTGGTTCCTTTGTGACAATTTTCCTTTAGGCACTAGAGGTCTTATGTTAAAAATTTTTTTTAAATGTTATTTATTTTAGAGAGAGACAGAGACAGAGCACAAGTGGGGATGGGGCAGAGAGAGAGGGAGACACAAAATCCAAAGCAGGCTCCAGGCTCTGAGCTGTCAGCACAGAGCTTGACGCGGGGCTTGAACCCACAGACCTCAAGATCATGACCTGAGTTGAAGTTGGACACTTAGCCAACTAAGCCACCCAAGCACCCCTGTTTTATGTTTAGCGTCCTCCCTCCCACTCAAAATCTCGGTCCTCCTCCTTTAGCAGTAGCTGCCAAGGTCACCAGGAAGGTCACAGGGTAAAAAGGAATGTGGTAAAAAAAAAAAAAAATCAGTTAAGACTACACAGTATCTTGCAAGATTTGTATACCTGATTTCTGCCTTTCCTGTCCTATAAGCTCAGGGGAGGGGACAGATTATATTTGATTTGCTCCACATGGTAGACACAGGACCCAGTGTGTAGTAGGTGCCCAGTTACCTGTAGAACGAATGAATGAGTGAAGTAATGTTAAGACCAACACTGTGTTCGTAGGTACACGTGTGCTCAGATACAAAAAAACATTCGTGCTGCTGTTCCCAGGGGAACCATAACTCAGTTGACTGGCCATGCCTGGGTGTATTGGCACTTAGAAGATGTTATAAGGGTGAGCTAATCTTTAGAATTAGAAACTTCAGAAATTATTCCATAATCTGGAATTGTTTTACTGGCTTTGGAAATGGAAACTGGAGAAGCATACTAGAGAGGAAACATTTGAATCATACCTAGGTTATTTTTTCTTTAAGTTTATTAATTTTAGATTGAGAGCAAGCAAGCGGAGAAGGGGCAGAGAGAGAGAGAAACAGAGGATCCAAAGCGGACTCTGTGCTGACAGCAGATAGCGCGATGCAGGGCTCGAACTCACAAACCTGGAGATGGTGACCTGAGCTGAAGTTGGATGCTTAACCCAGTGAGCAACCCAGGGGCCCCACCCAAGTTATTCTTAAGTGCACTGGGGACCTTCTTTGTTTGTTTGTTTGTTTGTTTTTAAGTAGGCTTAACCCAGCATGGAGCCCAACATGGGACCCAAACTCAGGACCTTGAGATCAAGACAGGAGCTGAGACCAAGAGTCAGACACTTCACTTCCTGAGCCACCCAGGTGCCCCTGGGGTCCTTACTCTGGAGTCTCATCCCAGCTTTTCAGACTTTTCCATTAGGGAGAAGAACACTGAGCTCTGGAAGGTCAGAGGGCAGAGTTGAAAGCTCTGTACCGAGAAGTTTCTTTGAAGTCTCATATTTTATGTTAAATTCAAGTTCATTTATATTTGACAACATATGTATATGTGTTTTTGTTTTGTTTTGTTTTGTTTTTTTTAATTTTTTTTTCAACGTTTATTTATTTTTGGGACAGAGAGAGACAGAGCATGAACGGGGGAGGGGCAGAGAGAGAGGGAGACACAGAATCGGAAACAGGCTCCAGGCTCTGAGCCATCAGCCCAGAGCCCGACGCGGGGCTCGAACTCACAGACCGCGAGATCGTGACCTGGCTGAAGTCGGACGCTTAACCGACTGCGCCACCCAGGCGCCCCTGTATATGTGTTTTAATATAAGAGTTAATGCATTTTGAAGATATGCTGCCTTCTTCTGCTACTTCTGTGGAAAATATTTCCTATCATAAGAACTTGGTGTTAGGGCATTCACAACTTGCATTTTCTCTTAATGTTTTAATAGTTTCATTCTTAAAACCAAACTTTAGGAGTGTTAAGGCTACATTACTAAAGCCACTAAGTAGCCTTACAAAGCAAACTGTTGTCATTTTTACTTGCCCAGAAAAGTGTTCACCAGTCTACGATTTTCACTGGCAATTCTTCATCTGCCAAGGTGATTTTTATCTTTTTATTTACACATATATTATGGGACCAAAAAATCAACTAGGATAACTTTGACATAATATTGAAATCTAAGTATTTATGATTCCTTATATCATGGACACTGAATGAATTTGTAGGACATTGAGTTTTAAATGTTCCTACTAACACATTTTTCTTGGGCATTTTCAACAACCCTGGGAGGTAAGGAAAATACACATCATCATTGTCCTCATTTTGACTGCTTGCAGTTTTACCAGGTACTGTCCTGGCTCCCACACGGGTTAACAATGGGACTTTTAAGTCACCGCCCTGGGACTCATGTTTCTCATCCATAAAATGGGCTTCACCATAGTTCCCAGATGGTAGGATTTGAGAGACACTGAAATAACTGTTCAGCATTTTACAACCTACCACAAATGTCAGACAGATGGAGGTTAAATTATTATATGTGTTACAGATAGTCATGCATAACTTGTGGCCTGGGTGTGGGGAACAAATTGGATTGCCAGTCCCCCACATTGCTTCCCCCAACTGTCAAATCTAGACTTTGGGCCAGCTTAGTTTGGTGCTACCAAGATTCATGCCATTATCCTTGTCCCTCAGTGGACTGGGAACTTCTCTATAGGAGAATTAAGAGGTGGAGTAGAGAACACAGGACTCAGAGACTCCATCTTCTCAGGTAGTTAGGAGTAAACAAGATGGCAGCCATAAGTGCTTAAGGCAGAGCCTGGGGCCACAGGGCATAGCTGTTTTTAGATACTTACAACCTATGGTAGCAACAATAGAAACTTTATTTGCATATTCTCATTAAAATCTGTTATTCTGTATCAGTCTGTTAAAGTCAGGATTATTTTCATCTTCATATGATGAAGCTGAGGCTCCAAGAGCTAAAGTAACTTGCCCCAAATCACATAGCTAGAAAGAGTGAGGGCCAAAATCTCATTGCTTTTGTATGCTTTCATAAATCATTACAGCTGTAAGTTATTCATTGCTGGATTGATGATGTTGTCACATGAGAGTCTTAACCAAAGCTGGAATCCAGGTTGGAATCTAAACGTTAGATTTATACTTTGTGCTAACAGAGGAAGCAGGGGTTATTAGCCAAAGAGATTAGGAAGTAGAGATGTAAATATAAACACAATTAGTGATTTCTCTTATTTTTACAACTCTTATTACAACTTTTATTTTTATAACTTTTGTTATGTGTAAAATTGTTATGTTTAAATATGTTCAAAACACAAAATACATAAGTTAGTTTATATACTCAGATTTAATACCTATTAATATTCTGCCTTACTACTTTGAATCTTTCCTTTATAAGAAAGGACATTTTTAAAAGTTTTTTTTTTGTTTATTTTTAAAAATTTTCTTTTAACGTTTATTTATTTTTTAGACAGAGAGAAACAGAGCATGAATGGGGGAGGGTCAGAGAGAGAGGGAGACACAGAATCCGAAACAGCCTCCAGGCTCTGAGCTGTCAGCACAGAGCCCAACGCGGGGCTCGAACCCACAAACCGCGAGATCATGACCTGAGCTGAAGTCAGACTCTTAACCGACTGAGCCACCCAGGCGCCCCCATTGTTTACTTATTTTTGAGAGAGAGACAGACAGACAGAGAGTTGAGTGGGGGAAGGGCAGAGAGAGAGAGAGAGAGACACACACAGAATCTGAAGCAGGCTCCAGGCTAGAGTTGTCAGCCCAGAGCCCAACGTGGGGCTCAAAGCCATGAACGGTGAGACCATGACCTGAGCCTAAGTCGGACGCTTAACCAACTGAGCCACCCAGGTGCCTCAAGAAAGGACATTTTTGAGCAATGATGCAAGCACCCTCCCTCCCACTCAAAATCTCAGTCCTCCTTCCTCAGCGGTCACTGCTGAGGTTTGTACTGGCATTTTATAACCCTCCAGAAATGATTAAGACTCTTGTGAGTTTGCTTCTGCAGCTTCTTGGGCGGCCCCCCCGGCATTATTCTTGAGATCCACCTGTGCTGATCTATGGAGACGGATCTAAAGCAGTTAGCTTTTTTTTTATGATCCTTATTTGTTAAGATGTGGCTCTTGTCATAGAAAACACTCTCTTTCCCCTGATAGGCAAAACCAGTGCCCTGGTTTGAAGTTTTCTGAAAGGGAATTCTTCTAAGCACACTCTCTTCCTGGGCTCTGATGACAGCCCAGTGTCTGGACTGAAGAGACATGTTGGAATTTGCACTCTTGGTATTCAAGATTTTAAATCTTAATTTCCCCAAGAACTTCATTCAATTCCCCCAAAGGCAGAGTCTCCTGGGATACATATTCAGCCTGACATTAAGTTTAGTAACTATTTGTTGAATTAGAGTAACATGAGTTACAATAAGCTAACACGGTGAGCCCCAAAGAAGATACTTCTCGGGCATTCAGCCCCTGATGGGTTCTGCTTTTTGTGACGGAGACCAGAGACAGGCCTTTATTTAGGCAGGGTCTGGGCCATGCTTATTAGCTGGAGTCCCCTGCTTGTGCTGATCTCAATGAGGGCATGTCCTTTTGGGGCCACTGAAAGAGAGGGATGCCTACTGGTGAGCCTTTATGTGTTTACACATGGGACCAATATTCACACAGTGAAATCCATGCTGGTTATACCACTTTTTTGCTTTTACAGGATTTCAAAACCTGGACTGAAATCATATTTATGTAGCTTTCCCTTTGGGCCAGGCACCGTGCCAGTCAAGTCACACGCAGCGCCTGACTCATTCATCTCACAGAGCAGTGGTGATCAAGGCAGTGTTATGACTCACACTGGATGAAGAAACTGAGGCTCAAAGGATTTATCCAAAATAACAGAGCCGGCAAGGATCTGAACAGCCTGTCTGGCCAAAGGGCTTTCCAGTCAACCATACGTTGCCTTTCCTTCTCAGTGTGGAATCATCAATGTCACTGTGCAACACTGTGTAGACCAGAGATGGTGGCCCTGATGTGCCCCTGATTGGTGCCAGCACCCTCTTGCCATCACACATGCATCCACTGCCAGTCCGTATTGATGCTCTGACCCCTGTGGGGACAGGAAGGCATGCTTTTCCTATGAAAGAGTGGCTTCCACTGGTCCAGAGGCCTCCTTGGGAGAGCCACCTGCTGACCACCTACACTTTGACCCAGAAGCCCAGTTACATTGGAGGAAGCAGAGTGTAACCTTCAAGTCTCAGTGGCAGGTATGCAACATTTCATCTTCTTGACTACTAAACATCAGTGCGGAAGCTAATTTACAGCTTCAATCATGAGCCTTGGCATATTATTGGTATAAAGTGTAAATATTTGAATGCTAATTATCGTAAAACAAACAGGCCACTGTGTCCAAAGCAGATGAATGCTGTTTCAGGAAGCCAGCAGACCCTAGCTGGTAGGCAGCTTGTGTTGTCTCTGCACAACCAATAATAGACGTCTGGAATCATTTCCACCTCCCTCTGCCCCAACAGCACCTGCCACCTCATTGCAGAAAGTTCTGAAAGCTAAAAGCTGCCCAGAGTGGCTCACATATGGGAGTCCTTGCCTTTTAAACTATTTCCCATCTGCCCTGCCACTTGAGGAAAAATCTTGTATTGCTGAAATTATTTGCTCAGAAAGAGAATACCATCGTCTTAATAAGATTGGCCACCCTGGTTCAGCCAGAGCCCAACATTCCTGGTCACCTGTCCTTGCACCATGCAAATTCTCATCCCAGGTGCACTTAGCCCAGTTGTTCCGCTGGCTGGAGGTGACTGGCTCCCTTCCAAACCAATGTGTGCTTCAGTGTCCAAACCTACTCCCCCGCGTCTTTAGTCCATTTCGCTCCTCTCTACATTCACTTATCCTGGGACAGAGACCCAAGCAGTCAGAATTGTGGTCTTCCTACCTAGATAACAAATTCCTTGAGATCTTAGACCTTCCCACCTGTAGCTGGAAATGTTAGTGAACTGGCAGCCTGTTCTGACTGGGCGAAATCCACGTGGTTGGCGTGCCCAGGCTAAGCTGTCTCTAGTAATGGCCAAGCAGGTGGATTCTGGGGAGGTATTGATTCCAAGGCCTATACCTGGGAAGATCAGTTTCTCTAGCAGACAAAAGCGTGTTAGGCAAGACGGGATGTCAGGTGGTCTGGTCAGTGTAGGGAGCTAACCTGAAATTTGGCATAATACTTTCTGGCCGAGAGAAAAAAAAAATCTCATTAAAATTTCAAGCATGGTGGGGGCGCCTGGGTGGCTCAGTCGGTTGAGTGTCCGACTTCGGCTCAGGTCATAATCTCACACCTCGTGGGCTCGAGTCCCAAGTCTGGCTCTGTGCTGACAGCTCAGAGCCTGGATCCTGCTTCAGATTCTGTGTCTCCTTCTCTGCCCCTCCCTGACGCGCGGGCACGCACTACCTCTCTCTCAAAAATAAATACACATTAAAAAATTTAAAAAAAAAATAAATACATTTTCAGGCATGGTGCAACATCCCCTGGTTTCATTGTACAGTTGGTACAAAAAGGGGTTTGGAACAGTGTACATGATGAGGACCACTCAGAGCTTCAGTTTCTCCATATGCCGAATGGGAATAACAATGTTGACTGTAGAGTTTGATACAAGGATTACACCGGGAATGAAGCATTTAACTGAGACAGTACAGATGAGGGGCTTTGCCCAGGGCCCAGCACGTGGTAGGCGTCTGCTGCATGGCAGCATCTGATACCGTCGCTGCTCGTTCATTCCATCTCCCTGACCACTCCTGTGACTGCTGGTCCTTACATTCTGTTCCTTACATGCTGTTCTTAAGCCAACCATACGACAACTGGTTAAATGTGTAGAGAGCCACCCACACACTCCCGCTGGCCTGGGAAGGACAGCAAGCGGTGGGGCCCCTCCCGCCTGTCCCACCCAGGAGTCCGCCTCCGGGCGGTCCTGCTTATTTTATTTTATGAATTGCAGTCTTTCATTTCATTTATTTAAAACATTAATCGGGAACCTTCCATGGGGCCACCTACACTGGTTTCCTGGGAATATAAGACTGAATCTGATACGGTCCCACCCTCAGGCAGCTCCCACTGTCCCCCTCTGAGATTACTCAAGATACCACATTTTAAATCAACCAGAAGCCATGGCACTGGTTTTTTAAACTCAGGCCTTTGCCAAGAGAGCTCATTTGGGTCGGCTGGCCCTAGCATAACTGCGTCCTTCCTCCCACAGGAGATGGCGACATCTATCGTGGAGTCCAGCGGCTCCTGGTCACAAGGATACTTGGCCTGAGCCAAGCTGCCTCACCCTCAGGGCGCCCAGTGCACCTGCAGGGCTGCCCCTGTAGGACAATGAATCAGCAGTTCGGCCGGGACCATTAGAAAGGGGGCCGGCCCTCCCACCGCCAGGCCCCACTGACCAGGCTGACCTCCTTCTTTCTGCTCTTCTGGGCATTAGCTTCAGAATGGGCTGAGACCTGAGTGAGAAAGAATGAAAGAGCGGGCCCTCCGTGTCGTGCATGTAGCAGTCTGGAGGCTTTCTTACATTTATAGAAAATGAAAAGAAAGAAAAGGGGTTATTTGTGAAAGGAGCCAATGGGGTTGTGAAGAGAGAGAAGGATTCCAGCTGGGGGTGGTACCTCCCTCTTTTCTGCAGACTTGAGTGTTTTCTTGGGTATGTGACAAGAGCTAATTTTGGAAAAACGAATCTTGAAAGCAAATGTCTCCTGACGGCTACTAAGATACATGAGTATCTCACTATAGCTCACATCCTAAATCTTCTTTATTATTTCAATGTTAAAATAAATACTTAGATTTAAGATTCTTCAGACAACTTCGACACACAAAAAAGACAAGAGTGTTTCTCCAACCAACAGAAAACCCGGCCAGATGGCAGTTGTAACAGAGACCCATCCATCAAAGTGTGCTACAAAATACTCTCCATTCAAGGAAACGGGTGATCAAGCCTGTCAACCTGAGGGCTTATGAGAGGGACATCGTTGAAGTGGCAAAGGCCAGAATTAACTTCTCTCTACCCTTGAACAAAATGGGAAGCTAGCCCTCTTAACACTTAGCTGCACTGTAATGTTCATCTGCAGCTTGTGTTTCCTCACGTCATCTGACCACTTGTAATGAATTGTGCCTTTTGGAAAATGTGATTTCTCCCTCAACAATTTGAAGGAGGATTATTAACACTCTTTCGTATTATTTTCAACATCCTCCATGCAGAAACGTGGCTCATTTCTTTGAGAATTAGTATCTGAGGGGCACCGAAATTCCTGAACAAGTGGAATAATCAAAATAATTTCTAGCAGCCGGTCATTTTGTTTTGTTTGTCTATGATCATTGCTTTAGTGTTACCCTGTTAAGTTTCCTAGAGGCCTGGCTAGAAAGGCAATAGGAATTGGGAGAAAAGTGGGAAGAGAGAAAAGTAGTTCAAGTGGGCAGAGAACGTCTACTTGGAATGTAGACCTTAGCACGGCTAAAGTAGTAGGTCATAATGTTATTACAATCGCTTTGGAGAGGGGGCACCTGGGTGGCCCAGTTGGTTAACCTTCTGACCCTTGATTTCAGCTCAGATCATGATCTCGCCGCTTTGTGGGTTCGAGCCCCACATCGGGCTCTGTGCTGGCAGTGCAGAGCCTGCTTGAGATTCTCCCTCCCTCCTTCTCTCTCTCTCTCTCTCTCTCTCTCTCTCTCTCTCTCTCCATCTCTCTCTGCCCCTCCCCCACTTGCACTGTCTCTTGTCTCTCACAAAATAAATAAATAAACTTTAAAAAAAAAATCCCTATGGAGAGAGGGCCACGCCACACAAACGATGCTTATAATCTTGCCAGTTCTCTTCCCAGGGGACAACTGGCAGGGACTGAACTGCCGCAGTCACTAAAATCACCCCCGACAAAGCACACGTGAATGTATGATTAGGTAGCACTTTGTCATTGGCACCTGGGAACGGATGATTTGCCTGATGTAGCTCTTATATCTCCCCGATGTGATTTATATCACACCAGCTAATGATGGGAAATAGCAATGAGTATACGTTACTTTGTTTAAGCTACGTTATTATATTTTAAATATACCACGTTAGAGGAAAAAAATGTGTTGTTTTTTTCTTTTCCTGTTGCTTAGCTGAACATTTCTTCCTCTGGCTGAATGGTCATTTTGAGGAGAAGAATGAGCAGTGGACAGAACATTGGTGATGTCCTCCACCTGTCTCTGACCTGGATTTTTATAAAGATGCTGGGGACTGGGCCCCATGATCCGTAAAATGATGTGTGTAGCGTTTTGCTGGCAGAGGATTTGCTGTTGCCTTGAGATTTAATCATTTTGGAGAATGTTCCCTTAATTGGCAGCAGACGGTTTGCAGCGACAGAGGTTGCGGGGAAGCTTTTGGATTATTAAAAGTTCAGCCTAATCATGAGTTGAGACCTTGATCCCCCTCCTTTCTATTATTACTGTGCATCCGAAGCCACGAAATCTTACCTAATGAAAAATCATCATTATTGCATTGGGCTTCCCAGTGCTTGCATGGTGCCCAGAGGGCTTCACAAATCCCACCTTTCTGCTTCCTGACAAAGTGGGCAGAGACAACAAGAGCTGCCCCAGGGTCCTGGCCCCATGGCAGTGCCTTCTCTCCTGCTTTTCCCTTTTAGGCTTGCCTTCTGACCAGAGAGCTCCTGTCATGATTCTGCCTCTCTTCCATGTCTGTCAGCTCCCCAAAGTTAAAAAACAAAATGTCTTGGCCTGCTTCGGTTGGGAACGAGGCGTTTTCTAAATAAGGAAGTCTGTATGCCTAATACCCCCACTCTGCTGCTCTGAAGCAGCTCAGGGTCACCTGGCATGGGGGTGGGGCCCTCAGCTCCAAACCCCAGAGGGCCAGAGGTTTCTAGGCCCTCCCCAAAGGATCAAGGCTTCCTCCTCATCATTTTACACACAGCAACCCTGTGCACAGCCCTCCCCTTCTGACTTGCTGTTTTAAAAACAGTCTCTCAAGCAAATGCTGGACAAAGACATCTCCACTTCCCCATTCTTCAGCAAGCCACCGACTGTGTGCCCAGAGCTGTTGCTCAACGAGAGGCAACCACGTAATGAGGACTTCTACAGCCTTGCTGTGGCAGAATAATCTCTCTGGTCTTTGTCCGGGGGTTCCTGGCATGGGGCTGCCAAAAGCCTTGCAATTTCCTGAGTGGCAGGAATATCTTTGTTATGTTCATGAGGTGACTCCTGGTGGGTCCCTGCCGAGCTTCAGGATGGAGGCTGGTCACCAGAAAGATGAACTGTGTGTTCAGACGGTAGGGGGAAATCTCTGGATACCAGGGCTGGGTGAAACTTCATGTTTATGAACATAGTGGTGTCCGAGAGTGATGTTCTCTGACACCACAGAGAGAGGGATCCTCCCTGCAAGACCTCGAACCACGTGTATACCTTACAAAACCTCGGTAATCGTTGGTACAGGGCTCTCATAGTTCATTCTGGCAAATTATGGAACCCGAGGGGGTGCCATGGGAACCTCCCAGATTGCTAGCCAAAGAAAGGGTCCTAAGTGCATGTGGCCTGGGGTTCCCACTTCAGGCTGGTGTCCGAGGTGGAGGCAGTCTTGTGGGACTGAGTCCCTAACTGGTGGGGACCGTGCTAACTCCAGAGCTTAGTGTCAGAATGGTATTGCAGTGTGCTCATCTGGGGTAAGGGCAGAATAACCGGCATTAAGGGTGATTTTCTGATTTCCTAATAGAAATGTTGAAATACTGGAAATAGCATCTAGATCCTCAGCTTGGGCAGCACAGTTTGAAGCATAGGCTCCCGAGAAAACAGGTTTAGAGAGATCATGTGGTAGACGCTACTCAAAGTGTGGTCCCCAGACTGCGTGTGCACATCTGCAAACTGTCCATTACCAGCTCCTGATGAGATGTGTACAAAACCTGACAGTAAGCATTTAGAGTCTTTTACGGCAATTGGGCATTGCCAAGACATGCAGGAGTGGAAATATAAGAGCATCAGATTGTGACAGTTTGGAGAAAAAAAGCGATCCTTCACCAGAGAGAGCTTAAAAAGCCTTCTTTAGAAGATATAGCTTCAGTCTGTATGATTAAATGGAGTCAGAACTTACTGTTAAACGTGTGAGCCCTGGAGTCACGCAGATGGGTTTTGTATGCAGTCGCTGCTGCTTGCTATCTCCCCGGCTTTGGGCAAGTTACTTAACCCCTCCGGGCTTTAGTTTCCTCATTTATAAAGTGTATTTCCTACCTTATGAGGTGCTGGGAAGACCAGATGAGCTAATCCGGGGGAAAGAGTAAGCCTAGGGTCTGGCACATAGGTTAACCATTAGTATTGTTTCTTCTGTGTTAATTTATTGGCATCAACGTTCCCAGCTTGGTGAAAGCATGTTCTGTACGCGTGTGTTTGAATTATGACCGTAAATGAAACCTGCAGCCTTGCCTTTAGGTGAATACAAGGTAAAGCAAACACGTTTTTAAAAGCCACAACCCCTTCATTGAAATGAATATTGCTTTTCATATAATCTCTGAGAGGCTGGGCTCTCCTTTCAAGGATGCCATGATGTTGGAAGCGTTTGGGGCACTTCTCATTTCACATTTCTGTTAGCACCGGCTCCCGTGATCTATTCTGAGGTAACAAAGTCCTCAAAACCTGTGTGGCTTATTCCCACAACCTGTCATCATCACTGTGGCGGTAGGTAGACTGGGCTTTGGCTGGGTTCTCACTTGGGGTCGTCCATACAGTTGCAGTGAGAGGTTGGCCAGGGATGGATCATCTGAAAGTTCAACTTGACTGGACGCGCCGCAACGTGTCTTCGCTGTTCATGTTTGATGCTGGGGCTGGGACAGCCGGAAGAGCTTGGGGTTGGTGGGGCATCTTGCAGTCCATGTGGCCTTTCTACATGGCTAGCTTGGGTTTCCTGACTGCAGGGTGGACTGAGGTTAGAGAGACAGCCTTGTTGGTGGCTAGCTTCCTCCGGATGAGCGTTTTAAGAAGTAGAATATGGAAGCAGGGAGCGGAAACGGATCAGAGCAGTTACAGAACCCTCCTCTGAATGCAAGGACAGGATTAGACCCCACCTCTCAATGGGAAGGGGGTCAATGAATCTGTGTCCATATTTAGTCGGCTACAGAGCCACAAAGAAAACGTGGTTTTCTTACATTGGCATATCATTTTTTACCACCAAAGACAGAGGACAGCTTCCACAGTAACTGCGTTTATGTAGGTATCAGTCATTTTGATATGAGTTATCTAAGTAAAAACCCAGCCATTGCATTATGGCCCCACCTCACATGCCTTTGAGTTTTAGTCACATCGATCAGCCTATGCTAGGGAGGGAAGTCCCCCTCTGAGTTCTTCATACTCTACTTTCTGAGTGTCTGATTTCTACCAATGACCCCCTCGAGCCCTGTATTGCCTCCTTACACCTCTCCTCCCTGTCCCCCCTACCTGCTATAGAGAAATCTGAAAGCAACCAGCATGATACCCTCGCTCAGAGAACTTCACTTCTCCCCGTTTCTCACAGAGCCTGTGGCTCAAACATCCAAATACACCCTCCGGGTCCCCCATGGCTGGATGGGAGTCACCTTCCAGTTCAGTTTTCCCTACTTCTTGCAACCCCATCACCCAAACACACAACCCCCACCCCCAACACGCACACGCAGGCTCACGCCATTCGTTCAGCCAATATGTATTCAGTGTCTGCCTGTGTTGGGCACTGTGCTCATTGGTAGGCTCCAGAAAGCTCCAGTATTATTACACGTGCCTTGTATTTTTCCCTTTTGGGGGCTTTGCTTACATTCCCGAACATTAAGGGCGTTTCTTGTTACTGTTTTATTAGTACCAGGCACTGTACCTACACAGCAATGTAGCAGTAAACAGGGGCTCGAGTACTGTGTGAAGGAGAGGTTCCTTCTCCCTTACCTTTTATCTTGTCCATTTCATCTCTGCCTTCTTCATCACCCTTTCTCTGTTGGAGGCTCATCTAGAATCAGGCAGCTTTTCCTTCATCTCCTCCCGTGTTTGACATGTGAACATACTACCTTCCTGTTCCATGAGAGACTCATGATGGGGGTGAAGTCGGAGGCTACTTATTTGAGTGTATTTTTGAAGTCCACAGATACCCTGGCATCACATTTGCCCACAGTGGCTAACTGCAGACCTGGCTGAAGCATTGGTTATTCAGGACCCTAGCGGACTTCTGGTATATTTCAGGCAGCCCCCAGGGCCTGGGGGAGACCAGGAAGAATCTGACACGGTTGTCACCCATTAAAAGCACACAGTACTACAGCTGTACAATATAGGAGCCTTTGTTGTCTGATAAAGCAGGGAAGAGAGGGCGGACGGACTCTGCTTCTTAACTCAGCTGCTTTGCTTTTCCAATGGAATTCTGTAAACCCAGTTTCAGGGAGAGGCTTTTGGGATGGGCCCCAATTCAGTAGCTGTCAGGGTGGGGGAAGTGGTTATACCTGCAGAGGTTTTCCATATATACAGCCACTCCTCCAGCTGTCTCCCAAGACTCTAGGCAGGACCTCTTGTCTGGCACGGATCCAGTGGAGGAAAGTGGGGTGGGGCTGGGGGGATATGATGCTTAAATTTAGTCAAACTTCCCACATGAACCTGGTTTCTGATGCCCCTTCTAACCCTCCCCTGCAGAAACACTGCTCAAGCCAGATTGTCCCCAGGGACCTCTGAGCAGGTGTCTTCCGGTGGCTAACTGCAGACCTGGCTGTTTTTCAGGTTCATTCGGCCTCCTACCGACACAAGGTGCTGACCCCAGAGACCTGCCATGAAACCACACTTGAAGCAATGGAGACAACGAATGCTTTGCGGGATCTTCGCCTGGGGGCTCCTCTTCGTGGTGATTTTCATTTACTTCACCGACAGCAACCCAGCTGAGCCTGCGCCCAGCTCCTTCTCCTTCCTGGAGACCAGGAGGCTCCTGCCCATGCAGGGGAAGCAGAGAGCCATCATGGGTGCCATGCAGGAGCCCTCCTTGCCTGAGAGCGTGGGTGCAAACAAGCGGCTGCTGGGCGGACGCCCGTCTGTCCCCTTCCGCGCTGGTCCAGGCGACCTGCCGCAATGGACCCAGGTGCAGGCTGGGTTTGAAAATGACGAAGAGTTCTTTTCATCCCAGATCGGGAGAAAATCGCAAAGGGCTTTCTACCCGGAGGACGACGACTACTTCTTTGCAGCCGGGCAGCCAGGGTTGCACAGCCACACTCTGGGCACGCCGGGGGCCCTCTCCCCCGGGGACCCAGGCCGGCGGGAGGGTGCTGCACCGGCTCGCCTGGCTCAGAGAAGGCGGTCGAGGAAGCGGCAACGGAAACCCGGCGGGAGCCCGGCGCTGGAGGACGGCGACGACGGGGACAGGCTATACTCGTCCATGTCCAGGGCCTTCCTCCACCGGCTCTGGAAGGGAAACGTCTCGTCCAAGATGCTCAACCCGCGGCTGCAGAAGGCCATGCAGGACTACCTGAGCGCCAACAAGCACGGCGTGCGCTTCCGCGGGCGGCGGGCGGCCGGGCTGAGCCGCGCCGAGCTGCTGTGTGCGCTGCGGAGCCGGGTGCGGGTGCGCACGCTGGACGGCAAGGAGGCGCCCTTCTCCGCGCTCGGTTGGCAGAAGCTGGTCCCCGCCGTGCCGCTGAGCCAGCTGCACCCGCGCGGCCTGCGGAGCTGCGCCGTGGTCATGTCTGCCGGCGCCATCCTCAACTCCTCCCTGGGCGAGGAGATAGGTGGGTCCCGCACGGTCGCCCACGGTGCTCACTCGGCCTTGTTCTTTGCGTCTGGCTGGCTGGGCAGCACGGGGGTTCTGCGCTGGATGTCTCTGACGCCAGCCGGAGAGTCTCCCTCCCGTGCTTCTCCCTCACTGGCGCAGAACGAGCCTGTTGGAGGTAGCAGCAAAGGTCTTTTTGGGGGTCGATTTGAAAGCGGTGGTGTTGCCCCTCTCCTGGCTGGCAGGGGAGTGGAAGGTCTGTGTCCTGCCCCTGGCAGCCGCTCCGAGTTCTTCTCCCAAAGAGACTGTGTTCTACGTGGCCAGGCTCCTGGCCTAGCCCGCAGAGACCTGATGAACCCCTAAGTTGTAGGCTCATGGGAGAGGAGCAAGAGGACCAGAAAAGAAAGCAGAACTGTCTGCAGGGCAGCGACAGTTAGCGAGGGCGCAACTGCAAAGAGAAGTATGCATGGTGGTAATTTTAGTTAGCCCAGGGACTAAATGGATGTTGTGGCTCAGAGAAGAGCGCTTCCTGTCCGCACAATGAGCTCTGACCTCGCGCCAGCTGGTGCATGTCCGACCTTTGAGTCGTGGCCAGGACACCCATCAGGGACCTTCTCCAAGATGGTAAATAACATGACCACACCTTGGGTATCCATCTTTCCTTCTGAACTCTGCCTTCAGAGCCCTGTCAAGAGCCCAGGAGCACATCTGGGTCATAGTTCCTGTATTAGGCCTGTCCAGAGAAACAGATTGATGTAGAGAGAGAGGAGATTTTTTTAAGGACTTGCTCCTGCAGTTGTGGGGATGGACAAGTCTGAAATTTGTAGGGCAGGTGAGTAGGCTGGAAGTTTGGATAAGAGTTGAGATTGCTGTCTGGAGGCTGGAGTCTGCAGGGCAGGCAAGCAGGTGGGAAGTTGAGGCAGGGTTTCTCTTTTGCATCTGGAGGCAGAATTCCTTCTTTCGCAGCAAACTTCAGGCGTGGCTGTAAAGCCTTAGCCTTCCCTCTGTGCCCATGCTCATTTCATTGCCACACGGGCAAACAAGCAGTTTGAGTCTATAGAATCATTCATTCATTTAGTAAACATGTGTTTAGTCCTTACTATGTTCAGACTTCTGTACTAGGTGCCAAGAAAAAAAAATGTGAATCGGACACAGCCTTGGCCTGAAGTCAAGTTGTAAAACAACTGTGTCTAATACATTCTCACAGTAGACAGTGTTGTAGCTCATAGCTAATCTGGAAGTTTCAGTCAAGGGGCTTTTGTTCACTTGGTAGAAAGGAATAACCTGTTTCTTGGGTCTGTCAGTGTTCTGTATTCCTGAGGAGGGGCTGACATGCCAGAGCTGCCTTGAAATTGGGCGATGCCGTTGTAATTGGGTCCCACCACCCAGACCTCCTATCAGACATTCTTGGGAATGGAGCTGAATGTGAATTTTTAAAAAGTTGAAAAAAGTAAGCACGAGCATGGGCTGGAGGTGTAGGGTCCCAGTGTCCCAGTGCTGACATTACAGCAGGTTCATAATAACACTGTCCACGTGTCATATGCAGCCAAAGCCGGAGCAGAGTAGTCTGCAATTGATTATGGAAGAACAGTGGTTTAAAGCTCCCTGGGGTGAAGTTCCTTCTCATTCCCGAGGACCATTATTAATAATGTAAGAAGGAATTTAAGTATTATGCTTTAAAGCAGGCAGTAACTTGCTTCCGGTTTTGTTTTGCTTTATTTTAAACACCTCTGCATAGTAGCTGCATATAGGGATTGCTCTTGTATGTCAGGGAGATTTCTCTTGCTCTTTATTCTGGCAAAAATATCCTTGACCAGAGTCTTATAAATTCTACTTGATTCAGAGTTTGGAAGAGAGTGTGAAAGACACTGGGAATTACACATTTCTGGGGAACGTGAAATGTCACTTACATCTTTGTTAGTTGCTGGCATCCAAATTTAACTTCTATTGTCTGCCCTTAGGTGAAGCTTCATGATTAGAACTATAGACTTCCAATTATGATATTGAAGAACGCAACTCAGAAATTTTAAGAAATTGTCTTTATTGTGTTGCCCAGGTTCCTTTGAACCCAGTTTTTTACTACCATTTTAAGAATGTGGAATCAGCACAGTTCCATGTGTAAAAGCAAAAAGTTTCATTTTTATAAGCGAGGGTGTCTCTTAGTCTCAGCACTTGTGCATGCCAGGTGCTTCTATGTCTCCTTCCTGCTCCCCTAACGTATATGTGCTTATAACACATATTTGTTAATGTCTCTCTTGATAAAAACAGATTCACTCAGCAGATTCCTTCAGGCAACTTTGAATGCTGGGGCGTGCCATGCTGGTTAGCTGAAATCATCTTGGCCCCTACATTTCTACTTGTGTAATTGGCTAAATGAAGATCAAAGAACTTACAGAAAGGTCATGGTCTCATGAAAGACTGAGGAAGAAGCTAAGAAAGTACCTACCTCCATGTCACCCCTGCCAGGAGGCCCCTCCAGGCTGTACTGGCCCAGAATGCTCCATCAATCTCCCCTCTCTGAGTGGGAGACCCCATGCGCCTCAGGTTTGCTTATCGGCCGCCCTGTAGCTCCCTCTGCTGGTTGCTCCGCTGACAATGCAGTCTTGCTTCTCCCTCTTCTGTTAGGCTTGAGTCATGCCATGTAATTGTTTTTGAGAACAGTATAGCAGTTGTAAACACCTCCACTTTGAATATGTTATTGCAAAGCAAACTGAACTGTTTTGGAAACATGGAACATTCTTTCCTAGAACTAAGAGATGATTTTTTTTTTCAGCCATACACATAAACAATAATAATTTGGTAGTGAAATCAGCTCCCAGCAGTCCTGTGCAAACACACTACAGAGGAGAAATGTCTTAACAGCCCTAGCCCTGATGTGGGAAATCAGGGACTGTGTGCTTGAAACTCAAATTCTGGGAAGGGTCTGGGGAAGTGGGAGGGTGTGGAGGGCTGTGTGTAGGAAGCAGGGCATATGGTACTTGGTGGTAATAGCTTAGGATTTGGCAGATCCTGATGCCTCAAAAGGGGAGAAAGAAGATCCTGTAGTTATTTAACAGGAATTGATTATTTATTGAGTCCCCAACCCACCGAGGCCTAATGCTATGCTAGTCACTAGCGATGCAAAGATAAATAAGGCTGAGAGATAAACCTCAAGTCCTATGCAGTCTATTGGAGAAGACCAACTGGAACAGACATTTTCAGTATTGTGGTTAGAAGGACAGAGAGATATGCTTACTGACAGGGAAGAAATGACAGCAGAATCCTAACCCACCATGAGGGCTGATGACTGGGTAGAGAGAGGTTAGCAAGGACTGCCCAAAGAGGGAAATCCAGGCTGAAGTCTAGGGTAAGAGGTAGGTGAGACACAGCATGAGAAGTGCTTGGCGGGGCAGGGGGTGGGGGGCACACAGAAGGGCACAGGGGTAGGGAGATGGGGGAGGTGGGTGGCATGAGATCTACAGGGAGCACGAGGGGCTGAGAGTGGGGAGAGACTTGCATTGATAGGCAGGCAGGCCGCTTGCACATCATTCTCCAGAAATTAGATTTCACTTAATAATTGCAATAAAAGGTGCCACTTATAGAGTGTCTACTGCAAAGTCCTGTTCTAAATGCTCTTGTGTAAACTGTTGCAAAGCCAAGAAAAGGAATCTTCCTGTTTTATGGGGGCACCTACAGGCACAGTGGGTGGAGCCTGGACTCCATTAAACCCCACTCTGGGTCTCCAGAAAGTCTAGCTCTGACCCCTGGGTCCATGGGGCCGAGAGAGGCATTACGATCTTTGAAGCAGGGAAGTGATGGGTCAGCTTTGCATTTCAGAGAGAGTTCCAGAGCCTGGAGTGGAGGGCACAAAGGAAGTCACACTGCAGCAGTCCCAGGGAGAGGCGAGGCACACAGGGGCGGCGGAGTCTTGAGAGGGATGAATCATCTCTTTGGCAGGCCATTCCCTATAGACTGGAGGCTTTTGCTCCCTTGCTGTTTCAGATTTTGTTTTCTGGAGGAGTGCGGGAAGGGAGGAGGGGGATGTGGGGCCCAGTGCCCAAGGCAAGGCACTGACTTAGTGCTGATACGCCTCCTGGCTGGCTGCTTCTTGAAGGGTTTTTTAATCTTCCTTAGTGAATGCATGTAGCCTGGCCCTGTTCTCAAGGTCAACATGAAATGGCTCTACCCTGGAAATGCCTTCTCCAGAAATGAGGCTTTACTTTATTCCCCATGTGCTTGCTGTCTGATCCATTCCTTCTTTTCTAAATATGAATGGACAGCTTAGTTTTTCAAGAGCGTTATCAAGAAGATGCACAGCCAGGAATATGTTTACAAAACATGTCTGCGTGATAGACACGCTCTCAGCTCATCCTCCCCAAAACGCTCCCCCCTCCCATCCTGATCCCACTGACAGCTTTAAGGAGGTTCCTTCTCCATAGCAGCCTCCTGCACAAAAATTGGCCTTTTAACTCTTTAGACTCCTACCACTTCCAAAGGAATTAAGCTAGTTTATGTTTTTGTGCCCTGTGCCTTGTGTGGTCGCTTGAAGGCTTAACACACACCTCAGTGTAGAATACTGGCATTTAAAAGCTGTGACATTTTCAAGGGTGATACCGTTAATTTGGAATTTCTACCTAATTAATTTGAAAAGCACCCACTGCTTGGAAGCCTTGGCTTGTTCACCTCTCCTTTAGACAGAGGCTGCATCCAAGGGCAGCATGGTTTAGCAGGAGAACTAAGGTTCAGCAGCACTGGCCTCACACTTCTTGCCCTCATAGTGCCCTGATTACGTCTGCTCCTAAAGGTCACCTCACTGCCTGGAGCCTGCTCTCACTCTGGCTTGGGAGTGGGTTGCCCCAGATCAGCAGTTCACATCATTGTGATGTGCTTACATTTGGGGTCCCAAGACCCCTTCAGGGGCTCATGAGGGGAAAACGTTTTATGAAAACACACAGGGGTCTTTTTAACCATTGACATTTGCACTGGTGGTGCAGAGGCAGTGGTAGGTAAAACTGTTGCTTAGTGTAAATGAAGGCGGTGTTGCCCAATGGTACTAGTTGCAATTTCTGCAGCCAAGCTCTGCAGGAGAAGAAAAGAGTGGCAGTTTCACTTACGGATGTCCTTGAGGAAGCAGGAAAACATTTAAAAATGTTGGCTTTATTAAATATCAGTCTTTGAGTACACATGTTTTCAAGACCAAGAAGGCAATGACGTGAAAACGCTTCTGCACACCAGCACATAGTGGAAAAGCCCTTGTGTGGCTGAGTAGTGAGCAGAACTAGCCACTTGTATCATGCGACGCCATGTTTACTTGAAACAAATGACTGATAGACATACTTTATTCAGTCACTGGATATTTGGTAGATATTTTCTCAAAGAGGAATTGAGTGAGCCTGTCCCTTTTAGGAAAATAGCGGACAGTATTTTTTTTGCCAGTAATAAAATTCAAGCTTTCAACCAGGAACTTGTAACTGAACCCAAGTTCGTCTGCCCTGTGTGCAACAGCAAAGCCAATCACCGAGACATCAGGTATGCATCAAGGAAAGGGTTCATTTATGCAGCCAAACCTGAAGAAGGGAGGATAAGCCTCAAATCTGCTTCCTCCAAGGGGGAGGGAATGAGTTTTTTTACAATCATAGGGGTTGAGAATGCATACATATTGATGCAAAGCGCAAGGAAACTTAACAACTACTCATAAGGAAAGATAGCATGTTCATTGAGCAAACATTTATTGTAACATATACCCCATGTTCCCTTGAGGTGGAGACTTAACTCTGGAAGGAGGCAGAATTCAGCCCCTGATGTCAGGAGGTTATCTTCAGATGAGGAGAGGGGTTATGGGCTTGCTCTGAGAGCCAGTATAAACTGGAGGGGGTCTTGGGCTTCTAATCTCGAGTAAGGAATGCCAGGCCTTGCTTGTTCCTAGGCTGGAACCATATCAGTTGACCTTGAGTCGAGGCTTCTGCAGAAATAGCTAAGTGAGTCTGTTAGTGGGGTCTGAAAAGACACAGCAGCTGATTAGGGGGGAATAGTTCTCAGAAAAACAAGCTTTAAACTTTCTGCTAGTTTCAACCTCATTAACCCCATGAGGCACTCTTTCAAACTTAGAAGTGTCCCAGCCTTAAAAACTGATGAGATGCATGGTAATATTAACTGCTGTGACTTGCGGGGGATACCTTATAATGAAGTGCATCAATATTTGGAAGATCTGCATAACTTATTAAATTGGTAGTTCCAAATGACCGTTGCACAATGCTGCAAAAGCATGCGTGGGTGAATCATCCATTTTAAGAGCAAGATGAACTATTTGAATGGATTTTAATGTAACAGAGCATGGCAAGTTCATTGATACGGTTTCACATTCCACATTAGGAAAGCTTTTTTAAGAAACTAGCACTTGTCAAGTTTTGATGAAGTATCAAAGAAGAATATTCTCAGTAATGTGGAAAGACTTTAAGTACTCCTTACATTTTCAAAGATATATCGGAGGGTTCATATACTTCAACTAAAGCAATATGTTGCAACAGAATGCAGAAGCAGTTAAGAGAAACCAACTGTCTTCTGAAAAGCCAGGCATTAAAGAGATCTGCAGACATTTAAACCAGTGCAAGGCCTCTATTTTTTGAAAATATGGTATTTTTCATAAAAATATTTGAAAATAAATTAGTAAGTAAGGGTGCCTGGGTGGCTTGGTCTGTTAAGCATCTGACTCTGGATCTCAGCTCAGGTGTCGGTCTCAGGGTGGTCAGTTCAAGGCCCACCTTGGGCTCCACGCTGGGCATGAAGCCTACTTTAAGAAAATAATAATCAGTTAATTAATAAACATCTTTAAGTTTTCTTTTTTTTAATTTTTTTTAACGTTTATTTATTTTTGAGACAGAGAGAGACAGAGCATGAATGGGGGAGGGTCAGAGAGAGAGGGGGACACAGAATCTGAAACAGGCTCCAGGCTCTGAGCAGTCAGCACAGAGCCCGACGCGGGGCTCCAACTCACGGACCGCGAGATCGTGACCTAAGCCGAAGTTGGATGCTTAACCGACTGAGCCACCCAGGCGCCCCAAAACATCTTTAAGTTTTCTATTTTGCTTCCAAAGTAGGCATATATTGACAGATATAATCCAAATAAACAAAAGAACTTTGGGTTGTCAATAATTTTCAAGAGTGTAAGAGGGTTCTAAGACCAAAACGTGAGAACCACTGCTTTGGGTAATCAAATTTTTCTGACTCCAATAGCATTTGAATTTGTATGAGAAAATACTATCCAATAAAAATAACCAAACAGCTCATTACAAAAAAAAAAAAAAATGTATGAACAAGTGCCTATATTGTAAAGAAAATAGAAAGTGTTCAGGTTGTTAGGCATCATTTATTCAAAGCATGGATCACCTAGAATGTAAACATTGGCAAACCTCTTTATTTATTTCTTTAAGAACCAAGTAGTAAATATTTTAGTTTTTGTGAGCCATGGGGGTCACTGTCACAACTCACCTCTGCCATTACCGACAATAGATAAACAAATGACTATGTCTGTGTTGTGGTCCAGCTTTATTTATTAAAACAGGTGGTCACAGCTTGCTCCCCCCCTGCACCATTTCCCCTAAAAGAACACTGTAGAATTTTTTTAATGCCTATTTGTTTATTTTTGAGAGAGAAAGGGAGAACGAGCTAGGGAGAGGCAGAGAAAGAGGGGAACAGAGGATCTGAAGTGGGCTCTGTGATAACAGCAGAGAGCCTGGCATGTGGCTCGAACTCACAAACCTCGAGATCATGAGCTGAGTTGAAGTCAGATGCTTAACCCCCTGAGCCACCCAAGGCTCCCCTTTAGAATTTTTTCAATTACGTAGTCAAGTACCCATTATTCCTTCTTTGTGTTCTGTTTAATTTTGGTGCTCAAAACTGGAATACAAATTCTTCTGAGTTCAGGGCCCGTCAAGAAAGGCACCTAAGATAACTGTGTTTTGTTTTTCTTTTTAATGTTTGTTTATTTTTGAGAGAGAGACAGAGTGTGAGCAGGGGAGGGACAGAGAGAGAGGGAGACACAGAATCTGAAGGAGGCGCCAGGCTCTGAGCTGTCAGCACAGAGCCGGACACAGGGCTCAAATCCACAGGGTTCAAATCCACGTGAGATCATGACCTGAGCTGAAGTCAGATGCTTAACTGACTGAGACACCCAGGCACCCCCTAAGGTAACGTTGTTTCAATGGTGGCATGTGTGCCCAGTCTCTGATACTTAGGGGGTAGGAAAGTCTCTCCTAGGAAGACTGCTCAGGAGGGAGCAGCACACTCAAGGAGGTGGCCTGCTTTAAGGACTTGTGTGGGGTATGGTCACGGTAAACATAGGGCACGTCTACAGGCTCTTTGGTGAATCAGAAATACATAATCTTACCTCTCTCTCACGCAGACAGAGGCATTGTCATTGCTCCAAGGTAAGCTTGAAATGTGCATAGAATTTTTGAAGCTAAAGATAGCCTGTAGCGATTCCCTTATTGCTGATTAACTCTGGTTTCTGGGCAACACAGTAGCTGGCTTGGGAGATTTCAAGACATATGCATGCACCTAGACTGCTTTGTGGAAAGGGAACGTGTCCCCATTCCCATCTAGCCTACCTCTAGCTCTTCGTGTCCTCGTCAGCCTCCAGGATGTGGGAGGTGTGTTTTCACCCGGGACCTCTGAGAACTTGAGGAAGTCTGTCAAGTTGAATGAAGAGAGACACAGATTTATGTTGTAGTTGAGGCTCGGTGAACCAAGGTGTGCCCTTAAAGAGTGTAAAGAGCCTCGGCAGCCGGTACCACTGGTGGTGTCTCCCGTCCTCCAGTCCTGTGGCAGTTGGTCATACCGTTGCTGGAAATGCAGAATGCTCTCGATTGCTCTCACATGGGCCTTCTGGGAATCAGCAGCAATTTGTAAAGCACAGAAATCAGCTGGTTTTCTTTCTTTCTTTCTTTTTCAACTTTTAAATTTCAATTCCAGTATGGTTAACGTACAGTGTTCTATAGAGCTGGTGTTCTTTTTAAGCACAAACCAGTACCCCAAGGTATAAAAGTTGCACTGAAGGCTGTGGCTCTCACTGTGTGGGAGATGTCCTTGTCCTGGCACAAGTGGCCTCTTTAGCGACACCATGAGCAGCCTTCATGCTCTAAAGCAATAAGAGGCCACAAACAAGCAGCCTCTGTCTGCAGCCTTTGTCTGCTCCCATAGATTCCATCTTGGAAATACCCTGGAATCTCTGAGAATGCCCACATAAAGCATGCCCCTTTAAAGAATATGAACACATAACAAGTACCTACATATGTCTGAGATGACATTGGACCACATGTAATGGATTCATATGTTCCCATGTTGATTTGTCCCCTAGCGAAGACCTCATTCGAAATAAACACTACAGACACTGAAAATGACATGTATGGGTATCTTAACTGTATTGGTTGTTTCCAGTTAGCTTCAGGTATTAAAAAAATTTGCTTTAAAACTTTTTCTAAATTATGTTGATTCTACAGCAAAAAATTAAGTAACTTTGTCACTCATGTGTTCTTAGATTCTCATGATGCAGTTTTGAGATTTAACTCGGCACCTACACGTGGCTATGAGAAAGATGTTGGAAATAAAACCACCGTGCGCATCATTAATTCCCAGGTAAGATGGATGGAGTGTTTTCATGCATGTACATTTTATAGGTAAATAGTTTAACTGGGTGAATGAAGAGAAATTACCCAGTTGTACATGACCATGGTCTTGCTTATTTGTAGGTTCTTGTAATCATAAAAGAATTGATGAGAAAAAATGCAGATAAATAGGCATTTATGTGTGACATGACTAGGAAAAAATGAGTAAATAAGATTAAAAGGAAAAATCAGAGAAGATATAGAAACATGTATGGATATCCATGTATGCATATGTATGTGTATATATATAATCATAGTGTGTTGTATATTACAGATGGAGCAAAGGACAGTTAAATTTAGAAAAAAATCATGGTGGTGTGAAAGGCAAGGGATGAAGGGGAGAAAAAGCAAAGGCTACAAAATCCAAGGGTCAGTAGGGTGGCTTGGAAACTTTAGTCCATTATCTGAAAATTTTAAAAATGAAATTGTTGAAAATGGAAGTATTTCTCTTTTTGGTGTTCTTCATACAAATGTTTTCCAAATTCAAAGCAAAATTATTCTCAAAACCATGGCAGTTTCTAGAGTTTCAAACTATATAGAAAGAACATGAGGTGATGGATGATTTATGACAAGTTGCTTGCAGAAGAAAAGATTAGCTTTCTGCCTGGGACCCTGAGCCAGGCAGCCTGCAGCAAGGGAAGAAACAATCGCCATGTTTCCTTGCTTCATAGACAGCATGGATTGTAAGAGTCGCCATTCATTTATTAACACTTCCAGCTTTTTAGCTAATCATCCCCACAAATTAAAATACATGCCACCTGTAAAATATGTCCTGACTTGAGAAATCTGCATGAAGAAAGAGAGTGCATCTTAAAAACTGTGAAAAGTTGCACCTCAACACTGAGGAAAACCAAATTTTTTTTTTTCTCCTCCAAAGCTGTAGTTTAAAAAAGATGATTGGCAGGTGAGATCGAAGGACTCCTCTAGGACCACAAAGGGAGGAAGTCGCATGTGGGCTGTCACCAGTCTGCTGGCTGTCCCTGTTCCATTTGTCCTGAGGCTGGCACTCTGAAGTCACCTTAATAACGTGGGTCATTCATATCTGTGCCTCCTTCTCCAGTTGTCTGTGAAGGCAATTAGAGAGGAGGTCGGGGGTGCCAAATTAGCTAAGGCATCGCATCTTTCAGGAGCTGATTCGATACCACTGGCTATGGGTATAATGCTGATGAAAATGTAAGAACTCGTGAATTTTATTTTATTTTGTTTTTTAAATTTTTTTAATGTTTATTTATATTTGAGAGAGAGAGAGAGAGAGAGAGAGAGACAGAACAAGAATGGGGGAGGGGCAGAGAGACAGAGGGAGACACAGAATCCCAGGGAGACTCCAGGCTTTGGGCTGTGAACACAGAGCCTGACTGGGGACTGGAACTCATGAACCATGAGATCATGCCCTGAGCTGAGGTCAAGACGGGTAACTGGCAGAGCCACCCACGCACCCCTCCTAAATTTTATTTTTAACCCTAGTTTCCCCAGACATTTCTTCAGGTTCATTAGCGTGCAATGCCTGCCTCTCTCACTCCCCCAGAGGAAAATAGTAAAGTCTGAGTAATTTTGTTTTTCTTGCTCTGATTCATTTTTTTAAACTTTCCTCTTTTTAAAAAACATAATTTTGAAGAGCCACTCGCTTTGAAATGATTTCTGTGTGTATTTGCAGATTCTGACCAACCCCAATCATCACTTCATTGACAGTTCATTGTATAAAAACGTCATTTTGGTGGCCTGGGACCCTGCTCCTTACTCTGCAAATCTTAACCTGGTAAGTGTTCCCTTTGGTGCCCTTACCCTACTGATCAGACAGTGCCTTTGACTGATTAATAATGGGAGCAAGTCAAGGATTAAGCTTTCACAGAATGAAACCAATCATGGACACTACTGAAATACATGGGCGTTCATACCATTTTGATACCCAGTTCCGGTAGCGTACTTGGTGAACGTGACCTACCTAATGAAAAAAGGGCTTTTGCTCTGGAAGATTTAAAAACAAAAACAGGGGCGCCTGGGTGGCGCAGTCGGTTAAGCGTCCGACTTCAGCCAGGTCACGATCTCGCGGTCCGTGGGTTCGAGCCCCGCGTCTGGCTCTGGGCTGATGGCTCAGAGCCTGGAGCCTGTTTCCGATTCTGTGTCTCCCTCTCTCTCTGCCCCTCCCCCGTTCATGCTCTGTCTCTCTCTGTCCCAAAAATAAATAAAACGGTGAAAAAAAAAATAAATAAATAAAATTAAAAAATAAAAATAAAAATAAAAACAAAAACAAATCACAGTGCCCTAAATGTTCAGAAATTCCTAGTTACACTGGAAGTTGAGCCAAGTAAACTCAGAGTTTTCCATTGTGATAGGGTTACATCACCTTCCACGTAGTTACGAGACCTTCTGAAATAAATTCAAAGTGCTTGATAAGAGAATCTAAACTTTGTGAATCAACAGCTCACTGCCCTGTAAGTGGAACCTGTTACAGACTTTTCTTGAGTGTGCAACTCTGGCTTTTTCCTCTAAACCTTTCTTACCTTATGTGATACAGTGTAAACAAGATTACTGCTAGCCATCAAAATATAAGCAAGTTACATTCATGGCATTCTGGCAAATCATTGCCTATGTAAACAAGCAGCTAGTTACTTCTGGTGAGAACTTGGATGAAAAGCCGATGCACTTGTCTTTTAAGGAGGGCTGGGAAAGAAGTGTGATAGTTTTAGCCTCATGAAAGATAATGTCTGCTGTGCCACTGAGCGTCTTTCAACTTGTTCTGTCATGACCCAAGAGAATGCATCCTTCTTAAGATGATGGAAATGAGGGAACAGGCCTTGGCTTTACCAAGAGGACTTCCCAAGAGAGCAGCGGCCCAAGGTCAGATGGGTCCTTCTGGGGCTGTTGTGTCACTGTTCATCTTGAGACCAAGGCTGGACATTTAACTAGCATGATTCCTAACTGGCTCTTTTTTAAAAAAATTTTAAAAATTGCACTTAAATCCAAGTTAGTTAACATATAGTGTAGTAATGATTTCAGGAGTAGAAGACCCAACAAGTGCCCTCCTTAATGCCCCTCACCCACTTAGCCCCTCCCCCCACCATCACCCCTCTGGCAACCCTCAGTTTGTTCTCTGCATTTGAGTCTTTTATGGTTTGCCTCCCTCTCTCTTTTAATCCTAACTGGTTCTTAACCAGGAGCGCAAACCAGAATCACCTGGAGAGTATTTTTTCAAATGTATCTGTCAGAGCCCCATTTCCTGACATATCACTTACAGCCCCAGTGTGTAGTTTCTGAGAAAGCTCTCTGGCTGATTTTCACAGGTACCGTCTACCGAGAATCCGGCACGAAATGCATGTTGGAACTCTTCAGCTTCCTTTCCGGTCTGAAGTTCTCTGGTTTTAAGTTCTGACAGCTTTCTCACTATCTGTGGAGAGACTGAGAGCTCTAGCTATTGGACCTTGTTTCTTCCTCCTTGGGAAGCATCCAAGCCCAGGGCACAGAGCTGTCCAACCCGATGGAGGGGACAGCAACAGTGCTGAAACCCAGGCAACCGGGCTGCTTTCTGGGTGGCCTGCGCTCTGGGGAGCAGGAGGAGGGGTGAAGAAACTGAGGCCCACACTCCTCTTGCTTCCCTTCTGCTGCCTCTTGGCTTGGGGGCAAAGTTTACACAAGATGATTGGCCCCGGTCCTTCTCAAAATAGTTAAAGCCACAGAACCCATTCAACCATGGAATATTACTTGGGATCTCAGTGCGTATCTACTGTTTCCCGAAGGTGTCTGTTTGAAGGGATAACAGGGCCCTCAGAGCCTTATGAACTAAGTCTCTCCCCCACATACCTCCAAATCCCATTTTTTCATGGTGGCACCTCAGATGTTCTGAAGACATTTAAAAGTAAACCTAGGGGCGCCTGGGTGGCTCAGTCGGTTGGGCGACTAACTTCACTCAGGTCATGATCTCACAGATTGTGAGTTCGAGTCCCATGTCTGGCTCTGTGCTGATAGCTCAGAGCCTGGAGCCTGCTTCGGATTCTGTGTCTCCCTCTCTCTCTGCCCCTCTCCTGCTCACGTTCTGTCTCTCTCCTTCAAAAATAAACATCAAAAAAAATTTTTAAGTAAATCAACCTTATTGTACATTTTTTCATACAGTAACATGTACAGTCAGTGGAAGGATACATGTTGATGAGTGTTAGCAAATTTATATAGTCATGTATCCACCACCACAGTTAAGAAATGGAATATTTTCAGCACTCCCAAGAGTTCCTTGTGCCCCACCTATCAGTCTGCCCAGCACTGCCCCAGACCTAGGCAATAACTGATATGCTTTCTGTCACTGTATTACATATGAAAAATATGTTTTGAAATACACTGATTGAAACCCCAGGGTCAGCACACTGTAGCCGTGGACCAAATCTGGCCCCATTTCGTAAATAAAGTTTTATTGGAACACAGCCATGCTCATTCATGATGTATCTTCTGTGACTTTCTCAGTACAATAGAAGCATCAGAGACTGTCTGGCCCACAAAGCCTCAAGGGTTTGCTACCTGGCCCTTTACAGAAAAGTCTGGGGCCCCTGCCCTAGCTCATCTCCCATATTTCACTAAAGAACAAATCCTTGTCCCTCAGGGCTGGGACCCTATCTCTCTTTGTTCTGGTTCCCTCATCCATGAGGCAGTGCCTGTACTTCACCTCCTTCTCCCGGGCCCTTAGCCTCTAAATAGTCTCCAACCCCACCCCGGTGCTGCCCTGTTTCCTTTTCACAGTGTGGTTCTCTGTACTTGATTGCGTTGATTTTGTTTGTTTGTTTGTTTCTTAGTGGTACAAGAAGCCAGATTACAACCTGTTCACTCCATATGTTCAGCACCGGCAGAGAAACCCAAATCAGCCATTTTACATTCTTCATCCTAAATTTATATGGCAGCTTTGGGACATTATCCAGGAGAACACCAAGGAGAAGATTCAGCCCAACCCACCATCTTCTGGCTTCATTGGTAGGTATATATAAAAATGGATGATCAGGCAGGCACTCAGGGTTAGGGTTAGGCTTAGTATTGAGCAAATGTACCGTTATGTTATTTAATCAGAACAATTAAAAGGTGGTTTCAGAGGAAGCATAGATAAGCTGAAGATAGTAGAAACACTCTGTTTTTTCCAGTTTTCTATTGGTACGTGATAACTGCCCCCAGAATTGCAAGATGTACAGCAAAAACTGTTTTATTTTCTGTCGGTTTTGTGGGTCAGGACAGGCTTGGCTGGGTTCTTCTTCTGTTCCACAGGCTTCAGTGGGAATCACTTCATGGTATTCACCTGCTTCATGGGATGGCTACACTCCTGTGGTTGGCCCCTTTGGCGGGGATGGCTGGGAGGGTGGGCTCAGCCAGGACTATTGACTTTGTGCCTGCACGTGGTCTCTTGCATGGTGGTCTCAGGGTACTCGGGCTTCTTACATGGGAGCTCATGGCCCCTGGCAAGTGTGCCAAAAGGCAGGAAAGAGAAGCTGCCTGTTTCTTAAGGTTGAGGCCTAGAGACCTGCACAATGTCACTTGCAGTCTTCTGCGGGTCAGAGTAGTCAAGGCCCCACTGGATTCAAGGGGGAAGACACACAGACCCCACCTGGGTCATCTGTGATCCACTAGCCACTCACCCATTCACATTGTTTACGTGATACCAGATTGAGGAGCTGAATTTGTGACCATAGGATAGTGTCATGTGCTGCAAGATAGCAAGTGCAGGCTTTGATGAGACTAATTCTAAGACCTTGTACAGCTCTTGCTGCCAGAGTCCACTAGCTCTAATCTAAAAAATGGATTTTTTTCATATAACAGAATCATCACACTTAGCTTATTTTATATATATATATATTTTGCAGCCAGGCTTTGATCCTCCAAAATTTGTGGTTTTACTCTACTTCTTTACCCATGATTCAGCTAATCATCCCATTATCTCTTTGATTTTACCCAAGTAGGGTAATATTAAGGAATATCCTCGATCCCCTTGGCAATATGAAAGCTGTAGTGGAACCAAAGGATGTTAGTTGTGTCCACAAAAAACTGTGATGTTCTCCCCGCCTAATTTCAATGAATTAGCCACCCTGCGTCTTAATTTGGGCTGCAAACTGGGTCCCTCTGAATAAAGGAGAGATTTATGGAGATAGCACTGTTTTCATTATGGATACGGGACATACAAGTATCTGAATGGAGGCTTGTGGATTTTGGAGTGAGTTTGTGGCATTGCAGTAATGTGAACTATTTTACCTAGAGTTCAAGACAGAATTTACGATATGACTCTGTAGATTAGCTGCCTTCAGTATAGCTAACCCCCTTTTAAAGTCATACCTTTGACACTCTGTGTCCAAATCAGTTTTTTGAAATCGTAGTGTCTTTATCTTTTGCACAGTTTCGTGAGATCCTCTTGCTTTAGGAAAGAAAGTATAATCCAGTTTGTCAGCAAAGGGTAAGTAGGAGAGTATAATGCTTAGACAGCATAACAGGATGTGGCGGAAGTTTAATAAAATCATTTTCATATTGTTGCCTTCTCACGAATTCATGGGGCTTCTGCTTCCTTGGAGCAGAAGTTTTAGAGCACAGTGGGGGCTGTCAGATATACTTACAGCAATGTGCAGTTGAAAGACTCACATAGATAGTCATAGCTGGAGAGAAATATTTTCCCATGTGTTTTTGTTGGAAGGAATCCTGCCACACATGGCCAGCTTCCTTTCATAGCTATTTACTGAGAATTTGGAGTTTTCAGAGGCTGATACTTGCCTTAGAGGCTGCTTTTACACGAATATGGAGGAATGCAGTTTGACGTCATTGCAGGAGTGGAGGCTGGGTCTGGCAGGTTAAGTGTAAATTCTTCTCTGCCCTTTACCAGCTTTTTGATCATGGGCATGTCACTTATCCCCGTGAGCCTTAAATATGCTCATATGAGAAATGAGACTCATAAAATCTTTCTAAAGATGAGTTGGTGTGCCGATGGGCAATGGTCCCTGTTTTCTACCACTGTCCTGCCCAGAGTGACAACTATTAGCCACATGTGGCTATGCAAATTTAAATTAATTAGGATTAAAGGAGAGAAAAGCTTCAGTTCCTCTTGCACTTGCCTTATTTCAGGTTCTTAGTATCCACGTGCACTGGCGGCCACTGTCTTGACAGGCAGTGCAGGAGAACATCTCCATCATCACACAAAGTTGCATAGGACAATGCTGTTAAGTTTTGCTAATCACAGAAGAATGAAAAAAGAGCAAGCAGATAAGGAAGCCTTAAGTTCCCAGTGGGCGGGCTGTGCTCTGTGACTGGGGATACAGATGTCACAGAAGACATGGCCTGCCGTCCCTGGCCAGATTTAAGAGTGAGCTCTCACTAAGGATGGACGGGAGATACAGTCGGGGTGTCGCCCTCTGAATACGCTGCTGACTTTGCAATCTGTCTGCCTCCTCTTTGATCCTGCTCAGAAATATGCTGAGAGCCAGTCTGTTTTATAACTTATCTGATGTTCCTAAATATTAGCAGAATGATGTCGCTCACATCTCAATCTGTCGGCCATAAGAATTTCTAAAAATCAATGAGTTATTTTCTGTTATTGAGAAGTGTTCTCCAAATACGTGTTCTAACGTCACGTAGAAAAAAAAAAAAAAAACTATTGACTTCTTGTCTCACCACCTCATCATGTCCAGACACTAACCTCTCATGTTCATTACTGGACAAAAAGAACCCATTGCAGAGCTGGTCGGTGAGATCAGGATGTTTCTGTGTGCACAGCGCTGGGCTCTGCCCAGGTACAGCGATCAGCAGGGTGCTTTCTATCAGAGGAGAGCAGTATTCTGACGCCCTGCTGTCCTCATTAGCACAGGGCTCCACCTGTGGGGAAGACATTGCAGGTGAAGCAAGATGAGGCCCTTTGCTTTATGGATGTGCTCTTCTGGAAAGGAAAATGGTGTCACATTTAATTACTGATGTTTCTAAACCCGCTGCATACGTTTTCCTTATATGTGTTGTGAATCTGCACGTGTGAAATAGAGGGACTTTAAAAGTTGACTGTTGGGGCGCCTGGGTGGCGCAGTCCGTTAAGCGTCCGACTTCAGCCAGGTCACGATCTTGCGGTCCGTGAGTTCGAGCCCCGCGTCGGGCTCTGGGCTGATGGCTCAGAGCCTGGAGCCTGTTTCCGATTCTGTGTCTCCCTCTCTCTCTGCCCCTCCCCCATTCATGTTCTGTCTCTCTCTGTCCCAAAAATAAATAAACGTTGAAAAAAAAAAATTTAAAAGTTGACTGTTTTGAACACAAAAGACCTGTCTTTCTATGGAAATAAATGGTAGTTAGATTCCCAGGGGAACACACCTTGAACCCTTTAAATGTCATGTCATTGGTGGTATTAGGAGACTTGTTCCTGGTGCCTGAATTCATCATACAGGAGAAAGGTGGAGAAAATGGAAGGGGAAAGTCATCCAATAAGTAGGTATTAATTAAGCCCCTCTATGTGCCAAGCATGATGCTGAGCCCAGGCTCAGCCCAGTGGTGAGGAAACCAGGCAAAGAACTCATGGTGCACCGAGTGACAGACATTACATAGGTGTGCCTTCCCTAAATAAAATAAAATTACAAACTGAGCAATGAAGGAAGAGAACAGGATGCATCAAGGGCTGGGAAGTGTGTGCTTTTCCCATTGTGTTCCTGCTCTTAGCCTAGCGCATAGGAGGTACAAGAAGTAATTATTTGGAGAATGAATGTTTTAGCTTAGAACTTGAGAAGTTCTCAAGTTTAACATGTGTCAGAATCACCCAGAGAGGGCTTATGTATTAGATATCTAATGATGTGAGGCAAATTACCCCAAAACTTAGCTACTGGACAGAACAATAAGCATTTGTTATCTTGTACAGTTTCTGTGGTCAGTATTGTAGGAGCAGATTGGCTGGCTGGCTTACCTTGGTATCTTTCTTGAGATTGCATTGAGCTGTCTGGACTTGGCTTGGCTGATCTGTTTTCTAGATGGTTCACTCACAAGATGGCTGTTGACTGGAGGCCTCAGTTCCTTACCACACCTCTCTATAGGTCTACTTGAATGCTCTTACAACATGGCAGCCAGCTTCCCTATAGCAGGCAATCCAAGGAAGAGACAAGAAGGAGGTCTCAGTACTTTTTATGGTGTCATAAACTATCTATCCCCTTGGCTACATTCTATTTGTTACACAAGTCAGTCCCATTGTTGTGGGATGGAACTACCCAAAGATGGGGATACCAGGTAGGGATCATTGGGGGCCATGCTGGAGGCTGGCTACCATACCTTTCTAAAACACAGACAAGTGGGCCCACCCCTAGAGTTTCTGGGAAGGTGGAAGGGGCAAGAATTTGCATTTCTAAAAGGTTTTTAAGTGATGCTTCTGCTGTGGTCCTTGTTCTGTACTTTGAGAACCACCCTTCTGGCATTTTAGAATCCTGAAGTTAGAAGGAAATTCAGAAATCAAGTCTGTGGGTCCTGTATTGATAGACATGCCATCAAGGTGATAAGCATTTAGCTCAGCAGGAGAACACAGGATGCTACCAATAATACATTAATCCTTTGTTTCTTTGAAGACATAGCTAAAAAATTTACTCTTATCATTACTGATGGACTTCTTTCATGCCCTAAAACTTGTGAAATGATATACATAACAGCTACCTGTCAACGTCCTTCTTAAAAGTAGATTTTTGTTCGTTTGGTTGGTTGGTTTATCATCTTGGGACCCAGATTCTCGGATGTACTGATTAGTCAGGTATAAGTTGGGGCACCAATAAGCAACGTCCCAACTCTCATTGATTTCAGGAAACCGCCCTCAGTAATATTCAGGCAGATAGTTCAGCCAACATCTCCCATTCCAGAAGCATTTGCACCTTCATTAGCAACCCCTAGTCCTGCACCAGCAGTCTCCTTGATGGCACACAAATCATGTGGCCTTGCCTGGTAGATAGGAGCTGTGGTAGGTATGTGTGTGTTCTTCTGGGTTATAACAATATATTATGATAAAAGTTATGTGAATACAGTCTTTCTCTCAAACTGGTATTGCAATGTGCTTACCCTTCTTCTGATGGTGTGAGGTGATAAAATGCCCATTTGATGAGATGACATAAGGTGAATGACATGGGCATTGGGATGTGGCATTTGGCCACCACTGACCTTCTGATGACCTATCAGAAGGAGAATCATCTGCTTTCTGACTGCAGGTGACCGTGGGTAACTGAACCTAAGGATAAAGGGAAAACTACCATGTTGAAGGGAAGAAGGGTCTAGAAGTAACTTCTGTCCACTGCACCATTCTGAATGTTCCTTAGAACAGGGTTGGAAATATTGCTGCATCAATGTCAACTCTGATCACAATACCCAAATAGGCACTGTACTTTTTCCTGGGTTCTGTGGGATCTGTGTATTATCAGCTCCTATGGAGAAGTTTCCTTTTGGGCAAGATGTCCTAGTAACATCAGATTCAGTCACAAATATTTAACTTGCATCTGAATAAATTCTTCTTGTTCTGTCTACAGTAATAGGAACTGCCTTTTCTGATTATAAAGAAAGAGCAGGGAGTTATAGGATTTAAGGAACACATTGACCTAGCATTGAAGAAAACAAACTCTGAGAGCCTCTTCACTAGAAAAACATTCCAGAAGTTTCTCTTTAAAAATTTTTTTTAATATTTATTTATTTTTGAGAGACGGAGCACGAGCAGGGGAGGGGCAGAGGAGACACAGGTCTGAACTGTCAGCACAGGGCCTGAATCAGGGCTCAAACCCATGAAACATGACATCACTACCTGAGCCGAGGTTGGACGCTTAACCAACTGAGCCACCCAGGCGCCCCCAAAACATTCTAACTCACATACATAAAGGACTTATCAAAGCTAATAACTTCAGTTTGCTTTCTTTGTAATAAAACTGACTTAAAGAACATTTGTGAACAATTTTTATAATATTGACAAAATGTAAATGCATACTAATATCAAGTGAATTAAACTATACTTTCATTACAAGCTTTAATATTACTAAGATACTTATTAAAGATTTAATATCTATAATGTGTACTGAAGGTGGTCCTCTCCGATTTCTAAATGAACATTTTTGAACTATGTTTTCTCCCTTTTTTTATAACAATCGAACCCATGTTATTACCAAACCAAAATATTTTGAAGAATCACTCCTAAAGAGATGAATATTCACTGCAATTAAATATGAAACCTAATTCAAAGTTGTACGTTGATTAGTGATAATTGTCTTTCAAAATATTTTTAAAATTTTTTAAATTTTTTTATTTATTTTTGAGAGAGAGAGAGACAGACAGACAGAGTGCAAGCGGGGGAAGGGCAGAGAGAGAGGGAGACACAGAATCCGAAACGGGCTCCAGGCTCTGAGCTGTCAGCACAGAGCCCGACGTGGGGCTCGAACTCACAAACCATGAGGTCATGACCTGAGCCGAAGCCAGACGCTCAACCGACTGAGCCATCCAGGTGCCCCTATCTTTCAAAATATTGTAATATAACTGTGCGAATATATTCTGACTTTTGTTAACAAGGTCATTAGGTGAAAATTAATGAAAACCTGACTTTTTAAGAGAGCTCATTATTAACATATGTAAGTTGAAGGAGATTGAGAGATTATTTATCCCAACTTAGATACTGGTCCAAAGCTTTGACCAAACCTTAAGGGAGAGACTGATTCTATTGCTTTATAAGATTTTTCTTTGTAACATTTTTTTTTGAGTTTCAATAATTAAAACATGGTTTAATTGTTATTAGAATAGCTAGTTGGATTAATAAAGTAAATAAGTACATTCAGAAAAAGTCAGGAGAATATTTCTAAAAATTAACTTCAAATAATAAATAATAAAAATAAGATTTTTCAAGAATAAGAATAATGTCTATTTCATTATTTTTTTAACTTCTTGGTTTCTTTTTTTTTAATTTTTTTTTTAACTTACATCCAAATTAGTTAACATATAGTGCAACAGTGGTTTCAGGAGTAGATTCCTTAATGCCCCTTACCCATTTAGCCCATCTCCCCTCCCACAACCCCTCCGGTAACCCTCTGTTTGTTCTCCATATTTAAGAGTCTCTTATGTTTTGTCCCCTTCCCTGTTTTTATATTATTTTTGCTTCCCTTCCCTTATGTTTATCTGTTTTGTCTTTTAAAGTCCTCATATGAGTGAAGTCATATGATATTTGTCTTTTTCTGACTGATTACACTTAGCATAATACCCTCCAGTTCCATCCACATAGTTGCAAAGGGCAAGATTTCGTTCTTTTTGATTGCCAAGTAATATTCTATTGTGTGTATATGTGTGTGTGTGTGTGTGTGTATGTGTGTATATATATATACATATACACATATATACATATATACATATACACATATATACATATACACACATATATATATACACACACACACACACGCATATATATACATATATACCACATCTTCTTTATCCATTCATCTATTGATGGACATTTGGGCTCTTTCCATACTTTGGCTATTGTTGATAGTGCTGCTATAAACATGGGGGTGCATGTGTCCCTTCGAAACAGCACACACATTATCCCTTGGATAAATGCCTAGTAGTGCAGTTGCTGGGTCATAGGGTAGTTCTATTTTTACTTTTTTGAGGAACCTCCATACTGTTTTCCAGAGTGGCTGCACCAGCTCGCATTGCCACCAACAATGCAAAAGAGATCCTCTTTCTCCGCATCCTCGCCAACACCTGTTGTTGCCTGAGTTGTTAATGTTAGCCATTCTGACAGGTGTAAGGTGGTATCTCATTGTGGTTTTGATTTGTATTTCCCTGATGATGAGTGATGTTGAGCATTTTTTCATGTGTTGTTTGGCCATCTGGATGTCTTCTTTGGAAAGTGTCTACTCATGTCTTTTGCCCATTTCTTCACCGGATCTTTTTTTTTTTTTTTTGGGTGTTGAGTTTGATACGTTCTTTATAGATTTTGGATACTAACCCTTTATCTGATATGTCATTTGCAAATATCTTCTCCCATTCTGTCGGCTGCCTTTTAGTTTTGCTGATTGTTTCCTTCACTGTGCAGAAGCTTTTTATTTTGATGAGGTCCCAGTAGTTCATTTTTGCTTTTGTTTCCTTTGCCTCTGGAGACGTGTTGAGTAAGAAGCTGCTGTGGCCAAGACGAAAGAGATTTTTGCCTGCTTTCTCCTCGAGAATTTGATGACTTTCTGTCTTATGTTTAGGTCTTTCATCCATTTTGAGTTTATTTTTGTGTATGGTGTAAGAAAGTGGTCCAGGTTCATTCTTCTGAATGTCACTGCCCAGTTTTCCCAGCACCACTTGCTGAAGAGCCTGTCTTTATTCCATTGGGTATTCTTTCCTGCTTTGTCAAAGATTAGTTGGCCATAAGTTTGTGGGTCCATTTCTGGGTTCGCTATTCTGTTCCATTGATCTGAGTGTCTGTTCTTGTGCCAGTACCATACTGTCTTGATTATCAGTCTTGATGATCAGAGCTTTGTAGTATAGCCTGAAGTCCGGGATTGTGATGCCTCCTGCTTTGGTTTTCTTTTTCAAAATTGCTTTCGCTATTCAGGGTCTTTTCTGGCTCCATACAAATTTTAGGATTATTTGTTCTAGCTCTGTGAAGAATGCTGGTGTTATTTTGATAGGGATTGCATTGAATATGTAGATTGCTTTGGGTAGTATCGACATTTTAACAATATTTGTTCTTCCTATCCAGGAGCATGGAATCTTTTTCCATCTTTTGTGTATTCTTCAATTTCTTTCATAAGCTTTCTATAGTTTTCAGCGTATAGATTTTTCACCTCTTTAGTTAGATTTATTCCTAGGTATTTTATGGATTTTGGTGCAATTGTAAATGGGATCGATTCCTTGATTTCTCTTTCTGCTGCTTCATTGTTGGTGTATAGGAATGCAGCTGATTTCTGTGCATTGATTTTACATCCTGTGACTGCTGAATTCATGAATCAGTTCTAGCTGTTTTTTGGTGGAATCTTTTGGGTTTTCCATATAGAGTATCATGTCATCTGCGAAGAGTGAAAGTTTGACCTCCTCCTGGCCAATTTGGATGCCTTTTATTTCTTTGTCTGATTGCAGAGGCTAAGACTTCCAGTACTATGTTGAATAACAGTGGCGAGAGTGGACATCCCTCCTTATTCCTGACCTTAGGGGGAAAGCTCTCAGTTTTTCCCCACTGAGGATGATATTAATGTTGGGTCTTTCGTATATGGCTTTTATGATCTTGAGGTATGATCCTTTTATCCTGACTTTCTTGAGGGTTTTTATCAAGAAAGGATGCTGTATTTTGTTAAATGCTTTCTCTGCATCTATTGAGAGGATCATATGGTTCTTGTCCTTTCTTTATTGATGTGATGAATCACATTGATTGTTTTCTGGATATTGAAGCAGCCCTGCATCCCAGGTATAAATCTCACTTGGTCATGGTGAATAATTTTTTTAATGTATTGCTGGAGCCAGTTGGTTAATATCTTGTTGAGGATTTTTGCATCCATGTTTATCAGGGAAATTGGTCTATAGTTCTCCTTTTTAGTGGGGTCTCTGTCTAGTTTTGGAATCAAGGTAATGCTGGCTTCATAGAAAGGGTTTGGAAGTTTTCCTTCCATTTCTATTTTTTGGAACAGCTTCAAGAGAATAGGTGGTAACTCTTCCTTAAATGTTTGGTACAATTCCTCTGGAAAGCCATCTGGCCCTGGACTCTTGTTTTTGGGGAGATTTTTGATTACTTATTCGATATCTTTATTGGTTATGGGTCTGTTCAAATCTTCTATTTCTTCTTGTTTCAGTTTTGGTAGTGTATATGTGTCTAGGAATTAGTCCATTTCTTCCAGATTGCCCATTTTATTGACATATAATTGCTCATAATATTCTCTTATTATTGTTTTTATTTCTGCTGTGTTGGTTGTGGTCTCTCCTCTTTCATTCTTGATTTTCTTTATTTGGGTCCTTTTTTTTCTTTTTGATCAATCTGGCTAGTGGTTTATTAATTTTGTTAATTCTTTCGAAGAAACAGCTTCTGGTTTCATTGATCTATTCTACTGTTTTTTTGTTTTGTTTTGTTTTTTGTTTTTTGTTTTGGTTCCGATAGCATTAATTTCAGCTCTAATCTTTATTGTTTCTTGTCTTCTGCTGGTTTGGAATTTTATTTGCTGTTCTTTTTCCAGCTTTTTAAGGTGTAAGGTTAGGTTGTGTATCTGAGATCTTTCTTCCTTCTTTAGGAAGGCTTAGATTTCTATTTACTTTCCTCTTATGACTGCCTTTCCTATGTCCCAGAGGTTTTGGGTTATGGTGTTACCACTTTCATTGGCTTCCATGAACTTTTTAATTTCCTCTTTTAACTTCTTGGTTAGCCCATTCATTCTTTAGTAGGATGTTCTTTAGTCTCCAAGTATTTGTTACCTTTCCAAATGTTTTCTTGTGGCTGATTTCAAGTTTCATGGCATTGAAAATATGCACAATAGGATCTCGATCTTTTTGTATTTGTTGAGGGCTCCTTGTAACATTTTTGAAGAGTCTCCTTTGCAAAGGGGAAAATAACATGATAACTAAATATTTAAACATTTTTTAAAGCACCCAGTAACCCCACCACCACCTCGCATACTGCCATCTGATTGTTTTAGTCTGTGCTCTTCCAAATGGCAACCACATCTAGGGTTGGGTTTTCTTAACGTGGTTGTAATGAAGAGGCTTCCCTCAATGTATGGCACCACACAACAGGTGCATGGTAACTGTTTGCTGAATGAGTGAAGGCATGAAAAAATGAATTGGAAGTTCTGATTCTTGTCTCCTTATAGACTCTCCCCTCTGATAGAGCTGTTCTCACATCTAGAAGGATGCCCACTTCCTCCCATAACACAGTATATGTGTGTGCTGTGGTTAAGACCTTGGGTTTTGCAGAGACCAGAATCAAACTTTGGTTCTCCCTGTCAACTAGATATGTGATCTTGAGAGCAAGTTACTCTAAACCTCCAAACCTCAGTTCTTTAAACTGGAAACTGAAGATACTAGTGCTACCATAATGTTTGAATCATCATATGCTTAGCACAATAGCCAATATTTGTTCTTTACTATTATTGTGATGTTTCCATCTAAAACTTTATGCTTAGTCAAATAAGACCATATTGGCAAATATAAAAACATAATAAAAAATAGACTTGTTCCCTTTGATATTACAGAGGCCATATCAGTCCATCAAATAGGAATATCATAACTTAGGCCTTTCTTTAGCTGTTGAGTATTTAAGTTGTTTCAAAGTATTTGATATCATCAATTTATTGATGAGTCATTACTATCTCTGTAGGAATAGTACTATAGTTTATTCTGTACGTGCATACATAAACTTTTCTTTCTTGTAAACCATTTCCTTAAGATAAATTCCCAAGGGTATTAGTGCCAGGCAAAGGCTGTATGTGACATGTCATGTAGGTGACTGTTGGTAAGTGTTGACATAATGCTTTTTCTTTGAATTTCTAATCGGACCATATTTGTCCTTACAGTTCCCAGAAAGAGGCACACTAGTAGATACACTGGAAATGTATTACATGTACCATCCCCTTCTCCAGAGAAGCAGTAAAGGGATTCCTACACCTCTTGGATGGCACATGCATTTTTTAAGTTAAAAGAGAGTAACGTGGATCAAGGTAATTTTGATGATCCACAAAGACTTGTTTCTTTGGAGCAACTTTTTTATTTTATTTAGGTTCCTTACCCTGAGCCCACTGGGGAGTGATTTGTGCACATATGAGTAGCATTTCTCTCTTTCATCACTAGTTGGATACTAGAGATTTATCTTGTTATTTGGTACTTTGAAGTCGTTTTGACTGTACCATAGCCTGACTGAGGATAAGGAATAATTTACTTGGAGTCTCACGGCTTCCATTTTGTTCTCATAAAGACCGATATTTTTATACAAGGTCAGTGAACTCACCTGGGGTCATAAAGCATGTCTGGATTGGTTTGTCATCTACATGCAGTAGGGCATCCAGCCAGGCCGGGAGGCACCAACTTCTCCATCCGTGGCGCATAGCCTAAGTACCAGCAGGCAGACAGGCCTGGTAGCACACATCCCAACCAGCAGCACAGAGATAAGACTCTCTACTTTAATCCGGAATTGAGCAACTGACGGTATTTTTATTGTAGAAACCAGCAACACCTCCTGCCACTTTTTAAAAGGCAGTAGCCAGGGGCGCCTGGGTGGCGCAGTCGGTTAAGCGTCCGACTTCAGCCAGGTCACGATCTCGCGGTCCGTGAGTTCGAGCCCCGCGTCGGGCTCTGGGCTGATAGCTCAGAGCCTGGAGCCTGTTTCCGATTCTGTGTCTCCCTCTCTCTCTGCCCCTCCCCCGTTCATGCTCTGTCTCTCTCTGTCCCAAAAATAAACAAACGTTGAAAAAAAAATTTTAAAAAATTTAAAAAAAAAAATAAAAGGCAGTAGCCAGTACTGATTGTATTATAACTAATATTTCTGGAATTCATAAATGCAGACACTATAATTTCAGGCAGTTTAACTATGCACAAGAATAATAGGCTTAAAAACAAGTCATAACTTTCTTTTCCATGTTGTATTGCTTTTGAGGGGGGAGGATTCTAATTTTCCAATACATCATCCAAACTCAGATGTTTAACACAAAATAAGAAGCCACTTAGCATCCATATTTATGATTATGTAAAACATGTCAGAATTATATTGATTAGGAATACCTTTGCATTTCCCTGTAAATAATGAATTCTGAATGTGTGTTACCATGAAATAAATACAATAGAAATCAGCTAATAATTGGCCTTTCCGGTATCATTCTTGCATTATATGATTTTATCTAATGAGGTGGATGCTTCTTAAACTATTATTTTGCTACATCAAGTTGAGATCTCCAAACCACCTTTTAATTACAGATATTTTCTGGAAGTCTTACTTGAAGACTTACTTTTGCTCCCAAATAATCTTAAGCATAGGGGCACCTGGATGGCTCAGTCGGTTAAGCATCCAACTTCAGCTCAGGTCGTAATCTCATGGTTTGTGAGTTCGAGCCCCGTGTTGGGCCCTGTGCTGATAGCTCAGAGGCTGGAACCTGCTTCAGATTCTGTGTCATCCTCTCTCTCTGCACCTTCCCTGCTTGCGTGCCCCCCCCCAAGAATAAATAAACATTAATTTTTTTAAATAATCTTAAGTATGATTTTCATAATTTTCTATTTTATGATGAATTTATGGGGAAACCTGACAGGGGTGCTAGATTCCTATGAGACTGGCCTATTCCATACACTTAGATTTTCTTGCACTCAGACCACTTATTCAGAAATCTGGTTTGCAGTGTTGTGGTGGTCATGCTTAGAAATTCCTAATTTACCTCACATATGAATTATGTTCAAGTGTTAACTGGAATTGATGTAAGCCAGCGTTTTTTTCTGTCAGTTGCATTGTGTTGCTTATATCCATAGTTTATTTTGCCATGTGTTAAAAGGATCCATTCAGCAAGGAGAAAATTCTGTCATCCTGAACAATTTTGGACGTTACTTTGAATACTTCAGGTGAAAGCGAGATAATTTTAATCACAATTAAAATATACAAACACACTATACCTGATCTGAAAACACATCAACTACAGCTAGACACGCAAAGTAGAATTTTACAGAGGAAGCCTCACTGATTTAGAATTTGTGGTACTCTGAACATGGGTTGTACTTTGCTTTGTGTCCTGGCTTTGGAGCAAATAAATAAGTGTATCTACTGTTAGTATGCTGAGTCAGATAATGTGACATTTTATTAAGACCAGTTGAAATGCTTTTTAATTGGTTTGATAATTACATTGCATTATACAGTACCTAAAGACATGTAATTTGGCAAATGAATGCTTCTTGAGTCATGATTGCCCAGAAAAATGTGCACTTTTTTTTCCCCTTTAAATGAATCCCTAGTATGGACTCGTTTGTAAAAACTGGCCAAAGAAACTGAATGTTAATTGAATTATATTTACAGATTTTAAAAAGCTGGCCACGTGCCCATCTGATTGGCTTAGGAAAATACATTAAAATGTGTCTAAATATTGATCTGCCTATCTAAAAGTCTGGCTTCGTGTCAGGAGCAGGAAATTTTCATTGAGGCTTAATTGATGTACAATATTATATTAGTTTCAGATGTACAGCATGATGATTTGATATTTGTGTCTGTTGCCAAATGATCACCACAATAAGTTTAATTAACATCTGTCACCATATGTGGTTTACAGAGTTTTCTTTCTTGTGATGAGAACTTTTAAGATGGACTCTCTTAGCAACTTCCCAATATGCAATACAGTGTTGTTAACTATAGTCTCAATGCCATATGTTATATCGCATGACATACTTATTTTATAGCTGGAAGTTTGTACCTTTTGAACCCCTTCACCTGTTTTGCCCACCCCTCACCACTGGCAGCCACCAATCTGTTTTCTGTATCTATAAGGGTATTTTTTTGTTCCTGGGCTTTTTTTTATCCCACATATAAATGATATCATAAGGCATTTGTCTTTCTCTAACTTACTTCACTTAGCATAACACCTTCTAACTTACTTCACTTATCAATGCCTTCAAGGATGCTTTGTTAAGAGAAACAGAGTCCAGCAATGGACTCAGGTTGTATCTGTATCTTAGCTATTGTGAACATTGTGCTTCAGTAACATAAGGGTGCAGATATCTTTCCAGGTGGCTTTGTTTTCTTTGGATAAATACTGAGAAGTGGTATTACTGAGTGATACGGTAATTTCTATTTTTAATTTTCTGAGGAACCTCCATACTGTTTTCCACAGTGGCTGTACCAATTTACAATACCGCCAACACTGTACTAGGGTTTCTTTTCCTCCACATCCTTGCCAAAACTTGTTATTTCTTATTGTTTTCATGATAGCCATCCTGAGAGGTGTGATGTAATATCTCCTTGTGGTTTTGATTTCCATTTCCCTGATAATTAGTGATTTTGTGCATCTTTTCATTTACCTGTTGGTCATCTTTATGTTTTCTTTGGAAATCTATCCATTCAGTCTTCCGCTCATTTTTTAAATTGGATTATTGGGTTTTTTGTTGTTGTTGTTGTTTTGTTTTGGGTTTTTTTTTTTTTGTGTGCCTGTGTTCTTTATATGTTTTGGATATTCACCCTTTTTCAGATATATGATTTGCAAATATTTTCTATTCAGTAGGCTATCTTTTCATTTTGTTGATGGTTTCCTTTGCTTGGAAGTTTTTAGTTTGATGTAGTCCTACTTGTTTCTTTTTGTGTTCTTTTTTTTCTTTTCGTTTTTCTTTTTGCTTTTGTGTTTGTGGCAAATCCAAAAACTCATTGCCAAGATCCATGTTTAGGAGCTTAATATCTATGTGTTCTTCTAGGAGTTTCATGGTTACAGTTCAAGTATTTAATCTATTTTGAGTTATTTTTTGTGTATGGTATAAGATAGCAGTCCGATTTCATTTTTTGTGTGTTGCTGTCCAGTTTTCCCAGTGCCATTTATTGAAGAGACTGTCCTTTCCCCATTGTATGCTCTTGGCTCTTTTGTTGGAAATTAATTGACCATATATGTGTGTGGGTTTATTTCTGGGCTCTGTATTCTGTTCCATTGAGCTATGTGTCTGTTTTTATGCCAGTACCATACTGTCCTGATTACTGTACCTTTGTAACATAGTTTGAAATCAGGGATGGTAATGCCTTCAGCTCTGTTCTTTTTCAAGATTGCTTTGACTATTTGGGATTTTTTTTTGTGGTTACATACAGATTTTAAAATTGTTTGTTCTATTTCTGTGGGGGAAAAATGCCATTGGGATTCTGATAGGGACTGCAATGAATTTGTAGATTGCTGTGGATAATATGGATATTTTAACAATATTAATTCTTCCAGTCCATGAGCATGGAATATCTTTCCATTTATTTGTGTTTTCTTCAGTTTCTTTCATCAGTATCCTACAGTTTTCAGTGTGCAGATCTTTCACCTCCTTAGTTAAGTTTATTCCTAGATATTTTATTCTTTATAGTGCAATTGTAAATGGGATTGTTACCTTAATTTTTCTTTCTGATAGTTTGTTATTAGTGTAGAAAAGCAAAACAGATTTTTGTACATTGATTTTCTATCCTTCAGCTTTGCTGAATCCATTTATTAGTTCTAATAGCTTTTGGGCTAGTTTTCAGAGTTTTCTATATATAGTGTCATGTCATCTGTAGAGTGACAGTTTTACTTCTTCCTTTTCTCTCCTTCTATCCTTCTAACTTTGAATGCTTTTTTTTTTCTTTGTCTTGCCTAATTGTTCTGACTAGGAATTTCAATACTATGTTGGATAAAGTGGCATAAGTGGATATCCTTGTCTTGTTCTTGATCTGAGAGGGAAAACTTTCAGCTTTTCATCATTGGGTATGATGTTAGCTGAGGGCTGTTCAGGTATGGCCTTTATTATGTTGGGGTACAGTTCCTCTAAACCCACTTTGTCGAGAACTTTTATCATAAATGAGTGTTGAGTTTTGTCAAATGCTTTTCTGCATCTACTGATATGATCATATGATTTTTCTCATTTTGTTAATGTGGGTCTATCACATTGATTGATTTACAGAAGCTGGACCATCCTTACATCCCTGGAACAGATCCCACTTGATTGTGGTGTATGATCCTTTTAATGTGTTGCTGAATTTGGTTTGTTGATATTTTGTTGAGTATGTTTGCATCTGTGCTCATCAGGGATATTGGCTGGTAATTTTCTTTTTTTGTGGTGTCCTTTTCTGTTTTTGGTATCTGTGTAATGCTGGCCTCATAAAATGAATTTGGAAATGTTCCCATCTCCTCTGTGTTTTTTGAAGAGTTTGAGAAGGATTGGTATTAATTCTTCTTTGAATGCTGGGTGAAAGCAGTAAAATTTTATTAGTGATGAAAGCAGTTACTTTTTGGTAGTCCATAAACAAAATACTTGACATAAAAGTTTAAGTGATTTTTAAAAAATTCTTTACTGAATAGCCTAGTATTAAATTATTTGTATCCTTTTTGATTTTTAGGTGATCCTGAGCAGTCCTAAGAAAGGAAAAGAAAAAAATACTAAAAACATTTTTAGCATAACCAGATGTGAATTCGCCATGTGAGTTCTGGCATGGGGAATTGATTATGAAGTAACATGATACTGTGAATTTATCCATGTATGGTATCTTTGCAGAAAAGATTTAACCTGACAGGCCTGACTGCTGATATTTAGGAAGGCATGCCTGCAAAGCTGGCCCTTGGCTGGCATCTGGGATCTTTGATTTGGGAAGGTTCCCAACCTCGAAACTAATAAGAGTAATTCACCTTGCCTAGACTGTTCACGCAAGCACTATGGTTTATGCTGAACACCTGCTTTCATTCTGGGAGTCTGGAATTTTGCTATGTGCCAGGCAGAGACTGCCTGCATGACCAGTTCCCAGTTAAAACCTTGAGCACCAACTCTCTCAATAGCTTCCCTGATTGGCAGCATTTCACATGTGTTGCTAGGGGTATGAAGCAAACCCTGTGTGACTCTACTGGGAGTGGAAACTTGGCCTTAGTTTTTCCTGGAGTTTGGCCCACGTAAATTCTACTTTTGCTGTTTTTACCTTGTATTCTTTTGCTTTAATACATCATAGCAGAATAGCACTACATACTGGGTCCTGTGGGTCCTCCTAGTGAATCAGCAAACCTGGGGAGGGGGTGAGTTGGGGGCTCTCAATGTGGCACTTTATTGATGGTAATTCAGAGGAGAACCACGTGTTGTTGGTATTTACATTGTTTGTGAACAGTAGGGCTCAGCATCGCAACACTTGAGAAGCAATGCTGGTGGTAGTACTCAAACATTCTTTCTCAGTGCATCACGTAAGACTCTTTCTCCGAGTCATCCAAAGAATTGCCAGTTATGGGCTTGCTACCTGTTTTTATATTTAAAGGTTAGTTCTTTAACTTTCTTTTATTAAAGAAACTTTCTCTTAATCCCCAATGATTAGCACTGTGCCCAGTTTAATAAATGTTGGATTTAACTGAAGAGGCCTCCGGCAGAATGTGAAGCCTTTGATCTTTCCTAGCCCCGTCCCAGCCCTGCCTCCCTGCAGTGTCTACACCCACATCCCACAGTTCCCTAACACGCATACTGAGAACTGTGCCAGGCCTATTATATAACTCCAAATATTGATGTCTACCTAGCTCCTTTTTGCAAAACAAGAAGAAATTTCATCTTTAGGATTTTATTTATGGCTAAGTACTCTTAACTGTTAGCATAACTATTGTATATATTTGACCACATTTAACAGTAATGATTTTTAGTATTTATTATATGAGAGAGTCAGAATCTAAACTCCCATCTGTGTGTAATCATGGCCCTAATAAATCGAAAAGTGGAGTATGCATATGCCAAATGAATTGACCATGCTGTCTGAAAAAAACTTTTGAATAATAAAAATATTCTCCAGCTTTGGTGCCATAAATCTTGTCCACCTTTCACGTGTAGCCAACAAATTGTAAATTGCTTTTCCCCTTCCTTTTGAAGGTGTTGCCATACCAGTTGTGATGTCAGTGCTATAGCTGGCTGACATTTAAACACTTAGGGCAGATTCTGCTATTGTTTAAGTTTTACGATGCTCTCAGCTCATGGTTCTAGAAAGCCACAAGTTCGTATGAGTACACATTGGGCTGGATAATTGCTCCTGTAAATCTGTATCAGGTAAGGAAAGATCAGGAGGAATTGTGCAGGTAACTCAAGGCAAGAACCCACACTTTCTTAACCTCCACTCGCCTTCATTTTGTCTAAAATGAAGAACCAAGTTTCTGCATTTCTGAAGCTCTAGAAGTCATTTAATTATTTTTAATATTTTTTAAGTTTATTTTTGAGAGGGGCGGGATGGGCAGAAAGAGAGGGAGACAGAGGATCCAAAGTGGGCTCTGGGCTTACAACAGAGAACCCTATGTGGGGCTCAAATTCATGAACCATGAGATCATGACCTGAGCTGAAACTGAACACTTAACTGACTGAGCCATCCAGGTACCCCTAGAAGTTATTTTTAAATATAAAGTGTTTTTATATGAAAGTGCTAAAACGTACCTATTTACTTGCAGGGAAACCAAAACTTCTTGCCCAGTCTTCTGACAAAATCTATATTGTATACCTAGCAAATGCATGACTTAAAATGTAATAACTAGCAGCAAGAGTAAAAATTTTCTCTGGGAAACTTCCTAGAGAAAAAAAATAATCTGATTCAAACATGTTAGTAGATGCTCTTTGAGCTGAAGACAATAGGAAATACTTGAGAAACCACCCAAGGATCTTCTTACTTCGGTGTGCGTAGCAAACTCAACTCTAGATTTAATCTAATATGTGGAATGTCTAACTACTAAAGAGACAGGATGGGCATCCCTGACAGAAGACGTTTTCAAAGAATATGTGTGTTAGACCAACATAATCCTCAAAGAATGGCCATCAGTGCATTGTAGGCAGACCGGCATTGGTCCAGAAACATTAGTCATTGGTCTACAAGTAGATCATCGTAGAAATTGACAGTATTTAGAAACTTCTGTAGTAACTTGACATAGCATGGCATCCAAATATGTGATAATTTTTCTAGTAAATCATTGTACTGTATTTTGTAGAAGTAATGGTCTGTGATAGATTGGACTTTTTTTTAAACAGCCTTTTAACAGCCTTTAACTATGCCACACATAGTTTAGGAATGTTTATTAAAAATGCAGTTTCCTGGAGCTCCTGGGTGGCTCAGTTGGTTAAGTGTCTGACTTCATCTCAGGTCATGATCTTACAGTTCATGAGTTTGAGCCCCACGTCAGACTCTCTACTGTCAGTGCAGAGCCTGCTTCAGATCCTCTGTCTCCCTCTCTCTGCCCCTCCACGTGTTCCCGCCCCCGCTCTCAAAAATAAATGAACTTCAAAGAAATTTTTTAAATTTAATTTTATTTTAATTTGCATCCAAATTAGTTAGCATATAGTGCAACAGTGGTTTCAGGAGTAGATTCCTTAATGCCCGTTACCCATTTAGCCCATTCCCCCCTCCCACAACCCCTCTATTTGTTCTCCATACTTAAGAGTCTTTTATGTTTTGTCCCCCTCCCTGTTTTTATATTATTTTTCTTTCCCTTCCCTTATGTTCATCTGTTTTGCCTCTTAAAGTCCTCATATGAGTAAAGTCATATGATATTTGTCTTTCTCTGACTAATTTTGCTTAGCATAATACCTTTCAGTTCCATCCACATAATTGCAAATGGCAAGATTTCATTCTTTTTGATTGCTCAGTATACTCCAGTGTGTGTGTGTGTGTGTGTGTGTGTGTGTGTGTGTATGTGTATATATACACATCTTCTTTATCCATTCATCCATCAATGGACATTTGGGCTCTTTCCATACTTTGGCTGTTGTTGATAGTGCTGCTGTAAACATGGGGGTGCATGTGTCCCTTCGAAACAGCACACCTGTATCCCTTGGATAAATATCAAGTAGTGCAATTACTGGGTCATAGGGTAGTTCTATTTTTAGTTTTTTGAGGAACCTCCATACCGTTTTCCAGAGTGGCTGCACCAGCTCGCATTGCTACCAACAATGCAAAAGAGATCCTCTTTCTCGGCATCCTTGCCAACACCTGTTGTTGCCTGAGTTGTTAATGTTAGCCATTCTGACAGGTGTAAGGTGGTATCTCACTGTGGCTTTGATTTGTATTTCCCTGATGATGAGTGCTGTTGAGCATTCTTTCATGTGTCAGTTGGCCGTCTGGATGTCTTCTTTGGAGAAGTGTCTATTCATGTCTTTTGCCCATTTCTTCACTGGATTATTTGTTTTTTGGGTGTTGAGTTTGATAAGTTCTTTATAGATTTTGGATACTAACCCTTTATCTGATATGTCATTTGCAAATATCTTCTCCCATTCTGTTGGCTGCCTTTTAGTTTTGCTGATTGTTTCCTTCACTGTGCAGAAGCTTTTTATTTTGATGAGGTCCCAGTAGTTCATTTTTGCTTTTGTTTCCTTTGCCTCCGGAGACATGTTGAGTAAGAAGCTGCTGCAGCCAAGATCAAGGAGATTTTTGCCTGCTTTCTCCTCAGGAATTTGATGACTTTCTGTCTTATGTTTAGGTCTTTCATCCATTTTGAGTTTATTTTTGTGTATGGTGTAAGAAAGTGGTCCAGGTTCATTCTTCTGCATGTTGCTGTCCAGTTTTCCCAGCACCACTTGCTGAAGAGACTGTTTTTATTCCATTGGATATTCTTTCCTGCTTTGTCAAAGATTAGTTGGCCATAAGTTTGTGGGTCCATTTCTGGGTTCGCTATTCTGTTCCATTGATCTGAGTGTCTGTTTTTGTGCCATGAGGAAATTTTTTTAAAAATGCAGTTTCCTGGATCCCAACATACACTAGTGGCACCCAGATCTCTGGAAATGGGAACAAGTCTCAGGAACTGACATTTAGCATGCTGCCCTGGTCATTCTTTTTCATGCTGAAGCTTGAGAACTGCTTTAGGAGAAGAGCCAATAACGTGGCTAAGACATTTAACTATGAGATTAACTTCTGAAAGCCATCCACTCTAACACTCTAATGAGCAGAGTTGCAAAAGTGGCAACTCGTACACATTTGACTACAGCCCTCAGGGAAGAGTTTCTTTTACTGGCTGACAACACAACCCAGGTAAACGGAGACTGGTCCAGTTCCATTGCTAGTTTTCGAGATGCCTTTGTGCAAGACACCCTCAAAGGCTCTTCACTGCCATCTGCAGGAAAGTAGTTGTCATAATTGTATTAATGAAAAGCATCTAGGTATGTGAGGGATGCCAGGACCCTTCAATGCGGTTCCTTGGGCAAAGCTGGCATAGCCACGTACCATGCCCAGGGGAGGGAGAGCAGCCAGCTTCCAGGTGTTGCGGTTCAAGAACTTGTTCCATAGCTCCTGATTAAAACACTGAAGCTGGAGCACCTGGGTGGTCAGTCAGTTAAGCATCTAACTTCTGCTCAGGTCACGGTCTTGTGGTTCATGAGCTTAAGCCCCACATCTGACTCTGTGCTCTCAATGTAGAGCCCACTTTGGATCCTGTCTCTCTCTCTCTCACACACACAAAAGTAAACATTAAAAAAAAAATATATTTTTGAAAAATGAAAACACTGAAGCCATTCTTAACTCCATAGACACAGGTCCTGTGACACTCCCTGATGAAGAACATACACATTGTTTGTTGCAGGTGTAAAGTAACCAGAAAAAAGGTGGGGGATTTAGTTCGCCCTGGGCACATGGCTTTCTCATTTGCAATGTGAGTTCCTTACAGATGATTTTATGAGGAGGGGGACAAAATGTTCCTAGAGCAGTAATTATCAGAAGGAGGGAGACTCCATTATCACCTGTGCTGTATCTTCAGGTACTGATACCCGCTCTCCTTGGTGACTTCAGGAGGAAGGTTCTTGCCCTTAGCTCCACCTGAATCGCTGTCACCTTCGGCCTTCCCGAGGAAGGGGTCACAACCCAGCAGCAAGTCAGCCATGGAAGAGGAGGAAGAAGAAGTGGGTTGTGGGAGGAAAAGGGGAGGAACAGACCAGTAGCTTGAAGTTTTGACATAGCTCTTGAGAACAGTTTTGCTTTTGAGACTTTGAACAGAAGCACCTCCTTCTCTCTGTTAGGAATATCTTTTACTCTCAGCCACACTACTACGTCATGGCTCTCAAGTCATACCTTTCCCGGCTTCTAAACAGGATGCCATTGTCATCTCTGGACCAGCATCCCTTTCTCCTGCTTCCCTGTCTCCCCTTGTCTGCCAGGCTGCCCCATAGGTGCAGGCCTCACCTCCCTGAGCAACTCCTCTGAACCCCCAGACAACATTTGGCCCCTGGTCTCTTCTCTCCCAGTGGCCCTTATGCGTGAATTTCTCTGGCTGTAAGGGTTTTCATGGTTGATTAATTAGAAATATAACTGTCCTCTGCAGATAGATATTGCCTCTAACAGGAGCTAACTGTTGCCACTATCTTTTTTTCATAAAGGATATCTCTTTCCTAAAAGGCATAAGCATATATATTTGCTTAAAGTTTAAAGGATGGGAACAAAGGTGGTGGTGGTGCTGGGAAAAGAAAGCCCCCTAGCCTAGGATGAGGTTTGATAGCACTCTATTTGCAACATAGGGAGATAATTTTGATATCATGAATCTTAAACTCTCTTTCCCAATTCCATCTCTTTCCATTCATATATTTTATAATCAAGAAGCTATTTTATAGCCCTTGGTTTTTTTTTTTAAACATGTGTTTGTTTGGAACGTAAGAGCCCTACTCTTGCAAATGAGAACAGAACCTGTCTGTGGACTGCAACACGTGAACTTGGAGAATGCAAACCTCACTCACTAGATTATGTCTTGTTAAGTACAGTAACTGCGCCTCCCACAATAATCCTGTGAATCCTGTGAATGTATAACAGTACCACATCTCAGGCCCCCACAGCCCCTGAGCCACAGACAGGCCACTTGCTGGAGGTTCTGACACTGCCACGGTAAAAGTAACAGGAAAACGAGCCCAGGGCAAGTGCCTGTTGCTACAGTCATTCCGTCCACCACGGCTCCAGAACATTCTCGCTCCCGCTCGGAGTTGGTCATTGGCTTCTAACTTTCTTTCCACGGCAGGAATCCTCATCATGATGTCCATGTGCAGCGAAGTGCACGTGTATGAATACATCCCGTCCATCCGGCAGACGGAGCTGTGCCACTACCACGAGCTGTACTACGACGCGGCCTGCACGCTCGGCGCGTACCACCCGCTGCTCTACGAGAAGCTGCTGGTGCAGCGGCTGAACACGGGCGCCCAGGGGGACCTGCACCGCAAGGGGAAGGTGGTCCTGCCGGGGCTCCGGGCGGTGCGCTGCCCTGCGCCCAGGCGCGTCGGTCCGCACTCTTGAAGAGGGGCTCTTGAGAGCCCATGTGCAATAAGGTACTACTGTCGTACTCTGAGTCCCAGAAGAATACTTGAAGATATATTTTAGGCAATGTAGTCTTCAGTCTTTAGACTGTAATTTAGTGGTGGCCGCAAGAATTCCTCTTTTTCTAAGCCATTGAGTATTTATTACTACTTTGAATACAGAAATGGAGTTTAAAATGAAAAAGCTCAAGAAAGATGCAAAAAAAAAAAAAAAAGAAAAGAAAAGAAAAAAGCAAATGTGTGACGAATGGGTACTATACCTCCAGAAATGTTAGCCTTTTCTTATGCCGTGGGCACCCCTTATCAGGGTTGGTTTCAGCTACAGGTTTCTTTCCATGATATACCTGATACTATGAAATGGTTTATACACCCTTGTCAAGGTACGGTATCTATAGCACCTAATGTGTCCCTTGTACATTCATTCGTTATTAAATACCCTAGAGATTATGACGACCATCTGAATTATCACTCAGATGTGTTTAACAGCAGAATCCCCAGTATATGTTGAGAGGTGCACATGTTCCCCAACTGTTGCATATTCCCCAGCTCCATTTCCCATTGCCCACTGAATTTTTGCTTTGTTTCTAAAACCATAAAGCATCCATCTCAAGCAGTCCAAGAAAAAGCCACTCCTGGAATAGCACTGCAAAGGAGACACTTTGTTTTCCTGCAGTATTTTCTTACTCTGGCAAGTAGACACAGAATCACTGGGCTGGCTGCAGGGTGGCCCGGGACCAGGATGTTCCCAGCTCCAGCCTTTGCGCACTGTACCTCCTTGGCTGCCAGTTCTCACAGCCCTTACGCTGTTACACTCAAGACACTTGTGACCCCCTTGTCCGTGAGGAAGGGCTCCTTCCAATCTAGAAGGAGAATTTCGGAGCCTTCATTCTGTGCTTCTGGGGATGCACACCTGTCTCTTTCATGGGGATTTCTTTCAGGTCAATATCAGCTGCTGGAAACCTAGCAGTGATGTTCTGGATTTTCACTAATTCTCCCCTACAGACAGACAGTGAGGAACCCTGCCCCTGTTTTCACAGATATATTTTATCTCAGCAACACACAAGCCACATAATTAAGTAAACTTGTGTGAAAAGGTTGCTCTTTAACAAGAAGGAAAATACCTACATGCTTGAGAGGCAACAGCTCATAGAGGGGAGGAAGGTGTCACCCCAGTGCATTAACTGTATTCGGTTCTGTTTTCTTTTGGTTTTAATCTCAGCTTTTGTCACTGATACATTGAAAAACAGGTTTTTTTTGCTATGAATGTAGTGAAACAGAAACATTTTGGAATACCTTAATTAAACATGCTATCTCTCTATATAACCGAAACATTTTTCAGCAGTACACATAAGACTTCTTTTCATTAAAAATCTGTTCTCCCTTGCAAGTGTGTAGATGTCAAGAGAGTTTTGTGGGAAAGTTTTTTTTTTTTCTTTTTTCTTTTTTGTTCCAGGATTGGTTTTTTCCTGAGTGCTTTCAAAACTACTTTCTTGAGCAAGAATGGTTTATAGAAATTGACAGCTTCTGTTTGGTTAGGCTAACTCCCCAGAAATCAGGTTAGGTAATAGACATTTCCTATGGCTTATTATGATAGTGAAGTGTAGGAATAACTGAAAAGTTTTAATCATGACAGTATCCACTAAAAGCCTATTTTTAGAACTTTCTTTCTTGAACTATGAAAATAGATTCATAATTTTATCCTACACATTAGCTTATGTGTGAGCAGACATGGTCAAGCCACTTTTCTCTCTGGTTTCCTAAAAGAGCTTAGTTTTGTCCCCATGTGGAATAAGGAGTTCAGTGACTGGATGCTGGTGAGGTAACTCTGATCACGGTGAGTGAGCAGTCCTCCTGTGGCCTTGGTTCTCCCTGGACCTTCCAGGCTCTGCCTTCAAATGCCCATGACATTGAAGTTCCTTTGATAGCCTTCCTGGTGGATTTCCTTCTGACCTTCTTTTTATACAGGACAACCCCCTTCAGTGACATAAGAGCTTGGCTAAAGGAAAATTTATCGGGGTCAATATAAATATTCAAGTTCAGAAGCCCCAGAAAACACTTCAAAGATTTTTAAATAGCATTTTGTTGTAACGCGTGTACTTTAAAAAGTCCTTTCAGTCTCACTGAGGTTACAAGAAAGACTGAAGAGCATAAAGGAAATTTAATTAAAATTTTTGAATTTATTATGGCCTTAAAGACTCTTGGGAATCAGGGTCTGTTAAACATTCAGAAAATGTGGTACACATATTAATATAGCATGGCTGGGCATTCTTCTGTTTGAAAGTTTAAATTGTTTAGCCTCTCAAAAATATCAGGCAGTTACAGTTAACATGATGACTGCATCTGGTATTAACTAAATTGGTCCTAAGTGGTAGTATTTTGCCAGACATTGATTAAGTCCTTCTAGGCTACATTTACTGAACTGCAATAAACACACAGCTCTTCTGTGGAGTAGTTAACAATAAATGCTGTCCTATTACATTTCTCCCAGGCTCTGTCCCTTCTAAAATGCTCCATCCACTTCTGGAAGGGACACTGATAAAATCCTTAAGGTGCAACCTGAAGCCATTATCTTCAATTGAAGATAATTTCAGGAGATCTTTGGTGGTGGTGGTTGTTATCACAAAGAAACAAATGTTGACCAAGAATGACAAGGCACCTTATCTAGATTTTCCCTGACTAGTTTCCCCAGTTCCTCTACCAGGTATGAGGATGGGGTTTAATAGGTGTTGAAAGCTCACTGTCCCCAGGGAATACCAGTGCCAGCCCTGCGTACCTGACCTTCCTTCCAGCCCAAGTCCTTAACAAGGCTGCTTTTATTGGGAACTTTGTGCATAGGCCAAGAGGTGGTCAATTAAAAGTTGCATATATGCACCATGCAACATCAAGGGCATGTATTAAAATGAATATAAAATGTATTAAAAGTGAGGGACTTTTGCACATCTTCCAATTATTGGGTCTTTCCTTGTCTGCCTGTATGTAGAACTCCAGGAGCCCTGCGTCAGTCACAACTCTTCCAGTGTGTCCTGCCCTAGGTCTCTGAGCCAGACGTTTAATCAATCCTGAACTCACCAGTAATAATCTGTCATTGTAGCCATAGTGTCTGGACAATGCAATGCTGAAATAATCGTTAGCATTTTCAAAATTGGGAAATAAAAGTAACAGTTTGAAACTACCATGGGATTGCTCTGTTACGTGTTTATGAGCCAGTTCCTTCCAGTGGAACAGATTAATACCTTATGTTGTTAGCTGACCCTTCCGGGCAGGAACACGTACATCCACTGAATTAATTAGGTCTAGGTCCTGTTCGGCTGCATTAAGTGGGATCAGTCTCACGTGAGTAATGGCATATGATGGAAGCATTTTTTATGCACAAGTGGCATGATTCAAGTTCTCTCTCCAGCCTGTCTTAGAGATCAACACACAGTGCATGTTCAAGGCTGATAGGTAGAGTGACCTGGTCTCATTTCTGCTCAACTATGAGAAGAGGCAGAGAGGGAGGTAGGGAATTATCGAGAAATCCATGACAGGCCAAATAGTCTCTGAATATATTCTGATACTCTGTCACATTATCCGATTCGACTTCCCACTTTCTGATAGGTTAGAACTCTTTCTCAGTTGTGACAGCCGACGAAGGCAGCTACATTTAGAAGTTAACTGCTTAGGTAAAATGTGCTTGCGTTCAAACTTGTTTCTTTTTATACTCTGGACATTTCCATTGTGAAAATATTCTGCATGTTCTTGTCACTTGGGCATTGTTTACACAATTGGTAAATGAAAGGTATCTCTCTGTGAATTCAAGGATAAAATGTAAGTTCTGATTCTTGTTTTCTTAAATAAATGAAGCCTTTTAGTAAGACGTAATAATCCAGCATACTCCTCTACAAGCTTGGAATGATAGAATTTAAAGAATTAAAGACATTTCTATAGTTCTTACTTTTGTTACAAAAGTGTGCATGTAGATATAGTTATATAATTGTATATATACGTATCTACACACATGTTGGTTTTATATTGTCTTTTTTCATCAAACTTTTCCTAAAACCTTTACAACCAATTTTATTTTAATTATGCAAACGCCAGTGTTTTAATAGAAAAACGTAAATGTTATATGTCCTTCTATTAAAAAAAAAAAAATTCGGTCTTCCCACACACTGATATTTTACACACCCTGGGTATGTTAAAAAGTATGGCAGAAATATTTAAAAGGCACTATGCAGGTAGAACCCTGAACACTGTGGCCTCATCAGAATGTGACGCTGAACATTGATGAGAAGGTTATTTATTATATAGCTCATGGCTTTTACAAGGTTAGGGGCAAAAGTGAATATTGGCTTCATGGAAAATAGTCTTCTTACCAGGTAGGTTTCACACAAATTAACTGCACTGATAGTGCTAACACCTAACATTTCTGATGCCGCACATCTTGTTCTACTCCAGATAAAACACGTATGACATTTTTCCGGTGGGAACCAGTGAACTTTTTTAACAGCTTTGGGAATTTTTTTGTATGATAATTTTTAAACTGGAATGTGTACCCTTCAAACTAATGAAGGCCTGAGGTTTTTCCAAGAGTCACATTTTAAAAGTGTTTGTATACATTTTAACACCTTTGATATTTTCTATTTTGGTTTTGTATATTTTTATGTATACACAGTGTACAGACTTTTTTCTTGTAAATAAAACATGTTTTCATTTGTCTAGAAGTTTCTGTGTTTTAATTTGTAAAAGTCACGGATACAAATGAGCGACCGGCAGAATCCCGAGCCATCCCTAGGAGAGGGCGGCAAAAAGCCGAAATCTCATTAGAAATTTGTACACAAGGTAACAACAGCATGCCCTGGAACTGAGAGTAGGGCCACCCCTGGGGCCTCAGACCGGAAGCAGGGGCCGTCTTCATCCGAGGGGTAATTGTCAAATGCAAAGAACCACAGTGGCAAAAACAAGCAGGAAAGGCGTATCAGGCTCACGTATCTTTAGGTGGAGTTAGTAGCCCAGCATTTTGGTTAATTTATCGCCTTGGGAGACTCTTCCTTAGCTTGACAGGGTTTCGGGTCTTAGAAAAAATATGTAAGTTATTAGTTATATATATGTAAAATACATGTAAGTTATTAGAGGGAAGGCCTAGGGACAGTGAAGTCACCTTAACCCACTGCAATGTCAGATCAGCCTTGGTATTTTTGTGCTTGCTGTATGAAGGGAAAATCGGTTAATCAGTCTCCTAGAAAGAAATTCCCAGTCCTTTGTGCTTTCTGGGTGGAATGTAACGGAAGCTTTGAAGGGAGGCATTTGGGGTGTTTGATGTGAGGACTGACATGAGCAGCTGGGGAATTCGGGAGACATAAATCACCTCTGACTGTTGTGCTGAATCAGAGAGGGCTCCCACTACCTTTGTGTTACTGTCACTTTTCTTTTCCCACAACATGACTGCCTGCTTCCAGATCATTAAAACGCAGGCCTTGCCCCGAGGGCCCTGATTAGAAAGATGCTCAGAGAGCAGCCAGTGATGAGCTGGCCCCTCCCCGGACGTGGAGGTGCCTCCTCAGGGGACTGGCTGGTGGTCTCTGCCGTCTGGATGCTCTTGGGAGGACTGAGCGGGGAGAACAGGACCAACTTCAGGTAGGCTGCGCAGAGATGAGGGAGGAACAAGGGGAAGGAGACGGGGATGAAGAACAGGGTAGGGAAAGGGAAGGCTGAAGTGAGGGGGAGTGAACTACAAGTGCCAGGGATCTTTGACACCACTTGCATAGCAAAGGCATCCGCTCAGAGACAAAACTGCCTCCTGGCTAAAAGCTCAGCGGGCTGACTGAGCTCTGTGCACTTAAATGTTGTGTTCAAGAGACCCTGGAGCACAGAGCCCTGCAGGCCAAACGCCCTCCTGCACTAAACCTCTACTGGCACCTCATTGCCTGGAACAGGGTTTGGCAAACGGCAGCCCACAGCCTATTTTTGTAAATAAAGTTTTATTGGCACACAGCCCTGTTCACTTGTTTACATGCTGTCTATGCTGCCGCATACAAAAAGCTTAGTTGCGACAGAGACCTCACAGTCCACCTGCCAAACCTAAAACGTTAATTATCTGGCCCTTTACGAAAAGGTTTGCCACCTCCCACTACAAATACAGAGGTCCCCCTCTTATTCATGGTTTTGCCTACCATGGTTCAGTTACCCAAGGTCAGCTGTGGTCCAGAATCAGATGATCTTCCTGACCTATCACCAGGAGGTCAGCAGCAGTCTAACGCTATGTCACAATGCCTACATCGTTCACCTCACTTCATCTCATCATGTAGGCATATTATCATTTCACATCATCACAAGAAGGATGAGTGTGGCACAATCATATACTTAAAGACCACATTCATATAACTGTTATTGCAATGTATTGTTACAATTGTTCTATTTTATTATTAGTTATTGTTCATCTCTTACCATGCCTAATTTGTAAATTAAGCTTTATCATAGGTACATATGTATTAAAAATATATAATATGTATAGCACTGAGTACTATCTTTGGTTTCAGGAATCAATCAGGGTCTTTGAATATATCCCCTAGAGATAAGTTCGGGGGTTGGGGGCACTGTACAATTTACCAAGAACTATTTAAGCAAGACTTGCAGTAGATGGTTGCACATAGATCTCACAAAATCACCTTCTAAGGTAGATATTATATTAGCCCCAGGAAAGTTGGGACTCAGAGAGGTTAATTCATCAGTGTATAATCACACAGCCAGGAAATGACAGAGGTTGGCTTGCAACCCTTGTCTGACTTCAGAGCCCACAGTTAGAACCATTATGTTAGGCTTCTTAAAGCAGTCTCTAGTACCTAGAGGTACTGCCTTAATATTCAAGTATCCCATACCCCAATAGTCCAAGGGCTCAGCTTTTCAGGATAATTATATTTTGAATATTTTGAGAAACCGTGCTATGAAATGTATGCAGATTAACAAAGGATTCACGCTTTTCAAGTTCTCTGAATATCCAGAACACTAAAATGCATCTAAACTACATGTATCAGGCAAGTATAACTTTCATTTTGTTATTAGAAGCCAGTGTCTATGTTCATCACACCTAGTGAGTAGAGTACCTCTTATGTGGAGTAGAGAAAGCACATGCATGGAGGCCTGGCATTCCATCAACTGTATTCCCAGCTACTGTCCTAACTAAATTGCATCATGCTGGAGAAACAAGCAGTACTTAACCTGAAAACAATGAGATGCCAGCTGAGAAACTGATCACAAAAATAAAAGAAAAATCAATGACTTTGAGAAATGTCTTCCTGTCATTACTGACTTCCTGATCCTCACAAGGAGGGAGAAGAAAAGAGGATTAGAACAACAGCATGCCCCTTGGCTGTCTTAAAAACAATGCTGGCCTAAAGTCACTGCAGAAGGTACTTTGGAACTGCTCTTCTCCTCTATGAAACCTGTTTGAGTGAGGTCTGGCACAGAGCATCTAGGGGAAGACACACAGCCACCTTGGAAGCCATACTGGGTGGCAGTAAACGAAGAACCAGCGGCCATGGTACTGTGGCTGCCTCACCGTAGGCACTCCAAGAGGCTGACTCAGAGCTGACCTAGGAATCCTGAGCAAGCAATGGTGTTCTGGACAGCTGTCATCTACACAGTGGGTGTGTACGAGAAGCATAGCTAGTTTTTTTCATAACTAAACATTTCTATCTTAATTCCCTTTCCCAACACAAGGTAAAAGCTACCATATTTCATCTCATCTAAGACATCACTAAGTATGAGATACATCTTTCTTTTGTGTACCACTAGGGGAGAAAATGCTGTAATTAGTGAGAATTTGTGTGCTGTCAAACACAGTAGTTACAAGCCACACAAGTCTATTGAACAGCTGAAGTGTGGCTCATCAGATTTGAGATGTGAAATGTAAAATACACCCTGAATTTCCAAGACTATGAAAAACGAATGTAAAATATCCTAATCATTGTGTTATACTGATGACATTGAAGTGGCATTTTAGACATTTTGGGTTAAATAAAAATACATGAAAATTAATTTTACTTGTTCCTTTTTACATTTTTAACATGTTTACCAGAAGATCTGCAGTAGCTACACTCACGTTATATCTCCAGTAAACAGTAGTTACTTTGAACTTGTATATTTGCTGAAAAGACTTTTAGGCTTATTGACAAATTTTTATTACATTAGCATGCTTGTATATATAGAAAAGCAAAATACAAGTGAAACACGTTACTTGAGGTATTCTTAAAACATTTGTATTCACAGGCTCTCTCTTCTGAATCACTTTTTGGATAAGAGTCATTAATTTTCCATGATTTTTCAACCCACAGTTGTCCTCTACACCATCAGAAGCAATGATGACACACCACTTTCTAAAGGGTGTACTACTATCATCTTCAGGATTTTCTTCGGAGCTACTGATATAGTCTGCAATTTTAATGTCCACAAGGAGATAAGAACAAATTCTTAAGACTGCTGACTGGCAAATAGTGATGGCAAATTGCATTTCAACTTCATGGATGTTAAAATATGAGGGGAAAAAATCTTGGTGTTAATGAAAAAACATATTTCTAATCTAGCTTGGATTTAATCCCATTCTTTCCCAGAGTTGTATTTAAATTCTGGACTGCAAAAAAGTACTTCTGAGGTGGCAGGGTAAGGTCTTCCAGAAATCCCCTCTCTCCATAAAAGCAACAAGAACACTGGAAGAAATTGTTGCAATCAAAATTTTCAGACATTAGGACATTAACTAAGGGATTAAAACAATCCAAGGAGAGTGTATTCAAGAAAAGTGGCTAAATCACAGTAAGACAAGTGAGCTTTGTAGCATTTTTAACTTGCCTTATTCTCTTCCCTTTCTCTCCAGTTCCATGAGAATCTTGATAGCTATCAACCATAGCAGCCACTGGAGGGCCAGAACAGCTTCTGAGCTTCCTGAAAGCCTCAGAGAACCATCCTTGTTTGACGTTTCTTGCAGCTCACTGCAAAAAAGCATTTCTCAGAGAGTGTAGGTCTTTTACCTCAGAGCCATCTGGGCCTAACAGCCTTATCACTAGGATGTTTTTTGAAAACAACAAGCAGCAATTCTTTAACATCACAGCTGTCTGACAGCTGAATGCTAACCAGTTGAAGCTAATGAGAGGCTGACCAAAAACCTTAGAACAAAATAAACTGGGAAAGAGATGTCTGTAGCAGGCTTTGAAAAAGCTTTGATGTCTTCCTGTGAATCTGGAAGGCTATGCACATATGCAGGGATGTGTGCATGCCCAGAAAAGACCCAATATTCAAATGTTGAAGACATGCTTCAACACACGTTAGACCCCTAGGCAAAGGCTAGGTGGCTTAATGGCTCAAGGCATTGAAAAAAAAACAATCACTAGTTGAACACTAAAGTAACTGAGCAGAGACCACAATGGCTGCAAACACAAGGAATACAGACAGTATTTACATAAGTACTTCGAAGAAATCACTAAATAGACAAATAGCAAAAAAATAATAATAATAATAACCATTGAGAAGGGAGGAGAATCTGATTTCCAGAATTACCATATAATTCTAAATGTCTAGTTTTTAACAAAAAATTTTTGAGACATAAGACAAATAAGAAAGTACAGTCCAAAGACAGGAAAAAAAAAAATCTATAAGGAAGACAGATGTTGGACTTACTGGACAAAGACTTTAAATCAGCTATTATAAATATGTTCAAAGAACTAAAGATAACCACGTCTAAATAATTAAAGAAAAGTGTAAGAACAATGATTCACAAAATTAAATATCAGTAAATATATAGATATAGATATTATAAAAGTAATGAAATAGAAATTTTAGAGTTGTAAAAGATGATACCTGAAATTCAAATTTAGCTAAAGAGGCCCAAAGCAGATTTTAACAGGCAGAAGAAATAATTAATGTATTTGAAGATATATAAACTGGACTTCACGAAAGTAAAAACCTTTATGTTTCAAAGGACACCATCAAAAAAGTGAAAAGGCAAGTCATAAAATGGGAGAAAATATTTGCAAATCACACATCTTATAAAGGTCTAGTATCTAGAATATACAAAGAACTTTCACAAATGTATGATAAAAAACATAGAAGCCCAATTTAAATGAAGTGATAATTCTATGCATAAGATGTACAAATGGCCTTGAATCCCATGAAAAAATGCTCAACATCATGAGTCATTAGGGAAATGTAAATCACAATCACATAATACACTTGGCACACACAAGAATGTCGATAATCAAAAACCAGACATGACAAGTATTGCTGAGAATGTGGAGAAATTTGAACACTCTTACTCTGGGGTGTAAAATGGTATGTCTGCTTAGGAAAACAGTTTGGTGGTTCATCAAAAAATTAGATATGATGACCAAATGCCCCAGCAATTCCATCCTAATCTCTGGAACCTGTGATTATAATATGTTACATGACAAAGGTATTGTGGTGCCTGGCTGGCTCAGTCAGTAGAACATGTAACTCTTAATCTCAGGGTTGTGAGTTCAAGCCCCACATTGGGCATAGAGCTTATTAATTAATTAATTAATTAATCATTAATTAAAGCAAAGAATTCGCACATCGCAAAGAATAGTAAGATTGCAGATAAGATTAATCAGCTGACCTCAAAATAAGTAGATCTATTCTAGATGATGAAGGTGGGCCCAATGTAATCTTTAAAGTAATAAAAGAATTAGAGAAAGATACAAATAAGAAGATCCAGAGAGGTGGCAATGTGTAAAGATCATTTCCCAGAGTTTCTGTCTTTGGTGATGAAAGAAGAAAACTATGAGCCAAAGACTATGGGCAGCCTCTCCAAGCTGGGAAGGGCAAGGAAGGGAGAGTCTCTGGAAGGGAATGAAGCTCTGCTGGCACCTTGATTTTAGTACAGTGAAATGAATTTCAGACTTCTAAAATACGGAACTATAGGATAAGAAATTTTTGTCATAAGCCAGTATTCATGGTAATTTGTTACAGTGACCATAGAAAATGAATACAATACTCTAAATAATTCTAAACATATCCACAGAAAAATTCATACCTGAATATCCATAGAAGCCTATTCATAACAGCCAAAAAGTAGATATAACTCAAACATCCATACTGATGAATGGATAAGGAAAATGTGGTATATGCATTCAATGGAATTTTTTTCACCATAAAAAAGAATGAAGTAGTGATATATGCTACAATGTGGATTAACCCAAAAACATTATATTTAGTGAACAAAGTCACAGAACAAGTATTTTATGTTTCCATTTATATTGAAATGTCTGAAATTAGGCAAATCCATAGAGACCTAAAGTAGATTAGTGGTTCCTGGAGACTGGGGCAAGGGGGGGAATAGGGAATGACTACAGATGGGTATGGGGTTTCTTTTTGGGGTGATGGAATGTTCTGGAAATAGACAGTGGTGATAGTTGCATGAGCCTTTGAATATGCTCAAAAGTACTGAATTGTACCCTTTAAAGGGTGAACTGTGCGGTATGTTAATTTTATCTTAACAAAGGAAAAATAAATAAGTCTTATTTATTTATACTCAAATGTATTTGTACTTAAAATAAAACTAAAGTTTCATTGAAGTAAAATTCATGACCACATGAGGGAGCAGCTTTCATGGTCTGAGGCCCTACAGGAAGTGTCTGGTCTCTAGCCGCCATTCATCCATGAATGCTGAAATGTCCTCATTGCTGTCTAATGTCCAACCACAGGCCCATCCAAGATCTGCCACCACACCCCTCCCTGCAGTCTCAAAGTCTCTGAAGTCTGGTCCTCTTGCCAGCTATTTTTTTCCACCTTTCAGGCAGGCTCACAAGTCACAGCTGTGTCTTGCTGGAGTGAGGGGGCAGCCTGGAGTCTCTCTGGTTCATGGCTTGTACAGTTCCATTTGCTACTTTACACCTCCCTGGATGTGGGGTATTACGTATCTCGTTGCCTCCCATGGTTCCCCAGGAAAAGCAAGTCATGAGTTCTCTCTTTTTGGGGAGAGAATCCCACCCTGGGATTGTTTCAATACCTTGACCTTGGAGTCAGCCTAGGGTGGGGAGAGCGGGGGAAATGGCTCCTAGTTCTGGGCCACCAGTGTCTCCTTCTCTTGGTTCCACTCTAGATTTTTCTCCCACCTACGGTTTGGAGAATCTTTAGCCAGCCTGGATATAGATGAAACTAGCTCTTCATAATGTCACGGTCTTCCAAATTTTCTGTCTTAAAACCCACTGTAGCTAAAGAAAATCAGAAGCTAAATATCTGACTCTTTATTTCTCTTTATTTTACAGATACATTCCTTATTTGAGGATTGATGGCAACATGCCTTCACCCCCTGAGCTGGAGAAAGAGCCAGGAGTACTAGAGATTACCAGGAAAGAACCTTAAATTACTGTTTCATGCTATTATCACCATATACCAAAGTTGCAAAATGGCAAAATTCTGAATGAATCACAAATCAGAAACAGTCATGGTTCAGGGATGTGGTCCCTATTCATGGCATGCTTTAACTGAATGATTCTACAACACCTGAAGATGTTCGTGAAACTTTCAAATATCAATATGCTGCATTCGTCTTATATACTAGAAATAGTATATACTGATATACTAGAAATAGCTTTCTTTCTGTGAAATATCTGTCTCTCCTATGTGGTCAATACAAAATTATAACCGTGGACATACCTGAAGAACAATAAAACAAATTGCTGAGCTGCAAATTAAAATGTATTCCTTAAGTTTACAATGTATCTTCCTTTGCTACTTGTTCATTTGTTTGCTTATCTGCTGGCGTCATTAGCTGATAAGCAATGCTCCATGCCAAAGATTCAAGAGAAGAATGTGGATGACGCAATTTTGTACAGGAAAGTACCAACAATGATAGTTTCCCCCTGTAAATTAGGGATGACTGCTGTATTTGGTGCTGAAATCAATCCCAATATCAGATATGAATTTTGCTTAGGTGGCAGTTCAATAGGGTGTTTGGCTGACACTCTTCCTTGTGGTGAAAGGGACACAGGCTCCTCTGACCTGAGGCTCTTCCAATCCCCTGATGGCTTTGGAGCCCTCCACACATTCTCTCCATGTCCCCACAGGATGAGAGAAGAGAAGGTTGGCAGGATGCCATGGGACATTTTAGGGGCCTTGATGCGGTATGTACTACTTCTACCCACAGTCCCCATGCCTGAATCAGTCATGTACCCCTTGCCTGACGGTCATTGGGGATGTAGTCTAGTCATGGGCCAGCAGGAAGAGAGCAACCTTGTAATATTGCTGGCTCAACAGCTGTTAATTTAAACTGGTATCAGTATTTGGGGGAATGTTACTCGAGAAACTATGTATACCAAAAATGCTAACCAGACCAGACAGAAAAGAAACTATGAAGACTCATTGGACCTATGGGAGCCGGCTAAATGGACACCAAGTAGGAACTTCTGAATCAAAGGAAGATTCTGGAAACACCTTAAGTGGAGATACTGTATACTGGCATTGAAAATGCAGCAACATGAGCTAGCCAAACACAGGTCAATGAATGGTTGTCATGGTGACCAACACCACGGCTGTGGGGGCCTAAGGGCAGTATTTCTTACATTTTTCACACAGAGAAGGTACAAAGCACTCATAAGAAAAAAAAATTGCTCCTGGTCCCCCACAGTCGACTCAATTTATCTTTAGTATAATATTGCTGTGATGTGTTTCAATATAAAACTAGGTAAAAGTTCTGTATGTTTGTAGTTTTCACACAACTATACATCAAAAACATTTTCACATTAAACAGGAATTAGCAACCAAATAAATTAAATCTCCATTAGCAACACGGATGTGACCTAATATTGCTTCGTTAAAGCTGAATCACACAAATTGGGTATGGACTGCAATAGGGCAACTCCCTTTAAATTCCTTTATCTATCCTATCATAGACCAAGTCTCCTGACACTTTCTCTTATGTAAAATGTATTTACAGAGTGTGTTTTTACATCATTCAGCATTAAATTTGCATTCCTGTCTCGATAACCCACATTTAAAGTAGTACTACATGAGGCCAACTTGAATATTAAAAGGAAAAAAAAAAGCAAATACCAAAATATGACAGTGCTTGGCCAGCAAACCATCTTCTGAAGCTAAATCCAGCTTGCTGTCCATTTTTGTAAATAAAGTTTTATTGATAATAGCCAGGCTCATTCATTACACATTGTCTATGGCTGCTTTAATGATACAACAGCAGAATTGAATAATTGTGTCAGATGCTGTCTCTATGTCTCTCAAAGTCTAAAATATTTACTATCTTGTTGCTTACCAAAAACGTTTGTAGATCCAGATTGAGATGCTTTGGAATAGATGTACATTATTGGACTAGTTGTCTATCGCTGCCTAAGAATTAACTTTCAGAGAGCTAAATAGCAGCCATTTTATTAAATCTTGTAATTGCATCATTCACATATTCATGCAGCACTTGGCTGATGATTCTTCTGCCCTGTGTACTCAGTTTGTGGATGGGGTGCTCCAAGGGCTCCAAGGTGGCTTTATTCACACATCTGGCATTTTGCAGGGATGGTTAGAAGGCTTAGCACAGCGGGGACCATTGGCGGGAGGTGTCTCCAGAATAGCAGTCTCAGGATTGTCAGACTTCATCAGAGGCCGCCTATAGTCCCCAGCGAGAATACACCAAGATGGCAGGGTTAGAAGATGGAGACCTCTTATGCTCTATCTTCAGAAGACTTTTAATGTCATTTCTACTACATTCTACTGGTCAAGCAAGTCACCGAAGTCAGCCCAGGTTCAAGGGGAGGAGAAATAGACACCACCTCTTAAAGGCAGGAACAGTAAAGGATTTGCAACCACTTTCTATCTACCCCACCTGTTTCTTGACTATACAACTTAAAATACACATACAGCAAACACAAAACCCTGAAAATACATCTGAGGATGCTGATGGATCTGTGATCCCAGTGTGAGAAAAACTGCACAAGAAAGTTACAGGCAAGAGACAAGAACATAAGCAATTGCTTTAATTTTCAATCCAGGGTGTCTGTACATGCATTATGTGTATATTTGTATATACGTGTGTATAGGTATATATATGTATGCATGTATATATATATATATATATATATATATTACACTGTGTGTGTGTGTGTGTTTGTGTGTGTGTGTATGTTCTAGCAGAAAGAGCATAGGTTTTGATGATATGGGTAGTCAGAGAGGAAAATCTACATCCTGTTTTTTGCTTATTCATTTATATGATCCAAGTGTGATGGAAAACAGAGCCCCCAAATATCCTCAGCCACACAGGCTAGGATAGTACCCAACTCTGCAGCAATGTAACCAGCAACAACAACCATGCCTTATGGCAAGCACCTGGAATCACATTATTGATTAGAAAGGCAAGGTTCAGTCCCTGCCTCTTACACTAGGTAGATGACCTTGTGTAAATTACTTACTCTCTTTCAAGTTCAGTTCCCTCACATGTAAAATAAAGTTAATAACAGTACCTACTCATTGAATTATTGCAGTTATTAATTTAGACAGTGCATGTAAATTATTTAGCACAGAGCCTAACACCTAGTGAATATGAATTGTTGGTGGTGGTATTATTATTATCATATTTTGATCTCTTCAGTCTAATACATCTAAATAATTAATAGAAGAGAACACTGACGGATGCTAGACTTTGAAGATGGATGCTTTTTCAGAGAGGTTTCATCTGTTTACATTTGAAAAGTAAAATAAAACTAGGTCTTTGTGATGATGATTTGTTTTCAAGGTGATCTAAACAAAACTCTGCAGGAATACTCTTTCACAAAATGAGAAAACACAGAGAAATATGTTTTTGAACTGTTTTCATTGTTTCTGTCTTCTTGGTGGCCAACTAGCCACCTGGTTGGATGCATTGGACCCCACCTTCATCATGTAGAAGAAAGGGATGTAGAATTCTTCATTGAGATCCTCACTTACACTGAATATGGATTTGGATTCCCTATTGCCATAGTTCTGCCACAGCCTCTGTCAGTGAACTTTTAAAGACCTCATCTGTTGTCATACTGATATAGGCTTACTGGGTGTGAGAACCCAGAAGGGTATCCCAAAGGACGAGCCAAGAGTGTCCTTGGCTTCTTGCAGGATAGAAATCAAACACTAGTGGGGAAGAAGTGAAAGCAGAATTTATAAAAGATACAGAGAAGAGTGTAGGTATGGACTGAGCATCACGAGAAGACTCGGAAAGGAAAGGAGAGTGAGTCTCCTCTTTGGGGCCTGGGTTTTTACTGAAGATGATGGTTTGGTGCACATGTCTTCTCAGTAATCTGCGAACAAAGATGAGTTTTTAGGTGTTCTCTGTAAGTCCCTTCTGCCGCGGAACCAGAGGTCTTGATGAGTCAGCAGTCTTGAAAAATATTCATGATGACCCCACCCGATCACTCCTGAGATGTTATCTATTGTGCTGGAAGACTCCAAAGAAATCATTAAATCCACCTTTACAAGGAGGACATCCATTATCTATTCTATAAGGTGTGTGTAAGGCAGGGATGCGGATTCTAGCAAGAACAGAAGCAAGGAAAGGAGCAAAAAAGTTTTTTCATGGGTCCTTTTAGTTTCCCTGTCTCAATACCACTTCACAGGGCAAGGCTTCTGACCAGGTAACTAATTTTATGTGCAGAAAGTGTGGTGACAGCTTACGCTCAGAATCTACTGGTTTCACTGGATTCCCTGTGGCTACAGAAGGCAGCATCAGCAAGGTAACAACAACATGGCATATCTGACCCATAACTACCACACATGGGTCGAGGAACCTTTCATAAACTACTACAAAATACTGGTTCCCCTTTCCATCTCATTAACTGTGGGCTTTGGTCATGCAACTCAGATCAATGGAACATGAATGAATGTATATGCACCTGCCCAAGATATGCATTTTCCCAACCTCATTTCTTTGGTGATGAAAGCAATTCTGCTTTTAAAGTACAGGCCAGAACTTAAATTCTTATTACTGAAAAGTAACTCTTCTATCTAAAAGAAGCCTACATGCTTTACCAGCATGCATTTGGATTTGATGTTCTCTCCTTAGATTAGGCTCTTGGCAATGGTCCTAGCACATCGCTGAGGAATGTCTGCAAATCCTTCAAGGCTGGTGACCACAACCTGTGCCTTGTCCATGTTCCTTCCCTTCCCAGATGTCTTCCAGGAGTCCCCGAGTGCATAGTCTGCCCTGATTCAGTGCTAAAACATTTATTGTACTCCATTAAATGCTTATCAAGAATGATGGAGATGTTAATGGGATATGCATGCAGGATAAAACCTTGACATTTTGATTTATCTCTTGCTGGCTTGGGGCAGTGGAGGAGAACTCTAGAGAAGTTTAAGAGTTCAGTGTGCTACCACAGCACCCAGTGAGGTCAATGGGACAGTGACATTCCAACTGACCAAGAAGTTTCTAAAAGGCAGCACTTGGGATTTAAAGAGTTTTTGAACCCAAATGTCAAGTGTATCATTCTTTTCCCAATGGAGAGGGTTGATAGTTTATGAAGTCCCCCCAGGTGGGGTGCAGGTAGGGCAGAGGCATGTGAGGAGCTTTTGGCAGGGGGAAAAAAAAAAACAACTCCTCTTCCTAGCCCTCATCCTTCAAGACCAAAACCAATAACAACACCAAAACTCTAGGGAGATGAATCATGTCGATCTGATGACTTGAAGCCTGTCTAAAGGTGGTGAGAACAAGCTTCTTTTTCCAAGTTGTAGCAGACTTCGTTAGATGTTCTCCAAAAGCCACATTCTTCTCTTCTTCAGGCATTTAGGAAATGTACTCTGAGATGAAAACATGAGTTTCAGTCTTCATTTGTCAGGTGCTGCATCCTAGAGACAGGAGCTACTCTCGTCTCTGCAGTGCAGAGGGGAATACACAGAACCCAGGCACTCAGGGCTGGGGAAGGCAGAGCCAGCAGGCAGTTTCCCACGTCTGTGGCCACCACTCCATCATACACCCATTAGGGAGAGGCAACGTTGGCCAGACTTCTGCACCAGAACATAGATGTGCTCCTGAGGCTAAAAGGTGGCCAGAGTCAGACTTCAGTGGAGTGAGTGGGAAGTCACTGGCCATGAGTCATTTTCCAGGGGACTTGATACAGAGTGCTCAGCTACCCTTCATCATCCAGCCTCCCTGGCAGTTGTGTGTGGCCACAGGAATGAGTGTAACCGATAGCCAATGGGGTGTGAGTGGTGGCAGTGCTCACCACATCCCAGACTCCTCCCCTCTTTACAACTAGATGGAGAAGGCCTGTGATCTTGGGAAGCTACTTGTTGAAAACAGCTCCACAATGATACAGATCCTGTTAGGTCAAAAGAAAACATGTGGTAAAATTATTGCCTAGCATGACTTGGTAAGCTGGCTGAGGACTTCTAGAGCCTGTGACCTTATAGAAAGTGGTGGAAGAGAGCTAGAAACACTTGAATATGCTGCTTTCCCTTCACTGCATTTAGCAATGTGTTGTAAGAAAGAGAATAGTTTAGAAAAGTTTGACCAGTTTGTAAGCAAAAATAAAAGAGAGCAGAAAATGTGAATAAATATAGGGTCTCACAGGGTTAAAAACAGCAGATAACATCTAGACTCCAAACTTTTAGAAGAAGGACTGAGGAAAGGTTTGAGCAGTAAGAATTCATCAGGCCTTAGTTAAATAAAGTGGCCCATCCCTGTGGCAAATATCAGATCAAGGATGTGGCCTTGCCCCAAGCAATTGCTTCAATGGCCTTGCCATTACATGAAGGAAGCATGCCATTACATGAAGGAGTCCAGGAAGAAAACAGAAACAATGCAGTCTTGAGAGTTAATCTAGAAAATGTCCTTGGGTTCCTGACATGTGGAATAGAGAGTGGGCTCACACAGATCATAAGGATTGGAGGAATTACCCTGCCAACAAGAATAGACAGAATAACAAAACCCCCCAGCCAAAGGCCTTTGAATCTTAAGGAAACCTTAGCCTTCCAACCTGTAGAAAGTGGCCATGGAAGCTCACAGCCCTACTGAAAGGGACCAGAACATGTCACCCCAAGATATGCCATTGTGACATAAGAAATGTTTGAGCTGAAGGCAATTAAGAAGCAGTGAAAGCAGGGGCATCTGGGTGACCCTCAGACCAGTTGAGTGTCTGACTTTTGAGTTTGGCTCAGGTCATGATTCCAGGGTGGTGGCAGCAAGCCCTGTGTCATGCTCTGCGCTGAATGTGGAGCCTGCTTCAGATTCTCTTTCTTAAATAAATAAATAAATAAATATTTTAAAAAAACCAGCTTATCCAAAAAAAAAAGTCTCTGTCTTCTGTCTACTTAAAAGCAGGGCATAAATTTTCATTCCTGAAGGGGTTTCCCCTCCCCTCTCCCATACCAGGAGGCAAATAACCACCATTCCAGAAAAATGGGCACCAAGTTGGATCTGCATAGCCAACTTTCCTAAAATAATCTTCATCTTCCATTAGTTTTACCCATGTATCCACCTTCCCACAGTTTTAAGCCCAAACCTCTTCCTTTTGTCTTGTCACTTTTCCAGAATTTATCACTCTTTGTTAGAATGGCATATAAACCCCTGGGTCTAACCGCTTCTTTGAGTCTACACTCTTTTTCTACGAAAGCCTCCATATGCGTGCATAGTATACCTTTTCTCCTGTTAATTGGCTCTTGTCGGTTTAATTTGTGGGCCCCAGTCACTGGTAGATAAGAGAGGAGAGGAGAAATGGTTGTTTTCCTCCCCTTCACTGTCAAATGTCCTGCAGTTCCCTTCCATAGTGAACACATGAAATAAGGAAGCAGAAAGAACCTTCCGGAGGCAGACTCACAGGACTAAGTGGGCAGGGCACTTCCTTCTAGACTGGAGAGGAGAAATGGCGTTGAATCAAGGAACTTTGCCCCATGCGAGGGCAGAGGGACCTTGCAAATTCTGTCTGACAGGATTTATCTCATCATTGCAGCAATTGCTGTATGTGTCACATTCTTCCCTTTTCCACATGGAACGTTTTTATTGTGGTTATCTTGTCCCTCCTTCAGAGTTAGGAATGAGTGTGGTGGCAGTAAGGAGGGGTAGAAAAACAAATTTAACTTGTCTTTAAGTTTGTTAAAGCGCATGGAACTACATTCAGATCAGCCAGAGGGGCTGCATGCACCCTGAGAACTTGGACTTTAAGCTTGACACACTGGCAGGATAAGACTTAGATTGTCTCCATCAGAGAAGGGAGCTGGTGCATTCTATAGAAGGATGAGCCATGTATGAATGCTCTCTGGAGGGTAGGAAGAGGCACCAGGCCAGGGACGGCTGGCTTCACACCAACCGGTTCTGTCCTGCCTTTTGGATATTCGGTCAGACAACCTTGGCCAGTTTCCTTTACAATTAGGTAGGGCAACTTGCTGAGTTCCAGCCAATGAAAGGGGACCACAGGTGGTGGACCCACTTCCTGGCCAGGCCCAACACTTCTCTTGTGTGATGCTCCAGATTCTCTCCTCTTCCCACAACTGGATAAAGGTGACCAGAGCGATTGTGAAAGTTGAGGGCAGCAGAACCTCGCTCAGCCTGGGCCTCTGAGAGGCTGCTTAGAACCAAACTCTCCGGTGACCAGAACTACTTAGAACTGGAGCATGAGCAAGAAATAAACACAAGTTGTTATGTATCTGGGGGGTTGACTTTTTATCCCAGCTAATGCTACCTGAAATAATACACTGATTGTCTCCTTACATTTTCCTGATGTCCTGGGCCACTGATCAAGGTTGTACTTACGGTTATGAGTGAGCTGTCAGTGACAGTTTTGTAGACACTTGGAAAGTTTCCTCTGCCTCTGGATAGTGCCCTTGTGTTCCAGTGCCTAAAACTGCTCTGCTGGAGATACTTTCTTCAGTTGGCTCCCTCCTTGACGTTGGACAAAGCAACAAAAATCTCTGAGCCCCAGAGCCCTCAACTGTAATGTGGGGACAGCAACAGACCTACTTCACGTGGCCGTGTGAAGAAGGAACAAGGTGACGTCACAGTGCCTAACACATAGTGCATCTTCAGTAAATGCTCACACTAATGTTGTTATATATTTGTGGTATTAGATGATGATGATGATGATTATCTTAAAGAGACCCATGTTCATGTGAAAATCTTTTTGATCTGAATTCTTCAAATACCTTCCAAAGGAGAAACGAGAGTGTGATCCCCCTGGCCTGAATGGAGTGGCTTAGTACTACCTGAGACGCTGGGTGGGTTGGGAGCTTTGGGTGAGGGAATAGGCCAGGAGCCGAAACTGTGACCCCCAAGGGGGCCAGGGGACACATTAAATGAGGGCATCTGTGTCAGGAATCTGGGCCAGCTGTGAGGCTGTGGTCACTCCCGACAGGCTTGGTTTCACATAATGCCAACTGCTGGCAGCGGAGGGAATGAGGAAACTAGGTTTTGAAATAAAAGGAGTCTTACAGGAGTAGGGAAGGAGCACCAGTTTGAGAAGTAGAAATCGAAAGCTGAGGGCACCTCAAGAATCAGGAGCCAGTCTCTTGGGACAAAACCAGAGTCAGTTCAGTTAATGGCTGTAGAGGGACAAAGTGTTTTTCATAATGTTTTAAGGGCACTCAATCTCAGCCCAGCTTTCTGGGCCTCCTGAGTCACAATCTCTGGTGGCAGAGCCCAAGAATATGCATTGTTTAAAAGTCTGTATGTGATCCTTATCACTAACATTTGTGAGCTAGTAGTTCCTCAATAAATGTTGGTTTTCTTTCTCTATGCTGATAAAGGGTGTTGAAAAGATTCCTGCATCTGAAAAATTATCTCCCAGCTCCAACAAAGCTGCATATCAGAAAGAAATTAAAATTGATTCTTTTATTTGCATAGAAATACTTCTGCACTGGTTGTGTTTCAAAAGATCAAACAGTTCAAACAATACGTTCAAACAGTTACTTCTTTTCTTTTATGTAACCCTGATTATAGATAATTTTGGAAAGTGTCAGGTCTAGGCATCCTGAGGGTTTTAGTCATGTATGTGTATTATTGACCAGATCTTCAGTGCCCAGCATACAAAAGGCCTATAATGAGTACTTATTATGGTGTATTGAGTTTTAAAATAAGACTCAAACCAGAATCTCGGCTTCGTTTATTGGTAAAATTCTATACACATCATTTATCAGAAATTCCACAGAGAAAGTTAGGCAGATTTATTCTCTATTATGAAATGGTATTGTTCTTGGTGTTCTTTCCATGAATTTCATTAATCATGATGACTCAGTAATATGTAATTATAAGGCCAAGCTTTGTATTCATAAAAGCACTAACTACATATGTGCATACCTATTAAGAAATGCTAAAATTTATAACAATAAGTGATAAAATATTAAAATCATTGGGGAGACATTACTGTTGTTTATGAAATGTGTCCCAATTAAAACCACTGGTCTTGAGTTCATTTTTGATCCTTTTATTCTTATTACATTCTTTAAAAAATTTCTTGAATAGAATACTGGCTTTCATGACTCCCCATGGAGAGGGAACATACCAGAAAAGAAAAAGAAAAGAATCATCAGCATTGAACAGACCAAAAAATTTCAAGTGCATTTTTGTGTGATGTATTCGTACAAAAAAAAAAAAAAAGTATTAAGCAGGTACTGGGGACCAGGTATTATTCTAGCTGATGCGGCATTCAAAGAAGAGAAACATAAAGTCTTGTTTGGAGATCTTACAGGAGAGGTATACATGTGTGTACACAAAAAGTTATTCAGCAGACGCCATCTCTCATTTTCTCACCCTCTCCAGTGAACCCTGCATTAGTCAATAAGTGAATCCAGGACGGGTAAGAGGACGTTGTACATACAGCACTCTGCAGAGTGACTTACTCTGTTAGCTACCCTGGGCAGTTAGGAGAAGAGGCATGCTGGTAGATAGAAAGCTATATAGATCCTGTTCTCGGGGAACATACTCTCTAGAAGGGCAGGGATAGCAGCACCATAAAAGTTTCCATAGGAAAGTAGAGTCCATGCATGTTGCAATGCCAAGAGGCCACAGGGCAGGATGCCTGGCCAATGCCTGCTCAACATCCTGCTGTCTGGCTCAGCTTTCACAGAGGTGGCTTCCCCCAACCCCAGAATGAGTACTGTGAAGGGGTCCCTGACCTCTAGAACCTTACCGTCCAATTGAACAACAAAACAAATAAAATATCCAATTAGAGAGCATGAGGGCACCAACCTGCTGTGATTCTGAGTTTATGTCTGGATCCTGCAGCCCTGTCTTCTCCCGCACTAACACTAGCAGCCCATCAGCTTGCAAATTGCTTGAGCCCTCTCCCTCTCTTTTTCTGCAGTCAGGCTATACCATAGTAATGACTTTTTGGCTTGCTGTGTTCAATGATCGTCTCTGGGTAGGGTGCTCAGAAGGTGCTCAGCACACAGTACATGCTCAACAAGCAAGAGCTGTCCTGGCCAGAGCCCGTGACGAATCTGCCCTGGCCAACATGAAGCAAAAAGTTTTCTGAACAGTGTTCACTTCACATTGCATAAGAGAGATGATGGTTTTCGGGAGGAAACAGAAGTGAGTGGTGACTGTACACAGAAGCATCCTCACCTTTCTCCTGGAAGCAGGGTGGTAAGGTGGGAGGGCTGTCCCCCCACCCCCTGATGGGTGCAGGCTGGCCAACACTATGCCATCCTTGTTGAGATCAGTGACAAAGCTATAACCCCCAAGAAGGTTTATTTTTTTCTCAGATGAAAGACTCCCAGTTCATTCCCCTGAAGGCTGCACTTTAGTAGCAGCCCAGTTGAATTAAGGGCATTGCAGGGCTTGATTTAAAGAGAAAATAAGGTTTGCCACAGTAATTAACCAAAAAAGAGACAAGACATCTTAGAAGGAGATTCAAATTATTCCACTGCTGAAGTTAATAGGAATGCTTTTTTGCTTTTCTCCCTAGAGGTTATGTTGATCTGGCAATTAGCAGCGTGCCTCAGCTCATTGGTATTCCTCGTCGTGAACTGCGGCTGCAAAATAAAAGGTGACTATAGAAATAAGAGCCTACAGTGCTGCTTCCCCAGAGCTGTTCTGGGGGTTCTCTGGCTTATTCACCCTTCTCTCTCTCTCAGCCTGGTGATTCCTGAGCGTTCATCCATGAGTTCCTATTATGAGAGGAAAGAAGACAGTAGGGTTAATTTTCACACCATGAATTAGACAGGGATTTCACATCCTAAGACTTGGTCGTAAATAGCTAAGAAAAAAGGCAGTAGGGAAGTGTGAGGCACCTGAAACTAATATAACATTGTATGTCAACTATACTTCAATAATAAAATAAAATAAAATAAAATAAAATAAAATTAAATTAAATTAAATTAAATTAAATTAAATTAAAAAGTGTAAGACCCAGGGACACCCAAGCCCTACAATCATGGTTCCCTGTCTCTGGGAAGCCTGACTGCCTCTCCATCAAGCTTCATTCATTGATCCATCCATTCACTTATCAGATATTGAATGGGCATCATCTATATTTTAGGTGCTCTGTGACACTTTGGGGACAGGCATAAATGATACAATCGCTGTGTGTCTTTGGGGTTACGTAGTTTTCAGATCCAGTCTTCTACGGATCTGTCCACCTCTCTCAGGAGACCAATTATAAGTTCTATCTTTGATTCCTTGGATAATGATTTTTTAAGTTAATATGTCCTTTCATTTTAATTGGATCTACTTAACAGCTATTTCAAATACTAAGCTGAGTAACTTTTTAGAGCATCTTATCCAGTCTCACAGCTTGAAATACTATTTAAATAACAACAACCCCCAAAGTGATCCTTCAGCACTTGGGTTCTAGGCTTGTATCCCCAAATGCTTTCTTGACACCTCTATTTAGATGTCTAATGGAGTTGTCAAAGTTCACATGTTCAAAATGAGCTCTCCATTTTTTCCCCAGTACCTCCCACAGACCCTCCATCTTGATAAATACAATCTCCTTTCTTCTATTTTCCCACCATAAGAACAGCAGATTCCTCCTTGACTCCTCTTCTCCCATACGCCATATCCATTCCATGAGCAAATGCTGAAGTTCTCCCTTTGTGAGACCCTGAACGTCATCCTCTCTTCTGAGGAATATTTCGGGAGACTTCTACCTGGTCTTCCTGCTGCTTGCTTTCTTGCCTCCCTTCTGTTTAACAACTTGGACAAAAAAATATCCTAAATCTGGCACAAGATAAGTATGCAATCAATGTTGGTTTATGGAATAAAGAATGTTGGAAATCTCTCATAATTCAGCAGGGAAGATGCACTTCACGTGGCTTGCATACACTAGTGCTACATCAACTGGGTGGTTTCTTCCCTGGACTTCAATATATGATAGTTGAGCAACAAACATCACAGCATGGTTTGTACTTAAATTTTGCAGAGGTCCACTACGACATCTATTAACTCTATCTACAGTGTTCCTTCCTTAAATGAGTGGGACCACTCCCTCAAAAGGAGACTGTACCAAGTAGTGACAGCACCCACTTCCCAGAATGGAGACTGCTCCATCCTGTCTCATCTGTCACTCACTCACTCTGGCACAGACATCTGCCCAGCTGAGACCCCTACTCCGTGGATGCTCATTCCTGCTGCTGCTACAGACTGTCAAGCAGCCTCCCCTGTCTGTTTTCTGGCTCATTGGTTCCATCTAATTTTAAATCCCAATTGAACGTCTTGTATGTCTTTCCTGGGATTCTCTTGCCCCCCGCCTGCATGCTGTATGTTTTTGATTGCTATCATTATCAGCTGATCCAGTGGAGGAACTTCAGAAGAGACTGAAGACAAAACAAACAATTCCTAATGATGCTATAATGTGTATTTTTATTGCTACCATTACCTTCAGATCAAGAGGGAATGGTTTTTAAGGGATTAGCAAGCGATGTTAAGAATTCAGGAAAGTTAGGGGCGCCTGCGTGGCTCAGTAGGTTGGGCGGCCAACGACAGCTCAGGTCATGATCTCGTGGTCTGTGAGTTCAAGTCCCGCATCGGACTCTGTCCTGAGCGCTCAGAGCCTGGAGCCTGCTTCCGATTCTGTGTCTCCCTCTCTCTCTGCCCCTTCCCTGCTTGCTTTCTGTCTCTGTCTCTCTCAAAAATAATAAACAGTAAAAAAGCTAAAAAAAAAAAAAAGAATTCAAGAAAGTTAATAAATACATGTGATTTGCCTTCTGTTAGAATTGATAGCTTATAGGAATAATGCTTGGCTACTTTATGGAAGGACACAAAAGAAAAAGAAAGAAGGAAATTGTTTACAAACTTCCCAGGAGCCAGTCCACAAGATTTTTTTTTTTTTTACAATATTCTTTCTTCAACTAAGGGATTGAAGTTTAGTAAAGGCTTTGGTACCTTTGGTAAAATGTATATCCTTAAAATCTACTGCATTCCATTGTTTTTTTGATGAGGCTTCTAGAGTGAGAAAAAGCATTATAGATCTCTAAGAAGGCATATTTTCAATATATGCATAAGTTACTGCTCATCCATATTTATTCACATTCAGATTAGCGGCTCGTGGATGTGGAAAATAGCATTTTTTAATTTTTGCAACTATAAGAGCATTCAAAGTCATTTAATAAATATACTCCCAATATGTTCCAAGAGCAATATTAAGAATTGGGAATCAATGACCACCAAACCAGAGTGGCAAAGAATTTTGGCAGCCAAAAACTCAGTGGACTGATTCATGCCATGTGGTCAACTGTGAGCTAAGTGCTTGCCCCCCAGTTCTGCAACTGTGGGAGCCGACTTCTGGAAGCCTGATGGATGCTTGCATTGACTACCTAACTTTGATCATCCTCAACCCTGCTTGATGCCTCTTCTCAGGAAGACTAAGTGAGGGCCCTTGCTTTACATTTTCATAGCATCCGAACTATTCTTGCATACCTTCTTGCTCACTTAAAATCAATCAATCAAGATTTACTTAGGCAGGGACCATATCTGTCTTATTCACCAGTTCCATAATACGTTAATCATAGGAGGCCCATGATAAGTAACCATTAACTGATTGCCATATTAATTAAAAGCACGACAAAACTTTAGCAAATCTGAAATACGTCCATTCTGAAAGATGGAAGCTGAGACAGGATAATGGACCTACATCACACATATAGCTTGGGAGGGTTTGGGAAAAGTATATTTCCAGTTTGAGAATATTAGATGAAGGGGCAGCTTTTGAAAAAGTTCTACTCAGTGTAGAGGGTAGCAAGCTTCTGACATGATGTACAGATATGATAAAAATTGAAATACATAGATTAAAGAAGTATTACAGTATGTTTATGGTTGATGAATTTTTAAGTATGTCCTCAACAGGAATATATGATGTTTGGGTATTCTTATATTTTATGTACCTTTTGAAGTGAGATTATTGAGGACACAGATATTTCTTAGAACTGTACAGCACAAAACCTCTTCTCTCAGGTTCTGTGGCTGGCCTAAGACTCACAGTGACAAAAGACAGGTAAGCAGGAGAAAAGCACACAGTTCATATTTGATGTTAATATTTTTACAGGAACATGGAGGCCTCCATATATAAAAAACGAAAAACCAAAAAGAGCAGGTAGTCTTGAGAGTTCATATACCTTTTCACAAAGAGTGAGAACTTATGCAAACGTGCCAGGACAGAGGGAAAAAGGGTCTGAGGTAGGGTGGCTACTTATGGGAAAGGGACTAGGAAGTATACAGAGAAACAATGGAAGATACTGTTATTTTTAGTAAGTTTGTTTGTATAGATTCCCCTCCATGTTGACTTCTAGTACCCAATGTTAAGGATGTTCTCCTTTACCTAGTGTGGAGAGGGCACTTTTTCCAGGTAAAACATATGCTCTGCTTTTAGATCAAAAGGAGAAGTTCTGAGGGCCATCCCTGTAATCTGCTTTTTCTTAATTTCCTTCATCTTAAATTAGTATTATGCCAAAGTAGTGTATTTTGGGGTGTAGCTACTATTATCAACATCAGGAGCATAATATTGGATGTGAAGGACTATGGTGATGTCCATGTCTTTATGTTAAATTCCAGAGTGTATGCTTAGTCTGGTAGAAATAAAATTGTTTGGGCTCATTTTAGAGTGACAGAAGATGCTTTAGAATGTTGTGTTTAATAACAATATGGAAGAATGTCAAAAAAAATTGCTGGGTAAAAGAAGTCTTACCCAAATAGTATGCACTGTATGATTCCATTTACAAGAAGTTCCAGAAAGGACAAAACTAATCTATGGTCAGGAAAAATCTGAAAGGTAGTTGCTTCTAGCAGATGGAGGTGAGGATTGAGGGAAAGGGCATAAGGGACATTCTGGGGGGATGAAATTTGCCATATATTGACAGGGCTTTGTGTTACACAGGTATATACTTTCATCGAAACTACACACCCATTGTACGTAAGTTTTACCTTATATATTGAACTCCAATTAATGATATTTGTGAAGGAGGAAAAACTTTTCTTTTACCCTCTTATGTTTGAGGACTGGAGCCATAAAATTAAATTGACAAAAGACACATTAACAGGGGGAAAACTACACATTTTATTAACATGTTACACATAAGACCTCACCAAAAATAAGTGAAACTCGAAGAAGCACTTAGACTCCGGGACATCTGTACCTTTTTAAAAAAGAAAGAGAGTTTAGGTTTGAGAGATTATAGATTGTAAGAAAGTGATTAGGAAATGCTTGGAGGAAACTAATGAAAATTAAGGAATTTTTTTAGTAAGGTCTGTTTACACAGATTCATCTCCGTGCTGACTCATCATCTCCAATGGTAAACATTATTCTTTTCTTCTTGGTATAGAAGAGAGGGTCACCTTGCAAAAAGGAAATTTATGCCCTGTTTTTAGGCAGAAAAATTCTTCACACATTTCTTGATTCTCAATTGCCTTCCACTCAAAATAATCCTTATTCCAAAGTGGCTGGGGTGCCTGGGTGGCTCAGTGGGTTCAGCGACTGACTTCGGCTCAGGTCATGATCTCACGCTTTGTGAGTTCGAGCCCCATGTCAGTCTCTGTGCTGACAGCTCAGAGCCTGGAGCCTGCTTCAGATTCTCTGTCTCCCTCTCTCTCTGCCCCTCACCCCACTCATGCTCTGTCTCTCACTGTCCCAGAAATAAATAACCATTAAAAAAAATTTTAAAAAACAAACAAACAAACAAAAAACCAAAGTGGCATATTTGGGGATGGCACATCCTGATGCTAAAGTTTATAAAGGGAAGTATACCGATAAGTGAAATTTACTTTGAAATGCATCAAAAATGAATGCACTATTCAGAAAGTGACATCTGACTGGGCCCCCTTTGTAAGGCTGCACTGCTGGTGAGACCCACAAGCCCATCCCATGACTTCTCCGAGTCCAGTCGTCTCTCCAGGGATTATGCATTTTTCTGGACACTCACATGGTCTTTCCTTGGTGCTCTCCAACTTGGATTTGCTGCTTCTCGGTTCCCATCTCTATTTTATAACCTGTGGCTTTGTACCTTCATGTCACACCCACGGATTGCCTTTGATTTTCCTTGAAAACACTCTGAGTGGAAACTTTACCTAAAGTCAGGAGGGTCAGAGAAAGTTTGCATCACTAACTTGCAAACAGCATCACTGAATATTCGGAATTCCTGCTCTTAAAATTTTCCTCTGCTCTTTCTGCCCTGTCAGTCCCCTGTGCCCAGCCCTGCTGTTTGCTCACCCTGTCCCTCTTCAGACCTGTCATCTCACTGCCATGGGTCATCAAAATAATTTGATTAACAAAAAACCTGTTCATTCCCCAGAGTAGCTCTGTCCAGTGGAAAGAGTATGTGAGCCACATCTGTAATTCTAAATTTTCTGTTGGCCACATGCCAAAACGTAAAGGGAAACTCTGCCATTTGTGACAACATGGATGAAGTTGGAGGACATTGTGCTGAGGGAGATAAGCAGACACAGAAGAACCAGTACTACCTGATCCCACCTGCTTGAGGAAAGGAACATGAGTAGAAGCAGAGTAGGAAGGCAGTTATCAGAGGCTGGGGAAGGGGGAAATGGGGCAGTGCTATCAAAGGGTACCAAGTTCCGGTTATGGAAGACGAACAAGTCCTGGAATCCACTGTTGAGTGCTGTGCCTGGATTTATAGTAACCCCCCTTAGCAGTCATCTTGCTTCCCACATTACCTGCAGTCAGCTGCCGTCTGGAAGCAAACGATCCTCTTTCTGGGGTGTTGACAGGTCAGTAGTAGCCTAATACTACATCACAATGCCTACATCATTCACCTCACTTCATCTCATCACGTGGGCATCTTATCACTCATCATCACAATAAGAAAGATGAAAACAGCACAATAAAGTATTTTGTGAGAGAGAGACCATATTCGCATAACGTTGACTACAGGGTAATGTTAAAATTGTTCTAATTTATTATTAGTTATTGTTGTGAATCTCTTACTGTGGATAATTTGAAAATTAAACCTTATTACATGTATGTATGTCTTAGAAAAAAACACAGTATGTATAAGGTTTGGTATTATCCACGGTTTCTGTCACCCACTGGGGGGCTTGGAACATATCCCAGAAAAGGGGTGGCTGATGCATACTTAAAAATTTGCTAGAAGGTAGTTCTTATGTTAAGTGTTATCATCATTACATAAATAAATAAATAAAATAGGAAGAAACTTTTGGAGCTGAAGGGTATGTTTATGACATTGATTATGGTAATGGTTTCACGGGTGTATACTTGTCTACAAATTCATCAAATTGTGCATATAATATATGTACAGCTTTTTTCATGTTGATCAAATGTCACCTCAATAAAGTAGTTTTATTTTTTAAACTTAAAAAAAATTTTAATGTTTATTTGTTTTTGAGAGAGAGTTGTGAGTAGGGGAGGGGCAGAGAGCAAGGGAGACGCAGAATCCAAAGCAGGCTCCAGACTCCCAGCTGTCAGCACAGAGCCCAATGCAGGGCTTGAACTCATGAACTGCAAGATCATGACTTAAGCTGAAGTCAGATGCTTAACCAACTGAGCCACCCAGGTGCCCCTATTTTTTTAATGTTTATTTATTCATTTTGAAAGAGAGAGAGAGAAAGGGAGAGAAAGTGCGTGAGTGGAAGGAGGGACAGAGAGAGAGAGAGAGAGAGACAGAATCCCGGGAAGGCTTCATGCTGTCAGCAGAGAGCCCCACAAGGGGCTCAGTCCCATGAACTGTGAGATCATGACCTGAGCCGAGATAAAGAGTCAAACACTTAACTGACAGAGCCACCCAGGTACCCCAATAAAGTGGTTTTAAATTTAAAAATAGAGAAATAGGGGAAATAATATTTCATAATATTTTATTTAACCTGAAGTATCAGAAATTTCCACATGTAAACAATAAATAATATAAACGTTATTAATAAGGTATTCCACAATGTTTTAAAAATTCTTTTTACTGTCTTAATAAGTCTTTAAACCGGCATGGATTTTACAGTTACAGTTCATCTCAATTCCAAGTGGCCACATTTCAAGTGCTTGTTAGCACATGACAGCGGCTACCGAATTATACAACACAAATCTAGGGGAATTCTGCCTCTGGCTCTTAGAGAGAGAAACAGAAAGAAAGCATCTGCTTCCTGTGACATTACTTATAGAATAAGTTGACACCTATTGTCCGGGGGAAAAAGTAATCAGGCTGCCTTTCAGTTTTAGGAAGGATTCCGTTCTTCATGCTTCAGTTCACAGCCTCCTGAGGGGCAGACAAATCCACACAGAAGCCTCCTTGAGGGGGGCCAATATTTAAGGTTCAAGATTATCATCAGGCATCTGATGAATTGAGATGAACTGGTGTAAGAAATCTGGCTTACAAGGACACCAGGAACCCTCAAAGTCTCCTATAGCACAGGAGAAAGAAAAATCTAGAATGAAGGATGGACAGAATAGAGAGTGAAAAGTGGAAGGAGGTGAAGCATGGAGATGAAGAGAGGAAAGACCGAAGGTCCTGGGTTACAGAGAGGGCCTTCAGCTGACTGCAGCCACCTGCCTGAGGACTCTGTGTCTGTCCCTATGGACACCCTGGAACCTGTACCTTCTGAAGGATGAGCTGTCGGGGGCAAAGGAAGCATCAGGCATTGGTTCACACAAAAGGGAAATAGAAATGCCTCCACTCAGTTCTCCATTCAAAACACGTGTATTCAGGACCTACTGTGAGCAGAAAGCAGGGAGAGGCATTGGCTGGGCGAGCAGCAGCTGGTAAGTGCTAGACCCCATCTGTCCTGTGTGAGCTCGCAACCAAGTGCTGAGGTCAAACTACAGGAAAAGCAACACTGAAACAAGTGTGAAAGGGCCCGCATCCGTGATGGAGGTACTGCCCCGGTATTCCGGAATGTTTCCGGAGAGATCCACAAGGCACATCATTAGAATCAAGACCCACCTTCTATATCCAAGAAAAAAAGAAATGTAATCGTCTTTATTCATATATTCAGTGTTTCTTCCTCAGGCATGTCATTACCCATGCTAGCAGATGCGTGATTATCATTGCTATCAACACCGAGCACATATTAAATGTCAAGTGCAGATTGATTAAGAAAAAGGATCACAAGGCTGTCAAACTGTGTCTCTCTCAAAAGACAGAAATGAAAGCAATCTCTCCCTTTTGGTTCTCTTTCCTTGAGAAGCCTGTCACCAGCAGTGCGGCTTGGCAGTTTGACCCAGAGGGGACTCTAAAACTGGCATGGTCAACCTAAGCCCGGGTTCCAGGTCAAGCCCACGTACCATGTTTAGGAAGAAAGGTTTATCGGTAGCACACTACCAAGTGGTGTCATTTTGTCTAATATCCTGTCAAAGTTTCCACCTTAAGTGATTTCAGTGACCAGTAGTTTAGATACCAAAACCCTCAGAAGGGAGCTGGTGACCAGAGATGATTCTCAGGTCAGAGTTCTCTCTTAGCTTAACATGTCTCTGGACATGGGACAAGGCTGCACTCTCCATAGGCAAGGGGACATTTTCATTGTCGCCCACCCAAGCTTGGGAGCCCCTATCCTCCCAGGAAGGGAGACTAAGCCCCTCGGTCACAGGACCAGTGCAGCTCTGCCCAGGTTACTTTGTGCTGTTCTGTGCGTGTGTGGAAGCATCATATCTACCCATACTTCCTCTCACCTCCCCGCCAGCCACATCCCAAGGAAGTTCTTGTGCTTCCTTCCTCCCACAGAAATCACATGAGCTCAGGATGCAGACAGGGGTCGCCACTACCCAAATGTGCTGCTATGTTTTTTTAATATAATTTATTGTCAAGTTAGCTAACACACAGTATATACAGTGTGCTCTTGGTTTCGGGGGTAGATTCCCATGATTCATGACTTACATACAACACCCAGTGCTCATCCCAACAACTGCCGTCCTCAATGCCCATCAGCCATTTTCCCCTCCCTCCCCCCATCAACCCTCAGTTTGTTCTTTGTATTTAAGAGTCTCTTATAGGTTTACCTCCCTCTCTGTTTGAAACTATTTTTTCCCCTTCCCTTCCCCCATGGTCTACAAGATTTGCTTTATACCCAAGAAGCCAAATCTATGTGAAATGTTATGTTTTTATAAATACAACTATAAAAACCCATGTATGCTTTTGATCATGCCACCATAGACACCCCTCAATTGTCTAAAGGTTTAATGCTCCTTAAGTGAGGACTATTCCTTTATATTCTTTTGGGCCATGGGATTACAAACAAATCAGAGATAACATTTAAATCAGGCCAGAATGATGGCAGAGGGATTGATATATAAGAAGGGGCAGAATAAAGTTAAAAGAGAAACATGGCAATAGCAGTACCTAGGTGATGGCCATATGGTTTGTCTGAATTTCCTAGGGCTGCCATCACTAAGTACCACAAACTGGGTGGCTTTAAAAGAACAGAAATTTGTTCTCTCACAGTTCTGGAGACTAAAAGTCCAAGATGAAGGTGTCAGGAGGGTTTACTGCCTCTAAGGGCTGGGGAAAGAAGAATCCATTCCAGACCTCTTTCCTTGGCTTATAAATGGCTGTCTTCTCCTGAATCTTCCCTCTGTCCCCACCTATGTCCAGACTTCCTCTTCTTATAAGGACCCCAGTCAGACTGGATTAGGGCCCATGCTCATGACCTCATTTTAATGTTGTTAACATTTCACTCTTTAAAGACCCTCTTGCCAAATATAGCCACATTCTGTGGTTACTGAGGGTTATATGTTCATCATACGAATTTTGTGGAGACACATTCAGTCCATAACATGGGTGTTCACTCTAAAATTCTTCCAACTTCACTATGTATTTCCACTTTTTCATAATAAAATGTTGAAAAACATTTACATTGGGCAAATATATTTCTTGTTTACAACTCTTCTGAGCATTCTGGCCGAGGAGGAGGAGACCATAATCCTTACGTCAAGAGAAGTTTGCCATTCATAGATTAACACACTGCACGTCAACCCTTCTCTCTCCTGCCAGGCTCCATGGGCAGAGCTAAGAAGATAGGCTGCAACATTTCATTTACAATGGCTGCTAAAGATTTCATAACGCTTGTCTAAGTGTCTTAATATCTCTAGATGGTAGACACAGGCAATAGCAATTGCCATCATAGTTTAGGACCTCAGTGCCTTAATCCATAGTGAAAATTCTTCAGTACGGCTCAGCTCCCTCTCTAACCTCCAGCAATATCTTCCAAGAGTCCAGGACAGGAAGAAGGTTGCAAATGGGAAAAAACTGCAGGGAGGAGTGCTCTGCTAAGGGATAACAATTCATCTGCAGCACCCACTGAGGCATATGAGGGGTGGGGAGAGCATACATCTCCTGAGGATCAGCTGGTGGGACTTCTGTCCTGCATCGCCTCTGCAGAAACAGAAGCAAGCCTCAAGTCATCCCAAGGACTAGAGATAAACAGGTTTTAGCAAAATTACATAGGTACAGGTTAGGATCCAATTAGTATGCAGAGCAATTTACAAGTAATGAAATTGGCACTTATGAATTTTAAGTGGAAATTTTACATTTACAGAAATTCTACAATTATGGTGGGGGTAGAGAATGTGGGGCAGGGGAGAGAAGAGCTGCCTGAAATGTCTCAGCAGGCTGTTCAGTGCACCCTCCGACTTTCCACATTTGCATGTACAGTAAGCACGGAGTTAGGTCTCCTTTGATCTGTTTCCACTCCTCAATAAAGAGTGATGGAAATGGAATTGTAATTGTTTTCCTTTTCCATATAGCTCATCCCAAAGACTAATCACACTGGGCACAGAATGGACACACCCCATAGTTACTGCAGAAATCTCAGAAAGTGATGGGGAATGCAGAGAATCAGAGCTTGACTGTCACCCTGGTCATCAACTGGTAGTGACCTTGAGAAAGTAGCTCTTTCTGCTGTAGCTGGCTTCTCTGCTAATTGAAGATGACAGTTTTAATCTACATTCCAGGAGAGCTGAGAGGGAGGAAGAGCTCCAAACATCCTGCATGTCACTGTTTATGACCTCCCGGGCAACGAGGTCCATGTGCTATACAGGGCATGGGCAACGTTTTTAAACAAACATAGGGGGAGAGCTTTTAACACATGGCAGTTTAGCATACCATCTGGAGGACTTTGAGACAATATGGCATTGCTTTAGTCCCACACTCAGCCATTTGATTTGATTTGGATAAAGTTCATTGAAAACATACACAGGGGCACCCGGGTGGTTCAGTTGGTTAAGCAGCCTATTCTTGATTTAGGCTCAGGTCATGACCTTACAGCTCATGAGACTGAATCCCGTGTCAGGATCTGTGCTGATAGCACAGAGCCTGCTTGGGATTCTCTCTCTCCCTCTCTCTCTGGCCTCCCCCACTTGTTCTTTCTCTCTCTCCAAAAAAAAAATAATAATAATTAATTAAACGCGCGCGCGCACACACACACACACACACACACACACACACAAGCACCTCTGGATGATGGGTGTGCAGACTTTTTCCCATCGGGTCCTAGCAGGAAACAGATGTCACACTCAAATTGTGTCATTGAGGAAGTTTAATAAAATGATTATTTGTAAAGATGTGTCACAGTGTTGAGAATCATAAGGGATAGAATGGCACTTGGGGGCATCTCTGGGACTGAAGGAACAAGAAAAGAGAGGGTGGCTCATAGCAGGGGCCACCAGAGAGAAATTGTGGCATGGTCCCAGGTCACAGTCCAGCCAGAGGTGACACCAGATGGAGGGAGCGGGAAGAACAAATGTCCCAACCTCCTCTGTCTCTTATCCTATCTCCTACTGCTGATCCACAGTGGCCCAAATCTACAGGAGGTAGAAGGTCAGGAAACCCAAGGATCATCTGTGCAGGCCAGCCTCGTGGGCAAGGAGGGAGGGCTCCACGGTCATCACCAACTGTGAAGTCCACTGTGTGGTTAAACACACAAGCTCTGCAGTCAGACTGTGTACGACTAATCCTGGCTCCTCCACTTATATGAGTTTTGTAAGTTATAAGAGTTACTCAAGCGTTCTGTAAACTGCCGATCATAACATTACAGAGGGAGCCAAAAATAATTGAACATTTCCAAAAATTGTTCTCAGCAACTAGGAGAGAGGAAGAAGTTGAAGCTCCTGGACTGGGATCCATTCACTCATTTTACTGAGAGATGCCCTGGCCAAGCTTCTTGTCAGCTAAACAAATGGGTGAAAAGACTAATGGTATCTGCTAGAAGGGAGGGACTTTATTTAGTGAATGCCATTAGCAGGCTGTCCTGATTAATGAATAACTCTTAGTCAATAAACCCAGAATCTATGAAGCAAGGCTTCCTGGAGAGAATGCCACATAAGCTCAACTCTCGGGGGCACAGCACAGGATGTTTCTACATTGAGACCCTCCCTGCTGTGTGGATCTCCACAGAACTTCACTTCGAGCCCATCTATTATTCTCCACCAGACAGTGTGGGTCTGACAAGAGAAGAAAGCCCCTGGGAGTTACGTGGGATGTCCCAGATTTATCTCTGCTTCATCTGAAATGCTGAATTGTCTGTAGCCAAGAAATTACTGGTAAACTTGGCACTAAGGTAAGATATCTCATTCAGGTATGTGGCTGATCTGATAAGAAAATCAGAGCCCGGGATGAAAGGGAAAGAGGTTAAGCAAGGTGACAGGGGAGGGCTGAAGGAGGCACTCACCCATAGCATCGTGCAAAATGTAGGTCAGCACCTGGAGCAAGGGCCTTTTTCAGTTTTGAATCCTGGCACCAGTCCTGTTTCTACCTCATGCTGCCCTAGTCCAGCTTCAAGGTTAGTCCATCAGTCCTGCAATCCTGCAAATGCTCATAGATGTCTCTCGTGAGCAGGGCTCACATCAAGCCTGTTGTCTGGTTCCATGATGGTAAATGTGTGCTTGAAGGAAGAGCAGGTCCAGCCCTACTTGCAAATTCCCAGGCTCCACCTCAGACCCACTGACTCATTATCTGCATTTTAACAACATCACCAGGTGAGTTGGATGGATATTAAAGTCTGAGACTCTCTGCTCTGATACCCTGTGAACTTTCATGACACATAGCACTTTGTGGTTGAAATGGCAGCCACATCTTGGTTCCTTGTCTGAATGCTGGGCGGGAGGTGACATACAGTGCAAGGTACATATTCAGTGACTTTTGACAATTTTCATATATGAGATGGTTTCCAGGAACTATGGTTTTTAAAGTACTCAATTTCTTTTGTATTTTTTGTGCACCTAACTCATTGGACTGTTAAGGGTATCTGAGAGAACAGATGTAGAACACCTGGAATGGTACCTGGTGCTTGGAAAACAGTCAATAAGTGTCAGCCCTTAATATCCTATGTGAGTTCTGCACAGGAAGAAAGAAAGAAAGAAAGAAAGAAAGAAAGAAAGAAAGAAAGAAAGAAAGAAAGAAAGAAAGAAAGAAGAGAAAAGAGAAGAAAAGAAAAAAAGAAAAGAAGAAAAGAAAAGAAAAGAAAAGAAAAGAAAAGAAAAGAAAAGAAAAAAAAAAACAAAAAACCCTGGGTTACATGTTCCATTTATTTCAGGGAATGAATGGAGAAAATTTAACTACTGAGTGTTCCTGACCTTAGACTCCAAACTCCAAAGCTTCTGGTCCTATTTCCAAATTGATGTGCAGATCAGTATACTTCAAGAACCATGAGGGAGGCAAATAAACAAACACAGTTAAGGAAGATGGACCACAAATGGGCACACCTCATATTTGTTTACACTGGATTTGAGGATTATTGATCCACAAAGGGGATCATTTGCCCATCAGTATGTACCAGAATGAAAATTGACAAGGGGTGATTTCATGCCAGTTCTTGGTTTATGAAAGTTCTTCTAGGCAGTAAAAGAGAGAATTTTCTGGCTCTTTCTAGAGAAAAGACATCTACGACCCATGAAAAGACAGAATTCTCCAAGTCTGGCCAAAGCCAAGCAAAATAAAGTAGACTTTTAAAATTAAAGTCTACATGTGTGTATTTTACTGTGAATGTGTTGCATCTGGTCTTTTACGACTGTGGAGTTAACAGAAGGTTATAGCTGTCATGTCTAATTCATTTATAATTGTGTTCAACAAGTTGAGTCAGGGTAGAGAGAATGTTGGTGAGCACAATATTTTACAGTTCTTCACAAACTTTTAACCCAAGTCCCTGGCAACTCAGATGAATTCTGCTGCTGATGTTTTAGAAGGTCCTCCTCAAAGAATTCTGAGGTTCAGTTGGGATGATGTGTGTGTTTAGTGCCTTGTGATTAGAAGACCCACTGGGTCCTCAAACCATGTCAGCAGCTTCATAATGTCAATGTTGAAGCTGATAAATACTCTTCAAACTGTGAATTGTTGGGAGAATGAACAATACCTCAAATACCAGTTGGTGACCTTTAACCTTGATGTTAATTGCATGTGAAAACAAGAAAACCCTTGATTTTCAAGGAAACTGGCTTGAAAAATCACACAGTAGATTTCCATTTAATTCTTTTCCCTTCTTCAAGGGGTCACAGGGCTGCTGGCAACCAAGGACTCCCTCTCTGCATAAGAAAAGGGGTAACTGACATGACTAAGGGGCATTTTAGACAGGAAGGCCTTTGCAAGGAAGGGGACTCTGATATCAACTGAGATCTGTTAGTCGACCATGTTAATGTGATATTATGAAGAAGATTTTCTGAGAAAGGCATGGGAGAGTCTCCATAACTGAAAAAGAGGAGCCCAGATAGACATTGGGGAAAGGTGCAAGACCAGAGCCAGTTCCTGGGAAAATTTCACTAGTTTACACAAACTTAAAAAAAAAAAAAAAGATTGGGAATTAATCTCGCTGTTGTTCAGGTCTGGCATTCCATAAGAGGAGAGGAGAGGAGAGGAGAGGAGAGGAGAGGAGAGGAGAGGAGAGGAGA
>NW_024412441.1:25949756-25973994 GCF_014898765.1 Herpailurus yagouaroundi | reverse complement strand
GAGGAGAGGAGAGGAGAGGAGAGGAGAGGAGAGGAGAGGAGAGGAGAAGATGATGTGGAAGCTCTGAGGGCTAAGATGGAATGAAGAAATCATCTCAAGCTTCAATCCTCTACCTAAGGCTGTGGGTGCCTTCAGAGCACCACAGGAATCTTAGCCTAAGCTCTACCTGCCCCAACCGAAAGGACAAGTGATGCTAGCCCTTGCCTTTCTTGGTTGCCTCTTTTCTATAAATTTTTTTGAAATTATTTATTTATTTAGAGAGAGAGTGAGCTTGACAGGGGAGGGGAATAGAGAAAGGGAGAGAGAATCAGAAGCAGGCTCTGTGCACTGTCAGCACAGAGCCCAATGCGGGGCTTGATTTCACAAACCACAAGATCATGACTTGGCTGAAATCAAGAGTCTACCACTCAACTGACTGAGCCACTCAGGCACCTTCTTATTTCTCTTTTATCTGCGTATGCTCATTTGACTTTCACATCAGTGCCAAGGGTCAGCTGTTACATCCTCAGTTTCCAGAGAAGGAAACAAGCCCAGAGCTGTTCGATACCCTAGACAAAGTTGTGTGACTGACCAGTAGCCAGTATGAGGAGCTACTGCATTCCTTTGATCCCAGAGACCACACTTCTCCCATGATGCCATCTTGGTTGGCGGCCAGGGGATAAACTGCAGAGTTCAGTAACCATGGCAAATTAAATACATCACCTGAAGTCAAAAAAGGATTCCATTATTCACAAATTAAAACCAGTTTAGTGGAAAACTTCTCCCTTCGTGCAGAGATTGATGTGACCACTGTAGTATCAATTTTTTTCCTATTTGTAAGTTAGATGGAAGTCAAGAATTACATCTAAGACAGTTCATAGGAGGCCATGTAACACACTCTTGGAATTTCCAGAAGAATGTGCCAGTGAGGTGGCTGTTTGGCCATCCATGGTCCTTGCCCATTATTTAATAGTGATGCATACATACACACATAGGCATTGACCTCCCTCTCCACTGCTCACTCATTCAGCCATTTCTTCTCATTGTGGTGACTGCCGCCATGTCAACTTCATATACAAACAAAACAAAGCATCATGAGGAAGCCCAGCTTTACATAACATACCAAACGTACCAAAGTGTTCCGACGGAGTCCTGGGCAAGGATACTCTAGAGGAGCATGAACTTCAAGTTGTTTCACTTCTAACCCAACAATGGGCTCAATTTGGAACTGAGTTGCAAAGTTGCTAACTCTTGTACCAGTGATTTTCCCACATCCCAAGGTTTTACTTCCAAAGAAGCGAGTGCTCAGCATCTTCCATAAATAAAATCTGTCTCTCCTGTACTACACTGAGATTTTATACCACCTGGAAAACGAGCTTGGGTCTGATATTACTGGTGCCAGAGCTAAGGGCTTTCAGGATTTAATGCAAAATAAGATTTCATTTTCTTCAATTAAGATGTCAGCCCACCAGCATTTTTTCTCATCAGTGAGCAGTGAGTGTTATGTTCAGCACTTACTTATTTCCCTGGTTCATCTAAAGGATACACATGTCATTTCAACACTAAAGATTTAATAAAAATGCATCTTTTGAGGGGGATATTACTCTTTTGAACATCACCAGTAAAAGTAGACATAGTTTCAAGATTATGATTTTCATTTCCAAAAGCAATATGTATTACTTTGCACAGATAAAAAAAGTAATCATTCCAAAATAAATGGACACTTTATTTCTATTTTTAAAATTCTTTCAGTTATTTAAAAAGTTTCCTATTATTTATCTCATTTGTCTCCCCCCCCCTTTTTTTTGTGAGAACTATTTTTCCCTCAAATGTCAGACTTGGTCTTTGAATTATATTAAGCATTCTATAAGATCTTGTCTCCATAATATCAATTCAATCATTATTGTCCTTTCCTTGAGGGCCAATTCATTTATTCTCACTTTTCTCAGTAACAAATGTGGAGAAAAAAAATCAGGGAACAAATTCGCTTGTCCTCAATTTTTTCCCGTTCTCTTAGGTTGTTGGCATTATGTGATTTTCTCTAAATCTTCGTTCATAATTTGTCCTATTAACCACACAGTTCTATGATGGTTGTTGTAGACAGAGGCAACATATACACAAGCGATTCCTCCTCCAGCAGCCACCCTGTGGTGCTCTCATACCTTCTCCCTTCCAGAAGTCTGTGCTTCCTGATCCAATCTCTTCTGGATTCTTTGTTGACAACCTCCTCAACTTCAGGGCTTTGTATGTCCTCAATTCCACACTCCCAACAGGGCTCTGCCTATTCTCTCCCCATGCAGGTATTGTGTTCAAGTGCTCATGGGATTTTTGTTTTGTTTTGTTTTGTTTTTTAAGTAAGCTCCATACCCACCACGGAGCCCAACGCGGGGCCAGAACTCACGACCCTGAGATCAAGATCTGAGCTGAGATCAAGAGTTGGACGCTTAATCGACTGAGCCATACAGGTGCCCCAAGAGCTCATCATTTTATATTTAATGTCCACACATGTGATCTTTTCCATTAGTGTAAAATAATAAAGACTTGTCAAAATGGGTAAAAGAACTTTGACCAGCTCTCTTTCTCCAAAATGTCACTGAAAATTATCTCAGACATTGTTGCTACCAGTCAGAGAACACCTATTCATGTCAGGAATGGTCTTCCAGCTCAGTGCTTTGTTACAAAATCCTCCATTAGGCCCTGGATTCTTATTCTGAATGACACCAGCTACATTCTATGAGGGGAAGAAACTCTAACTTTCTTTGCTTCTTGTTCATCTCAGATAAACTCTCTCTAAATTCTAATGCTTCTTCTTGCTATTTTCATTAATTAATTTATTTTTAACTAGGGCCTCCATTTTTTGCTACATTTCTGGATCCTTTGGCATTTTTTCTGCCCATAGACAAAGAGAAGGGCTCCAAACTTCAGAAGGGGAGACTGTCCAGGAGAGCCTGTAAGACCATTTCCAAATGCTGGAGACCATGAACCTCAAGTATGTTTGGCGTCTATGGTAGATAGACTGGTGGTCCCCCAATGATTCAATGATGTCCACATCCTAAACCCTAGAACCAGTGAATATGTCACTTTACATGGCAAAGGGGATTTTGCAGATGGATTAAGTTACAGGCCATGAGATGGAGAGACTATTCTGGATTATCTGGGTGAGCCCAATGTAATCATATGGTTCTTATAAGAGGGAGGCAGGGGAGTCAGAGTCAGAGGAGATGTGAAGACAGAAGGAGAGGTGGAAGTGATACAGAGCCACAGCCGAGAATGGCTGTTTCTAGAAGATGGGAAGGCAGGGAAAAGATCCTCCTCCAGAGCCTCCGAAGGAACATAAGCCTGCTGATACCTTGATTTCAGCCCAATGAGACCCTTTTGGACTTCTGACTCCAGAAATGTAAGATTGTAGATTTGTGTTAGGTTAAGCCACCAAGTTACAGCAGCCATAGGAAATGAATGCAGGGTCTTTAATTTCTTCACATACCCCCTAAATTCTTTTCACACTATTATCATTTGCCCTTTAATGTCTGGTATTTGTTAACATTCTTTCTCCCCTCTGTTTTCTGCCTGCACTTCAACGAAAATCTCTAAGTTCTGTGCCATGACGTCATCCCCTAAGTGGCCTAGCCTGGCCTCCTCTCTTAACAGACCTTCCCTGTGTCTTTGTCCCCACACCCTCTTCTGCCTGCAATATACACTCTGGAGGCAGCCACCTGCTCTTATACAGGGGCTCAACATCACCTTTGCCTCCTTGTCCTCTCTAGGACTCCCTCTCAAGACATGTTCTGTCCTGTTGAAGTTAATCAATCCTTTTTTTTCCAAGGGCATCTAACAAAAGTGTATCCCTACCTTACATCCCACTTTTCATATTAGTGCCACTAATAGATCTTGTCTCTCCTTAGCTTTCTTAAAATCGATCTCTTTGGTATATGTTTCCTTAGTTCTAAGGTGTGTGTAATATAAATGTTATCTTTTATTCTAAGAATAAATCTTTATCTGATTAACTTCAAATAAGAAACACTCCATCTTGGGGTGCCTGAGTAGCTCAGTTGGTTAAGTGTCTGACTCTTGGTTTTGGCTCAGGTCATGATCTCATGGTTCATGAGTTTGAGCCCCATATCAGGCTCAGCACTGACAATGTGGAGGCTGCTCGGGATTCTCTCTCCTTCGCTCTTTTCCCCTCCCCCACTCATGTACATGCATGCTCTCTCTCTCTGTCTCTCTCTCTCAAAATAAATAAACTTTAAAAAAAAAGAAAAGAAAAAGGAACACTCTGTCTTCTATGTCTGAACACCTCTGCCTCCCAAATTTATTTCTCCTGAAGGAGCTCTAACTCAGTGGATCCACTTTTTACTCTCAAAAATATTAACTGATTCTGTCTTCTCTGTTCCGCCAATCAGTCATGCTTTCATTTAAAATGTGAAGGCATGCACATTTTCTCAGATAATACTTCTAAAAGCCCATTTTTTTTCTCCAAGATTCCAATTCCCCTGAGACTGAGTATCTATCTTCTGTTTAGAAAGTTTGACCTCCCATAAGTGAGCAGGGAGTTTCCCCTCAAACTGTCTGTAGTGTGAACATAAGTTGATAACTTTTTCAGGAAAGCAATGTGGCAACAAATTTCAAGGCCCTTAAAATCACAGATCTTCCTTTGACACAAAAAACCATGGAATAAGTTTCATAAAATTAAAATTTTATAGAAATTCATGACAAATTTATTTGTGAAATAACTGGAGACACAAAAATATTTATACAAATATATTTATGATGGAATAATGTATAGAAAAATATAGAAAACCAAATAACTACTCAATAATTTATCATGTTATTTATTTTTTAATCTTGGTACATATGTTAAAAACTACATGAGTTCAGCCTGATGCCCCTTGGTATCATAGGGTTTATTTTAGTTTTTAATTTCCTTATTTGTGTTGATGCTTTATTAACAACAAGTAAGTATAACCTTGTAAAATCAAACATTCTATAGGTGCTGGAAAAAAGAGATTTCTAGAGTTTATTTAGTGACATAGGAAAGTTCTCATAATACAAATATAAACAAAACAAACCCCCCCAAAAATCAAGTTATAAGGTGAATATATAAAATGGACTCAACTGTGGAAAACACACACAAAAATAGAAAATACTGAAAAGGAAATACTCAAATACATTAACAGTATTTATCTCTGTATAACAATGCTACAGGTGTTTTATTGTATTCTTTGTGTTTTCTATATTTTCCAATTTCTTCAGAATAAACATCTATAACTTTATAATCAGAAAAAAAATAGTTCTTTAACAGATGGACAACGTAGCTAGTGATTAGCGTGAAAACTGGAATGACAATGTGTGGGGTCATCATCATGACTCTAAATGACACAGACAAGTACAGTGCTTATAACAGTGCCTGCCCTATAGTCAGTCCTGTATGAGAGAAGGTCCTCAATACATGCTATGGTACATGGATTGTCAAGCCAGCTCTTCCACATACATAGGTAACAGTTACAAGAGCTGCAGTGACCGTGTGGCCAAAGTTGACCAGTCCAGGCAGCAGCAAACATCTGAGCCAAGCTGACCAATCACCACTTTTTCCTAGGAATCATGGAAGAGACCTAAGAAAAGAATCAGTCTCTCTGTAATGCCTGGTCTGTAATATGTAAAAGGAGGAAATATTAGATTTTTTCCCTATTAGCTCTTAACTCACCCACTGCCTGAATCATATGACCTAGGTAAGTCATTTTACCCAGTCTTCTTATGTAGGGTGGTCATAGTATCTGGAAACATAGATGCCATTATTTTGGTGCACATTGTAATGTAATATTAATAAATCATTTATTTTCTATTATAAAAGATACATACCATAAAAGCATGTATATTACATAAATATGCATGAGTTCATATTTCTAGACTTGGTAGCCAATGTGTAGAATAAACTAGAGAAAAGCAGAGACAGGAACTCACAATAGCATTTGAGTTCCTGGATCCACGTGGTACAGATGGTCAACTATCCTTCTTGCCTTTGTGTTACCCTGTCCTTCTTGTAAACTGATTTAGGATTTTGCAGTCATAAGAATCCTAACCAGTGTAAACCTTTTTAAAACCACTGCTTTTAGCATCCATCAGTGGTTCTTGCCCACAGCAGTTATTGCAATGTTCTAATGGTAATTATTGATTCCCCTCATTCCTGTGACATGTATTAACTGGAATTGTTCTGTAATGAAGAGTTTGTCTCTTCTCCTTTTATTCAATAATTTCTATAATGTGGACTCATGGATATTTATTGTATTCATGGATGATAATTCAATGATATCATTTTTTATTTTGTTGTTAAATTGTTCCAGTTTTACCTACTAGGAGATCAAATCCTGTGTCTTCTTGACATTTTCTTTCTTTCTTTCTTTCTTTCTTTCTTTCTTTCTTTCTTTCCTTCTTTCTTTCTCTTTCTCTCCCTCTCTCTCTCTCTCCCCTTCCTTCCTTCCTTCCTTCCTTCCTTCCTTCCTTCCTTCCTTTATCTTTAATAATTCCTTACTTTCTGGCATTGAGCTCCAGGCTCATTTTGTATCATCCCTGCCCCAGCCCTAAAATCAACCTCTTCTCCAGGGAGTCCTGGTTTATTTGATTAGAGAATGGCATTTAGAAACCATGATCTGGGCATTAGGTGTGCTTATTGTTTTCAGGGTGTCATTGGTCTATGCTCTATCAGTAGTCAGAGCTAGGAAATATATGCATGCATACTAATCCATGTGTATACACACCTTTCTTTTTAATAATAATTTAAAATGATTTAGCATGTTATTTTTTTTAATCTTGGTATATATACTAAAAACTGCATGAGTTCAGACTGATGCCCCTGATATCATAAGGTTTATTCTAGCCTTTAATTTGTTTATTTGTGTTGATCCTTTATTAAAAAGCAATAGGAAGCCAGTGGACCCTTAGGCCCAGAACCTCAGTGAAGTCCAAGGAGGTCAGTCTACAGAACATAGTGATGTCAGGTGTGGTGCTGAGGACTGAGTTCCCCAGACCCGCAGAAGTAGCCTGGGTAAAACCACATCAGGCCTGTTTTGACCCAGAAAATCCATGAAAGTCCTTTAAAGTCCTAGAAAAGCAAATACTGTTGTTTCCCCTCTTCTATCAGAAGAGAGTAAACCAAGGCCCTTATACAATAGTGAAAATTGAATGGAATCATTCAACACTGCGAATTTGTTGCCATGAGTGCAAAACCATTTACTGTCTTGTTCTGAATTTGCTAGAATATGGAAAAGCATGGGAAAAGTGCCTATTGAAATAATAAATGTCATTTAAAATTTCTTTTGCTATGGATTTGTTTCTTTCACCTTGAAGATTTATCAAAGCTATCCACTTGAGGGTGGTGGTGGGAAATTGTTGTGAACTGAGGGTCTGAAATTCAGCCTTGGTGTTTCCTTGACTCACAGTGAGAAGCTGAAGTGTGTTTTCCCAGCTTTACTAATGTGAGGGCCCTGATGAGTGATGAATGTCATCACAGAGTGCCTCTGCTGGCCCAGGTATGTCCAGGTTGCTCTCAAAGCGGCTCTGGTTAGAGTCCCTCCAGCCTTGTCTTCTAAAAATAGAATACTAGATACACAAAAAAAGTAAAGAAAGAAATCAAAGCTGCCCATTCTGGCCCAGACTTTAGATCCTTTATGCGGCTTTTTGCTTTAACATTTTAGGAACATTCAGGTGTTAAATTTTTAACAGGCAGTTTCTAAGGAATTGAGTTCCTGGCAGCAGAGGAACTGGCGCAGAGGGAAGCTCCCCAAACTGCCTGGCATACGCTTTAGGGCCTATGGGGATAGACTGCCCCTTCTTTATCACAGTAGGTGTTGGCTATCTTCAAAAATAATTGTTCTCCTGACATTTTTTTGCCAACCACAGAGTTGGAAAAAGCCCTTCCACGGTGTTTATCCTTCATTCAGACTGTTATAGTTTTTGTAATTTTTGGATCCCACTTTTAGAAATCCATCCTAGGTGTATATTAAGAAATGTACACACATATTTGCAGATTGTGATGTTCATTATATCATTATGTATATCATCACAAAATGTTAAGAATCTAAATGTTAAGCATGGTTTAATAAGTGATGGTCATTCATCAACAAGATGGAATATAATGCAATTGTTTTAAAACATTTTCAAAGTCTATTTGATGATATTTTCATCACTCCAGTAAGATCTCTCTTCCCTGTGTGCCAGAGAGACGTTACAGGGGTGATGAAAATGTTCTAAAGCTGATTTATGGTGATGGTTGCACAACTTGGCAAATTTACTAAAAGTCACTGAATAGTACTCTTGAAATGTGTGAATTATATGATGCATAAAATATGTCTCAATAAAGTGAAAAAACTGCCAGTTCCCCAGGAACCTAGAACATCACTGTCATCCGTTGGTCAGAGCGAGGCATCATGGAGGATATAAGTAAATGGAGGGTAGATCTGAGTTCCTTTTGCAGCTGTCATAATGGGTCCCCAGCCCTCCTATGATTATTCTCCTAGTTCCTCAGGAGAATATGTGTCCTTGGAGAGTTTTCCTCAGTACCTGAAATGATTCCCATACTGGCATATTGGCTCCTGGACCCATTGAACAAGTTATGGTAATAAAATCACATCCTGGACCTGCCAATGGGAAGCAGCAGATACTCTAAAAGACCTGGGGAAACAGCTATGCCAGAGGGTGGGAGACAATTGCCATAAACATACACAGTGTTGCCCCAGTAAAGCACTAGAGTCTAGTGTTCTGGGGCATGCTGGGATACACCTCCCTGGTGAAAGGCAAGCGGCCAGACCTAGCTTCCCCGCCCCCTCTGCCACCACCACAAAGTAGGCACATTTGAACTTTGGAAGCAACATATTCCATAATTTTGAGCAGCCCACTCTGACTCATTTACTGTTCTCCCTAATTGCTTCCAGTTTTGAGAGGTGCCCAGAGGAAAAGACAAGTTTTCAAGTGATCAGCTGCAGTGCAAGCAGCTGGGTCAATCAACGTCTACAAACTGGCAGAGCCAATATGAGGGCAAAGTCTCTGCAGCAGATTGGGCGGCTTTCTGAAGCCCGAGGCGAGTCCCAGTGGAAAAAGAGAGGCTCTGAGTCCTCGTCACTAGTAACTACTTTCCTTCTGAGAAACAGCTCTTGGTTTGTTATGAGGCCCTGTGGAAACGGAATGCCTGATTGTCATCACCAAGTGCACTAAACACTTGGCTGCCAAACCAATCCCCATGCTCACAACTCATATTCCCATCTCTGTGCCATTACCAAGACTGAAAAAGCTACATTTTCAAATTCCCAGTCACTTTTACTACTAAGAATGGGGATATGTGTGGTCTCTGTCACAGTTCTAGCCGGTGAGGCCAAAGCAGAAGTCTTTGGAAGCATCTGGTGGAGATTTTCCTCTCCTGACACAATAGAACTAGGGACAAAAAGTTTGGAAAGAAGAATGTGGATTGTCTTTAAAGAATAGTTCAAGAGTGTCAGAATACCTGTACTGTATGTGGTTGCTCGCCAGCTGGATGAGATGTCTTACTCAATGGCTATTGGTCAGCGCCCTTCTCCAGCCACTCCATTGCTTACTCAATGTGACCCTAGTGAGTGACCAAAGTGCCAGGAAGGGAGGTTATGCACTGATTCAAAGACAGTTCACCAAGTGCCAAGTTGTTGACATTATTAACCAAACTGAGATTCTAATAGTTATGATGCCTTGGGGAACAGCCAGCTTCCCAGCGGCAAACTGACTACTTGAAACACCTTCCATCATGGAACACGGCCATTTTCCTGCACTGGAATTATTACTTATTTTGTGTTTTAGTTTTCTTTCATGATTCTTTTAGCATCTCCATCCCTGGGCTTTAGAGATACCTTTTACGTTGTCATACTGATTCATCTTGTATTGCTTCTGACAAATAAACTAATCTTATAAACAAAAGATAGTAAGGTAATACATTGATGTTCATGTGATTCCCTTGTTTTTACCAGGTGTCTTATTGTCCAGATATAGACATTATATATACATTAGTAAAATACATATTAAAGACTAGTTTTGACCCCAGCTGGGAGAAAACATTTTGCAAGTTTGGGATGGTGTCCTGTGGGTATAATATATGCACTGAACCAGAATTCAATATGTGGTGCTTTGTTAACTTTGGCCAAAAAACATAGATTTCAGGGTGAGAATATGGGTGGCCCATCTCATGATGATTTAAAGTCTGAAGGGTGGGGAATAGGCCACTCAAAATATGCCACTTTGGCATAAGGATTATTTTGAGCTAAAAGCATTTGAAAACAGCAGGTGCAAGAAGAATGCTCTGATCTGTTTTCTTCCTGAAAGCAGGAGATGTACTCCCATGTGATAGACGTTCTCCCTGTGCCAGGAGGAAAGCAACATTCCCATCACCAGATGGGGAGCTGAGGCCATGGGAAATCTATTCAAACAGACTTTGTTAAAATACCTCTTATCTTCCTTTCGGGTCCCCATATATCTTTACTTTTCCACAGTTGCTTCTCTTTGTTCAGTATAGTACAGAAATACTTAAGCCCAGCACCCCTCTGGGTCTTCATTTTCCTATGGAGGCTCCCACAAATGTGCAAGAAATCTGCATGCTTTTCTCCTGTTAATCTACCTTATGTCAATTTAATCCTCAGCTGGAGACCCTGAGAAGGTAGAGGTAAAATTTTTTTCCTCCCCTATAGTCCCAAAGAAATATTTGTATTTCTGGTTGCTGCGATATAGTGCTCCTCTTGCTTGGAGGCTTACTAACTTACTAACTTACAACCTTTGGTGAACTGACCTACGTGCAGGTCAAGCATGCAGGAATGCTTCTGGCAGGGGACACAGCAATGTGCCCAAGTTCTTGGCCATTTCTGCATCTCATGCCATTCGGCAGAAACAGGAAAGACAGCAGAGGAGGAAACGTTGTAGTGTTGGCTGGGAGAAATATTGGGATGCTGTTACACAATGGGAATAAGGAGGGGGCTGAACTGAACCCAGATGATCCCCCGGGGCTTCATACAACCATGCCCTATGCTCTGCCTGCACGTAGTCCAGCCCACCAAGGGTCGAGGTTCCTTGATGATGAAAAGTTGATTTATCCCAATGAGTGAACAGTAAATAGCTGAGGTACCGGTTGAAGACAGACAAAGCATGTAATAGGTTGCGGAGAATGTAGTTACTTCTATTTCCTTCCCCGCATGGTCATGCTTATGTTTATACTTTTTAAAATGATCTCCTTTACTGCCATATTGTAAGTAAAGTGTTCTGGTGATAGTAATGTTGAAACTGAGACCACAGTTGTAGAATATTGAGAGTGCATTACAGTGTGGACATAGAAGACTATCACACAAGAAACTTGGTGTTGTAAAGGAAATGATAATTTAGATTATATCCCAACAGAAACTGCTGTATTTTAGTTATATAAGGAATGGCTGTATTATTTTAGGTGGGACAACTTACTTTAAAGGTGCAAGGATAGAAGAAAGCTATATATGGTTGAGTACTCAAAGGCATGAGTTGTAGTAAATATTTCTTTTCTGTGTGAGGGGAGTGCTACCCTGATTCAAAGACTCTTCCATTCTTGAAACAATGCTTCATTATGAGTCTTTAAGGAAGACAGAGCCCTCTCTTCTGTCTCTCTCCAGACAGAAGCTGGAAATACCAGAATCTTCTTCTCATCACTGGTTCCCTGCAACTTGGAGCATGAATGCATGGCCTATGTTTGCCCAATTGTACATTCTCCCTAGACTCTGACCCTGCATGTGTGGCACAAGGTCTCTGAGATCTTTAAGATATGGGCCCCGATGTCATCCTAGCCAGACTTGCCTTGGAAGTGAGCTTGGCTTTGTTTGGTTTCCCAGATTCTGCTTCTCTTAAGACAGGTTCTTCAGTCTTCTTGCTGTTGCTTTATTATTTTTTTTTCAACGTTTATTTATTTTTTTGGGACAGAGAGAGACAGAGCATGAACGGGGGAGGGGCAGAGAGAGAGGGAGACACAGAATCGCAAACAGGCTCCAGGCTCTGAGCCATCAGCCCAGAGCCTGACGCGGGGCTCGAACTCCCGGACCGCGAGATCGTGACCTGGCTGAAGTCGGACGCTTAACCGACTGCGCCACCCAGGCGCCCCTTTATTATTTTTCTTAATATGAAATGTATTGTCAAATTGGTTTCCATACAACACCCAATGCTCATCCCAACATGTGCCCTCCTCAATGCCCATCACCCACCCTCCCCTACCTCCCACCCCCCATCAACCCTCAGTTTATTCTCAGTTTTTAAGAGTCTCTTATGGTTTGTCTCTCTCCCTCTCTAACTTTTGTTTTTCCTTCCCCTCCCCCATGGTCTTCTGTTAAGTTTCTCAGGATCCACATAAGAGTGAAAACATATGGTATCTGTCTTTCCCTGTATGACTTATTTCACTTAGCATAACACTCTCCAGTTCCATCCACGTTGCTACAGAGGGCCATATCTCATTCTTGTTGTTGCTTTAAATCACTCAACATCCTTCCTCTTCTCCTTACCTTATCTAACTCAGTTTCTCTCTCTTGCACCCAAGAATCCCTGGCAATACACCATGAAATTTGTCTTTATACAGAGTATTTTTCAAAAACAACACACTTCTTCTAGTAACAATTTGGTTTTGTTTAACCACAACTATTTGAGGTAGCTTGATAACATCATTGGGGCTTATGATTGAATGAATAGTTGATACTTTTTCTCAAATGCAATCAAATGAGTCCTGACTTAAGGATTTTAGAAAAATTGGCAAAAAAACAAAATGTAAGTTTTTTTTCATAATCTATGTACTATGCATGTAATACTACAAACATTTATTAATCATTGCATAGATTTCAAGAACAGAAGTGTTGAATAGAACACACTAGTTGTTTTTTAAGAGTCTATGCTTCAAAATTATTAAAGTACTATGTGTACATGCAAGGTTTAAGGATAGTTCAGAAGAAAAAGTTATCAACACCACACTGGGGCCACAGGGAACCCCCACAGAATGGTGAATGCAACCTGAATTGCATCTATAAAAATAAATAAAAGTATTTCTTCAAGCTGAGGGGACAGCATATACAAAGGCTTAGGGATATTTCACATACTGCATCAGGAACTAGAAGGTGTTTGAAGCAGCTGGAGTACAGGTTAAGAGAAAGGCAATAAAGGAAAATAAAACCAGAGCATTGAGCAAAATCTAACTCATGGATAACCCTATATATTTTGTGAATAGCTAACATTTTTTCCTAAAGGTAAGAGGACTGTATGAGTTCACTGGGACCACCATAACAAAGTACTACAACCTGGTTGGCTTAAACAACAGAAGTTTATTTTCTCACAGTCCTGGAGGCTGAAAGTCATCGAGAGTGTCAGCATGTTGGGTTCCTCTTGAGGCCTCTCTCCTTGGCTTGCAAATGGCTGCCATCTTGCTGTGTCCTCATGTGGTCTTCCTTCCGTGCATGTCTGTGCCCTACCCTTTTATAAGAACACCAGTCATATTGGATTAGAGCCCACCCCAATGACCTCATTTTACCTTGTTATTTCTTTAAAGTTTCTACAACAAATACAGTCACATTCTGAGGTACTGGAGGTGAGGACTTCAACATATGGATTTAGGGGGAAAGGGTGAACAATGGTTCAGATCACATCATTGACAGAAGGGAGAAGTTAAGGGAGAAAATACACCAAGAGCTAATTTTAAAAATCTTTAGTCAGTCTCAGGGAGGCTGTGCTTTATGATCAGTAAATTCTTGCTGAATTTCTCTTTATTTTCACTCTCATATATATAAAATCTAGAATTATCAAATAGTTCCTTGAGGTCTGTAAGTTCTTTTTTATTAATTTTTTAATGTTTATTTATTTTTGAGAGAGAGTGAGAGACAGAGCAAAGTGGGGGAGGGGCAAGAGGGAGGGAGACACAGAATTTGAAGCAGGTTCCAGGCTCCAAGCTGTCAGCACAGAGCCCGACGTGAGACTCAAACTTATGAACTGTGAGATCATGATCTGAGGTGAGATGGACACTTAACTAACTGAGCCACCCAGATGCCCAAGGTCTATAAATTCTAATAATTTATATTCCCCAGAGTGCCTACCATAGTATTCTGGGTGTGATATTTTGTTCAATTATATTTTGATTATTAAAATAAGGCTTATTGACTTGAATTTTTAGCTAAATAAGTAAAATATTATGTGAATATATAGCAACATACACATGGCAAGATTTACTTCAAAGCATTTTGAAAACTATAAATAGTTACATCAACAGAAAACATAGCAACAGAATATTTGACTCACAGTTGCCCTCTGATAACATCAAACCATAATTATACCCCAGCAACTCAAAAGACGTCTTTTGGAAATTTTCATATGGAAAGAAGGAACTTGAGAAATCACTTACAAAGACATCACAATTTAACCAAATGTCATAATTTAAACTGAGTAGAGGTGATAAACCTGATTCTGGAGCTCAAGAGAAAGTATAAGGAAATCTGTGTTTGGAAGGAAACAACACACACACACACACACACACACACACATATTTGTATACATACACACATGTATGTATAGTCTATCTTATCCCATTTCTCCTTTTACAACATTCCAGAAGTTTCAGTTGTCTATCAGTCTATCCTAAAATTTTGGAGCAAATTGTATGTTATGTTTTCAATACTAACTTTAATAACATTTCTAAATACCCCATTTAAGTTAATTGCTAACTTGTAAAAACTTCTTTAATGAACATTTTTAAAACATATATACTTTATGAGACAATATTTTCTGCATCTATTGGAAAGTTTTGAGACAGTTGATTTTTCCCTATAACTTATGTTGACAGTAATCTTATGAGGCTTCTTACATGTGCTTGACATATTGACAGTGTTATTGAACAGGCTGGTTGGCAGGTGAAGATTTGTCATCAGAGTGGTGCTGTATTTATAGAAATATGAAATTAAAAACTCAACTCATTCAATAATTCACACATTGAAAAAGCTAGTTCCAGAGGCAAAATTCCAAGTCCTCCATAAGGGCATGTGGGCCTTGGGAAGCCCAAGCCCCTCAGAGAAATGAAGGCAACTGCATCCTTGTCCTCATTCTCCATGTCTTAAACCATTTCCTTTTAATGGAGGCTTTCTTGTTTTTTCTTGGTAAGGTGTTATTTAAATTCCAGTTAGTTTACATACAATGTAATATTAGTTTCAGGTGTGCAAACTGATTCAGCACTTCCATGCATCACCTGGTGCTCATCACAAGTGCACAACTTAATCCCCATCACCTATTTCATCCATTCCCCCACCCGCCTCCCCTCTGGTAACCATCAGTTTGTTCTCTATAATTAAGAGCCTGTTTCTTGGTTTGCCTCTCTGTTTCTTTTTTTTTTTTTTTTCATTTGCTCATTTGTTGTTTCTTAAATTCTACTATGAGTGAATTCATATAGTATTTGTCTTTCTCTGACTGACTTATTTCGCTTGGCATTATACTCTCTAGCTCCATCCATGTCATTGCAAATGGTAAGATTTCATTCTTTTTTATGGCTGAGTAATATTCTTCAATGGAAGTTTTCTTGACACATGTGCTCCCATAACCACCAAAGAAGGAAATGGGGAATGTGGCAAATTCTCTGTTAAAGCTTTCATCCAAAAGTGGCACACTTTATATTTTAGTGGACAAAGCAAGTTACCTGGCAACACCTAACTTGTAGGAGGAAGAAAAGTTTAATCCTTCTATGTTCCCATAAGCAGGAAAATAGGAAAATTATGAGTGAACATGACCTCAGATTTGCTGCTGAATTCTTAAATATGACACTAAAAGCATGAGCAACAAAAGAAAAAGTGGATAAATGTGACTGCATCAAAATTAAAAACTTTTGTACATCAAAGGGCATTATCAAAGAAGTAAAAATGACAACCTACAGAATGAGATCAAATATTTGCAAAAATCTGGTAAGGGTCCAGTATCCAAAATACATAAAGAATACAGACCCCTCAGGAACAAAAGGGCAAACAGCCCTATTAGAAAACAGTGAAAGAATTTAAACAAGCATCTCTCCAAAGATATGCAAATGCCCAAAAAGCACATGAAAAGATGCTCAGTATCATTAATCATTAGGGAAATGTAAATCAGAATACCACTTTGCATGTACTGGGATAGGTATAATAAGAAAGAAAGAAAGAAAGAAAGAAAGAAAGAAAGAAAGAAAGGGAAGGGAAAGGAAGAGAAGGGAAGGGGAAGGAAGGAAGGAAGGAATAAGGAAAGAAAGAAATCAGGGAAGGAGAAAGAAAATAACAAATGTGAGTAAAGACATGGAGAAACTGAACTGGGGCCTTCATACATTCTCATACATTGCTGGTGGGAATACAAAATGGTGCACCTGCTGTGAGATAGTCTGTAAGTTCTTCAAAAAGTTGGTCATAGAATTACCCAGCAATTCCACTCCTAGATATATACACCCCCAAAATGAAATATATATATATATATGTAAACACTTGTACATCAGTGTTCACAGCAGCACTATTCACAATAGCTAAAAGGTGAAAACAACCCAAAGTTGATTGACAGGTGAATGGGCAAACAAAATGTGTTATAGAACGGCTTAATAAGGTTTTCCTTTAGGGTAATGAAAACATTTGGGAACGTGACACAGGTGGTGGTTTCACAATATTGTGAATACACTAAATGTCACAGATTATACACTTCAGTTGTACATTCCAATGGTTCATTTTATGTGAATTTCACCTCAAGTTTTATTTTTTAATTTTTTAAATGTTTATTTGTTTTAGTTTCTTTATTTTGAGAGGGAGAGAGCACAAGTGGGGAGGAACAGAGAGAAAGGGAGAGAGAGAGAATCTCAAGCAGGCTCCACACTGTCATTGCAGAGCCCGATGTGGGGCTCCAACTCCCAAACCATGAGGTCATGACCTGAGCTGAAATTGAGTCTGATGCTTAACTGACTGAGACACTCAGGCACCCATAAATGTTTATTTTTTGAAAAAGAGAGAACACTCATGTGTGTGCACAAGCGGGGGATGGGTAGAAAGAGAGAGAGGGAGAGAGAATGCCAAGCAGACTCTGAACTGTCAGTGCAGAGCCTGACATGGGGCTCAAACCCATGAACTGTGAGATCATGACCTGAGTCAAATTCAGATGCTTAACTGACTGAGCCACCCAGGCACCCCACCTCAATTAAAAAAGAAAAAAAAACTAAGAAAATTGAAAATAAGTTAAATGCAATTTGAGAATATCTCACAATTGTATCCCTCTCAATCACTTGAATTTTGGTAGAAGTTTTTGTTTTGCAGAGTGAATTGACAGCTGGCAGTTTTGAGTTGCCCAAGGAAGGGTGTCACACAGGAGTCTGTCATTTGTCCTCTCTGTGGTTAAGAAGGATGAAACCTTCATCCAAGACTATAGAAACTTGAAAGCCTTCCAGGCTCCAATGATGATGGTGGTCTTTTCTCTGGGATGATCTGATTTGCTTACATAATCAAGAAATTCCTCAACCCAAAAGCTTCTAGTAAAGGGGCAATATTATTATAATCTCTATGTTTCCATGTGCACATAAGGAAAACATTAATGTGTCGTTATAGATTCTGAAAAATTCCTTATTTGAGCCTCAAGTTTTAGGGTTTTGCCTCTTAACTACTGTATTTCTTATCAACAATAATTGATACCTCACACACAAAATGGGATGACCATAAATCAATCATCCTATAACACTGTTCCAGCATTTAGACCTGAGTAAAATGATGTCCCTCATTGTTTAGATACACATTAAATTCCCTGGTGAATCCATGGAATGAAAGGATGATAAAACAAGAGTGTCCATGGAAGGAAGCATTTAATCATACTCCACGAGATGTTATGGGGAGCTGGGGCGGGGGATGGTCTCCAAGCAGACCACATAATGTTGTCTCATCATTTTGGATAAACACTGCAAATATCTAATGTGTAATCTCTTCAGGATGATGGCACTTTACAGGGAAACTGTAATGGGTGTGAAGAATTCATAGGCATCTGCCACGCACAATTTAACTAAACAATTTGCCAGTCCTGTCTTCTAAAGTGGCATTTTTAACACTTGCATAAAGCAACAACATAAAAGACAGAACAATCTTACATCTATTCAAAAGGACAACCAGTTCTTCTAATAAAAGCACAGCAAGGCATATAGATTCCGTGGAGTTAATATGCTACCGAGCTACACCAGAATCCCTGGAGTCATTAAGACAATTAAGTCGCTAAATGACATAGAGAAGAGGTTGGATTCCTTGGTCAAGAAAGAAATAAAAATTATGAACTTGGTACAGGTTTCCTTATTTATAACACCATAGAAAACCACTCTTTTGTTCCTTCCTCTGTTTTTTTTTTTTTCCTCCAATTTGGAGAATGCCACCCTCAGATATAATTTCAAAACACCAGCTGATGCAGGTCCAGCCTTGAGTGCCCAGTCAGCAGTAAAAAGGGTAGAAGAGAGAAAGAGCTATATTAACAAAGTTCCAAAGTCTCCTACCAGCTGCTCCCCAAGGATCCGAATTACCACCAACAACTGGCTCCAAACCTCAGAGAAATTCAACAAAATGAGTGTAAAAAGGAAGGTTCAGTTAAGTGAGGAGTGTGATTTCTAATATGAAAAAGTATATATTTTGGTATGTGTGTGGAGAATAATAGTTTTCAAAGAGAATTTAAGGGGAGGAGTAACCTAGTCTCAGAAGCTGAGGTAAGCAGAACCACTTCCTGTTGCCTGAAATGAAAAGTCAGCTGACATCATCTTTTTCCCTCCGGAAACGAGAGTATTTTTAGAAACCACATTGCTATATATTACACAATAAAATTTTAGGTGCCTCTGAACCCACTAAGAAGTTATGGCCATAAAACCGGAACCTTCTGGAGACCCAGAAAGGAAAACAGTGTTAGAAGAAGGTTCTTAAATCAGGAGACTATAGACGCTGGAGAGGATGTGAAGAAACGGGAACCCTCTTGCACTGTTGGTGGGAATGCAAACTGGTGCAGCCATTCTGGAAAACAGTGTGGAAGTTCCTCAAAAAATTAAAAATGACCCAACAATAGCACTGCTAGGAATTTACCCAAGGGATACAGGAGTGCTGATGCATAAGGGCACTTGTACCCCAATGTTTATAGCAGCACTTTCAACAAGAGCCAAATTATGGAAAGAGCCTAAATGTCCATCAACTGATGAATGGATAAAGAAATTGTGGTTTATATACACAATGGAATACTACGTGGCAATGCGAAAGAATGAAATATGGCCTTTTATAGCAACATGGATGGAACTGGAGAGTGTTACGCTAAGTGAAATAAGTCATACAGAGAAAGACAGATACCATATGTTTTCACTCTTATGTGGATCCTGAGAAACTTAAAAGAAGACCATGGGGGAGGAGAAGGAAAAAAAAGTTAGAGAGGGAGGGAGCCAAACCATAAGAGACTCTTAAAAACTGAGAATAAACTGAGGGTTGATGTGGGGGTGGGTGATGGGCATTGAGGAGGACACCTGTTGGGATGAGCACTGGGTGTTGTATGGAAACCAATTTGACAATAAATTTCATATTTAAAAAAAGAAAAATAAATAAATCATTATGTTGTATACCTTAAAGTAATACAATGTTATATGTCAATTATATCCTAATAAAGCTAGAAAAAAAAAAGAAAAAGGTTCTTGTCCTTTGTGTGGGCTTACCTAGAATGAAGTGTTCTCAGATGGATTTGAGGAACGTCTAGATCATTCTTTTTTGTTGTCTGTTTCTCTGAACTTCCTTAGCTGTGATGATTCGATAATAATTAATGGACAAATGTAGCAGGATTCTCACACACAGTCGTGACACCGAGGCTTGTCTTTCCAGGAAGCAACTTTACTCCTGTTGGCACCTCTCAGTTGGGTTTGTACCTGAAGAACTGAGCCCCGAATGCCATATGGCATAGTTTTTTTTAAATATATTTTCTACTTTTTTGTCTCCCATATATGGTAACACACAGAAACATGTAGTCTGATTAAGTGGTCTCATGTTACCAGGTCATGAGGGATGTTGTCATGTATGAACATAGCCAGGTTACCTTGAGGTTTTTTGGTTTTTGTTTTTTGTTTTCCTTAGGGAGGGGACCCTACCACAATAGAGGTGGAGGATGGGAGATAAGCAAGACCATTTTCAATTTGGAGGTGACCATGATCTCCACTACTCTGTCATTTCTCCAAAAAGTGGTGAAATAAGGACCAATATAAGAATGAGCCCTTTCCTCAGAACATTCTAGATTTAGCTTTGTTAGTTTAGAGCATTCCTGAAAATTCTGGACTACCCGGGCAAGTGGCCAGAGAGTGATGATTACTGTGTCCAGAAGGAAACATGCACTGGGTGGGGGGTACTCCAACACTGTTTTGGGGCACTGTCCAGAGCCACCAGCTGGAATGTCAACAGGGTTGGAAAGGTCCCTTTTCCTGAAGCTCCATCTCCATCATAGCCCTGTCTGTAAACCGTCCCTCTTCTGCTCTGCCCAGAATGCCTTAAACTGTATAAACTCAGTACTGAAGACTGGGAATGTCACCTGCCAGTGAGTGAAAGGGGACAGGGAAGTGACCCTGGCTTGGGTAGAAAGGACACATGGGAATTATCCAGGGGTAATTCAGAAAAATAGAAGTCACTCTAGATATTTTAAACAGAGGAATTTCATTCTGTGGCTCAGTTACACAAATGATCAAAGAGCTAAGAACATAAAGAGGGGGCAGTAAGGCAAACCAGAGGTTCGTTCCTCCTAGGGCTGGAAGGACAAAGAGATGAAGGGATACCAGTGGATCCGGGATCTTGGGCCACCTCCCAGAAGCTGGAAGCCAGGTCCACATGTGGATGGGCTTTCCACGGGAGCCCGGGACCACTGAGCGGGTTCAGTCACTACCAAAACAGCAGCCCCAGCTGAGGCCCCGGCCCCCAAGCCTCCATCATGCCCCCTCTGCTGGCCTGCCTTGGCCACGGTCTTGTGATGGCACTGTCCAGGGGGTTTAGAGATGGAATGGGCATGCATTAGAAAAGTGCTTCTGATCCAGTATTCCCCCATGGGTTAGCCATTTTTGCTGTTTGCGATCACTCATAACACAACTGTTAACTAGACCTCGTTCTGAAAGGTTCTGCACATTGAAAAGTCTTGAACTACTTAAGATCTCCCTGTCTCACATCAAAGTAGCAGGACTATTCTAATTAACTGGCTGGTTCTTTCAGAGAAATGAGCTACTCGTGGTCTTTTTGATGTTCTTCCAAGCATAAATTATCCACTCAACCCATATCTCACATCTGAGTCAAACGTGCTTGGGGAAAATGAAATATAAATAGACAAAACTTCATATCCCAAACCACCCACCAAATACTTGGAAGAGGGAGAGGGGAAAATAATTTGTTTGTAGGGGCCATGGTTTAAAAAATTCATGCAGTTCCCTCTTTTTCTCCTGTTTTCTGAAGCCTTTATTTTCACTGCCTAGTTCAAGAAAGAAGGGCTGAATAAACAGCTGCTTCATCTCTGGCACTTATAAATTGGAAATGGATTTTTAGTAATGCAGCAAAATTCTGTACCACAAAAATCGATAAACCCCATGGACTGTGGTAGAGGGATCCGACCTAGTTAAGGGATGCACTAAAGGATTAATAAAATATAATGGCAACTCTTAGAATTTAGTGTGCTCCTCTGGCTCTCCCTCTTCCTACCTGCCTGCAGGTACATCTCTTCTGCAGCCACATAGCTCAGTGTGCACACATGCTGAGCTCAGTTCCTGGGGGCTCACACTCCACAGTCACTCCGTTCTGATGCCACCATCACTCTATTCATCTGCACAGCCCTGACCCAGCCTACCCATCCCTTGCTCCTCAAAGCCTCCTGCCCAGTCCCAGCCCTTTGTCCCCTGGGCTCACTCTCAGTGCACAGAGAGCAAACCTTTTTCATCTCTTTCTGCCCTCCTCCATCACTGGAGCACTCCTCAAGAATATAGACAACATGAGTGCCAAGCACAGGGAGCAATTCTGAACTAATTATTTTAGTTTACTGTGATTAGCTGTAACAAGCATAGAGCCCCCTTCCCACCTTCATGTTTTGGTTCCTTTTATTTCACATCTATGATGCCCTTCTATTGTTCTCCTCTTTGGCTGCTCAAATGCTCACCACTCACTAAGAACAAGTTCAATTCCTTCCTCCTCCATGAAGCCCTCTAAGACTTCCCTTTATTGATTGATTATTCCCCCCTCTAAAATCCTATATGTGTCTTTATGCTAACCACAGTTTGGCTCAGAAAAATTCTCTGCTTTGCCTACTTGGGTGTTCTTGTGTCTTTGTCTTTTCCCTCTAAATGTATTAGAAGGTCCTGGAATAGAAATCAATATTACTGAGTGACTGAGCATGCTTTTCATGGGTAAGAGGTCTTTTTCTGCCCTTTGATTATTCCTGCTTCACTAGGACCAGCCACTGCCTAAGCCCTGGCACACAGCCCACTCTCCTGGTCACTCTATGTGGGTCCCCATGCATTTAGCTGCTGTGCACCAAAGCCTAGCTACCAGCCCTTCTAGCCTCTCCTGCCTTCCTGGCTAACAATGTTTGTGTCCCCTAGTTTGAGGATGGGGAGCAGGGGTTAGTAGGAGGAATTTTCCTCAACATTCCTACTTCTATTGCCAGGTGCCAAACATCCCTGGGCTAGATTGACAAAGACAGCAAAATTCATATATCAAATAGCAAGAAAGGTCATACACATCATTAAGACCAACCATTATTTTGTAGTGGGAGGAACTGAGATCCTCCTCTAAGGAATTAACTTCTATGAAAGGGCTTTTACCCCAGAGTCTATGAAGCTTCAAGGCAGTGGGTACAACGCAGAGGTCTGTGAGCTTGGGTGGCAGAGGAATTTTCTCATTGTTGCCATTACAAGTTCCACAGACTCTGTGGCTTCAAACATCAGTTTGTGATCCTACAGCTCTGGTGATCAGAAGTCTGAAATCAAGATGTCGGTGGAGTTGTCCTTTCTGGAGATTCTACAGCAGTCGTTTCACTGCCCTTCCCCAGCTGCGAAGGACTGCTGGGCATCCTTGGTTCCTGGCTGTGTCTCTCCACTTCTGCTTCTGTCATCACATCACCTCCTCTGACCCGGACTTCTGTTCCTCCTGCAAGGAACCCTGTGTTACACTGGCTCCAGGATCACCTCCCCACCTTGAGATCTTTAACATTGCATCAGTCATGTTTGCGATGATTAGGTTGTGGAGATTAGGGCACGGACATTTTTGGAAGGCTGTTATTCTGCCAACACAAAAAAACTACATTTTTATTTTCATGAATCATAACTGAAGTCTCGTATTTCTAATGCAGGCAACAAACCATCATAGTACTAGGAACACGTCGTACAGCTGTTGTACATGTCTCGCAATAGTACTTCTATTCACCACCAGGTCAACCTGGTTGTAGTCGTTATTAGACTTGCCACTGAATCTTGTTATTAGTTGTGGTAATCAGGAAGCACTTGTGACTTTTTTTTTAAGTGTGACAACTGTGTTTCCAGCTTCTTTTGTATTTCAGGTTATGTCTCCAGACAAAAAGCCCTTGAGATGAGATGTATGTGTCAATGGTTTACAAAGGGTGTGCTCCCAGGAGAGACTGGTGAGGGAGTGGGAAAGCCACAAGGGGAAAGGGAAGAAGACAAGTAAGGTTCTGACTTCAGGCATGATCTCAGCCTTGGCTGCTCCCAGTGGGAGCTCATCAGAATCAGAGTATGACCCAAGGAGAGGCGAACGGAACTAGGTTTCAAACTGAGACCAGGCAGTCATTAGCTAAGGGAGCTCAGAGGATAGAAACTGTCAGACACTTCAGGTTTCTGTCCATCGGCTAGGAGTCCCCTCTGGCCAAGGGAAGTCCTCTGAAGAATCTCAAAGTTTGTGTCAAGAAGCAGAGCATACAAAGTCCAGGAGATAGACACACAAAAATGGCAAAAAGGATTCCAAGTGGATCTTGGCAGAGCACCAACTCTTATACTTGGTGACTTTACATATTTTATTTTATGTCTTCAAAAAATTCTGAGGATGGTTCTGTCATCTTCACCAGACTGCCAAAAAAGTCAGGTACAAAAAAAAAAAAGTCACAGTACAAAAAAACGTTAAGATCTGTTCTATCGCCTAATGTCATAAGTGGTCTCTGAAATGACTGGGAGTTTCCAGTCCCCAAAAGTAGACAGGGAGGATGTATTCAAGCAGGTGATTAAAAACAATGCCTTGTGGGGGCGCCTGGGTGG
>NW_024412441.1:25743598-25949356 GCF_014898765.1 Herpailurus yagouaroundi | reverse complement strand
ATGATTAGGTTGTGGAGATTAGGGCACGGACATTTTTGGAAGGCTGTTATTCTGCCAACACAAGGCTGTTATTCTGGGGGAAAACTACATTTTTATTTTCATGAATCATAACTGAAGTCTCGTATTTCTAATGCAGGCAACAAACCACCATAGTACTAGGAACACGTCGTACAGCTGTTGTACATGTCTCGCAATAGCACTTCTATTCACCACCAGGTCAACCTGGTTGTAGTCGTTATTAGACTTGCCACTGAATCTTGTTATTAGTTGTGGTAATCAGGAAGCACTTGTGACTTTTTTTTTAAGTGTGACAACTGTGTTTCCAGCTTCTTTTGTATTTCAGGTTATGTCTCCAGACAAAAAGCCCTTGAGATGAGATGTATGTGTCAATGGTTTACAAAGGGTGTGCTCCCAGGAGAGACTGGTGAGGGAGTGGGAAAGCCACAAGGGGAAAGGGAAGAAGACAAGTAAGGTTCTGACTTCAGGCATGATCTCAGCCTTGGCTGCTCCCAGTGGGAGCTCATCAGAATCAGAGTATGACCCAAGGAGAGGCGAACGGAACTAGGTTTCAAACTGAGACCAGGCAGTCATTAGCTAAGGGAGCTCAGAGGATAGAAACTGTCAGACACTTCAGGTTTCTGTCCATCGGCTAGGAGTCCCCTCTGGCCAAGGGAAGTCCTCTGAAGAATCTCAAAGTTTGTGTCAAGAAGCAGAGCATACAAAGTCCAGGAGATAGACACACAAAAATGGCAAAAAGGATTCCAAGTGGATCTTGGCAGAGCACCAACTCTTATACTTGGTGACTTTACATATTTTATTTTATGTCTTCAAAAAATTCTGAGGATGGTTCTGTCATCTTCACCAGACTGCCAAAAAAGTCAGGTACAAAAAAAAAAAAGTCACAGTACAAAAAAACGTTAAGATCTGTTCTATCGCCTAATGTCATAAGTGGTCTCTGAAATGACTGGGAGTTTCCAGTCCCCAAAAGTAGACAGGGAGGATGTATTCAAGCAGGTGATTAAAAACAATGCCTTGTGGGGGCGCCTGGGTGGTGCAGTCGGTTAAGCGTCCTACTTCAGCCAGGTCACAATCTCTCAGTCCGTGAGTTCGAGCCCCGCGTCGGGCTCTGGGCTGATGGCTCAGAGCCTGGAGCCTGTTTCCGATTCTGTGTCTCCCTCTCTCTCTGCCCCTCCCCCGTTCATGCTCTGTCTCTCTCTGTCCCAAAAATAAAATAAAAACGTTGAAAAAAAAAAAATGCCTTGTGGACCTGGGTGGCTCGGTCAGTTAAACGGTGGACTCTTGATTTTGTCTCAGGTTATGATCTCAAGGTTCATGGGGTAGAGTGCTGCCTCAGGCTCTGCACTGACAGCATGGGGCTGGTTTGGGATTCTTTCTCTCCCCCTCTTTCTGACCATCTCCCTCCTCCCCGCTCTCAAAATAAACTTTAAAAACTTTAAAACATTTTAAATAAATAAAAAAACAATGCCTACGGAACCCTCCAACCATTAGCATCCCTCCCACATAAGCCTGCATGCTTATGTGATTTCAACACAATCACACTGTGTTTGTATGTACCACATCCATTTAAGCAATGACAGGAATTCAACTTTTGTAAATATTACATTGTCTCTCATTTTTAAAAACTGTCATAACAATAGATACTTTTCATTTAAAAAAAATGCCTTTTAAAGGTGGAATCTCTCGAGGTTAATGTGCCACTGAGATTACAAAGGGAAGCTGCTTGGCTTATTGTACTAGGCACGCACTCCCCCTTAGAACATCCTCAATTAGAAGAAGCTACGTGACTTTATTTATTTTTTTATGTATTTATTTATTTACTTAGAGAGACAGAGAGTCTCACTGCCAGCTGTGGAGCCTGACATGGGGCTCAAACTCACGAACCATGAGATCATGACCTGAGCCAAAACCAAGAGTGAGACGCTTAACCGACTGAGCCACATAGGTTCCCCTGAAGCTATGTGACTATAAAATAGATTTTAAGGCAGTTCAACAGAAGAATCATCCAAGGAACTAGCAGGAGGAATCACGGTTTTTATTTAAAGATAATGATGGAATTATTTTATATCTATCTATCTATCTATCTCTAGATAGATAAACAATTACCTTAAAGTATATTTTATCTTTGAAAATTATTTCTTTTTGGTTAAAATACTCTTGAGATTTCATTTAAATTGAAGACAAAAATGTAAAAAAAATATTTATTTTTATGAATGAAAATGAACAAAAAAGTTGATATTTCTGAAAATAGTATTTCTTGGTTCAAGTGAAATGATAAATTTTATAAAGGGGAGATGAATTTGCATGATCAGGATTATAAGAGTATTCTGAGGTTTTATAAGGGGGAAAAATGATATGTGCAGACACCGATCCCACAGAGATGAGAGTAGGAAACATTATTTTCCACTTCAGTTGGCTTTGTGTATCGTCCTGTTCATTTTCCACACAATGAAGAGTTAAGAGCAAAGTGTGCACTGTATGAAAGAAGGCCTCCTTCACACTAATCCAAGTGGTGGAAATATTAAAAGAAGTATATACACACCGATATAAGACTTTAAGGAAAAATCACTTTTAGGAAATGTCAGTAGGTGGCAACCTTTCCATAACTAGGATTACAAAAAAAACATATTGCAAACATAAGAATCACATGATTATAATAGTATAAATATGAAATTTTAGCTTTCTTTTGCCCTGAATTTGAAACTTGTTAAGATGATTACCATCATATTAGCTGAGAATAGAAAAATGTTTTATGGACAGGACAATATGGCAGAGAGCTACAATCTATTTGCTGACGTGTAAGAAGTCTTCCAAATTTTCGAGTTGGTTCTCCAAATCTCAGAAAACCTGGTAATAAGGATCCCTTCTCCCCCTTTCTACATATTCCTTACCATCAATACTCACGGTTAGGAACTGTGAAAGTTCTAGGTTTGAGCCAGCTTGCAGGCAAATACCTTAACACAATCTTATGGCTGATGGAAGAAGACACAAAACTCATGGATCAGAGGCAAATGGTTTATTATTCACAGCACAGCAAGTAGCATAAGCATCAGTCTATTGACCTCTGTCCCTGAGCCCTGATTCTCACAGGACAATGTGAAGAGGGTAAAGTAATAACTGCATTTGTAATGAGATGCAACTCAGGAACCCTGAGCTGAGGGAACTCTGAGTTTTTACAATAGGCACAAAGCCTGTCTGAGCTTCTTCCCAGAGGGAGACATTATCTTGCTTACTTGACAATGAATAAACCTGTTCTTTGCTCAGAGGAAAACATTGTCTCTATCTTGCAAGAATATTCACCACACAAACAATCTTGAAAAGACAGTTCTGAACACAGGCAGTCAATGCCTCTGTTTGCTAGGCACAGAAATGTGAGAGACCCATTTAGAATTGTCTCCTAACACTTAAATCTTTATCATGACTAAAAAAGAAAGCACTTCATTGGCTCCTTTTCTCCTTCAGCTGCTACACCATCACCGTCCTTTCCTCTACAGCTAAGTATCTCAAAGCATTTCTACTTGGTCACGATTCAGTCCCTTGTCATTTGGACTTACGCTGTGACTGCTGACCAAGGGATCCTCTGCCATCCTCACTCAACCTGTCTGTACTCCCAACAATATTCACACTCGTGACACCTTCATTCTTGAAACCTCTCTTGCTCTGGTTTTCCAGAAATCACATGGCCACACCTTCCTCTTGCATCTCTTAATGCACCTGCCTTGTCCATTTATCTATTCCTCCTCTCCTCCACATTAAACTTTGGATTTTCTCTAATGCTAGGACTTCTTTTGTGGCTCTACACTCTATCCCTGGGTGTTCTTCCCATGATCACATCATGAGCATTGTCTGCTTGGTGTTTCTTCTTATATCTTCATTTCTAAACAAAATCCCTCTTTTGAGTTGAACATATTTAATTGCCTTCCTGGCCTTGCCACTGTGCAACTTGAACCAGTCAAAAACTGAACCCAAGAGCTTTCTTCTCTAAATGTTTTCTGCCTCCAATGAGCTTCACCTTGGTAAACAGAATCATTCCCCTTCTATGTCCAAAATAGGAAAGAAGTATCTCTCTTGTGAGATGCTTTATTTCCATCTACTAGAAAATTTTCACAATATATTAATTTTGTTAGGACAAGACACTATCTCCACCAGCTGGGAAACTGTTGTCATAAAAATAGGAATCCACGCTGTCAGTGGTGTAAATGGCACCTCTTCGAAGCAACACCATCATTCACTCACTGCACAACCTCTAAAGAACCCCAAGTCACCCTGATGGACTGAAATACAGATGATTTCTCTGTTAGCAAATACTGCAATATTGTATCCAGGCATTAGTTCTGAATGTTTACTTGAGGGAATGAAATAATTAACTCCACTATCAGTTATTCTCAGGTTAAAAAAGAAGAAGAAGAAAATAAGAAAAGCAGTGCATTGTTAAAATTCTGTCCTTGAAAGCTTCTGGAAGGGAAAAGGAGCAGCCACCGCCATTCTTTTCACTGTGAAATTCATAGTGTAGAAAATGAGAGGTCTCTGAGAAGCAGGTTTTCATTTTCTCTCCTTTCCCTGCCTGACTCTTCAAAATGTAAATCTTGACACAGCAAACACAAAGCTGATTCTAAAAAATAAAATAAAAGGAGAGAGGCCCTGTAATTTTCCAGCTTGAAAGAGCAGTAAGCAAATTGCTACGATGAGGCAGCTGTACAAATGCTGATTAAAAAGACAATTTCAGAGAGAGAGCCGCAATATGCAAAATGATTATTAGCACTAGAGGCCTCTAGATCGTTTGATATATCATAGCTCAAATCAAAGTGTTTTCCTGCAACCCCTAGCTGTATGTACTTGAGTCTTTAAGAAATATTAAAGTGTAAATCTTATCGTGTTTTTCTAGCTTCTGCTTCTGAGACTCAAATATGATGAGACTTATTTTAAGAAATATGGACTTTATCAATTAAGCAATGCCATCTTTCATGAGTTCAAGTTTGTTGTTGTCCCAGAACTTATATTCATATCCCATTCCATCAAAATTTTAATGCCTCACTGATTACCGTCTATAGTAACTTTAGGTATCCAATAGTATTTTATGAACACGTACAGTGGCATTCAAATAATGTTACTAGTGTATGTTATGAAATACACTATGAAACAATATGAGTTGTAGTTCATCTGCAGAAATTTGCTGATTTACTCTTGGTTTCGTTCAACTGCCACATTCAAGCTGGCCCCTGGCAGATATAGAAAATTATTTGAGACACTCTATAATTATTTACCACAGCCATATGCTGACATGTCCATTCTGACATTGACTTAGCCTGCCTACCTCAAAATGAAGAAATAACAGCTCAGGAAAAATAGGGAGGGCCCCACAATTAACATTTCAACAATATATCTGCAAAGAATCTAACTATGAAATAAAAGTGGGGAAGGGCGCCTGGGTGCCTCAGTCAGTTAAACATCAGACTCTGATTTGGGCTTAGGTCACGATCTCACGGTTCCTGGGATGGAGCCCTGCGTTGGGCTCTGCTCTGACATTGTGGAGCTTATTTGGGATTCTCTCTCTCCCTCTCTCTTTCTGCCACTACCCCACTCCCTCAAAATGAACAAATAAACTTAAATTTTTTTAATGTTTATTTTCGAGAGAGAGAGAGAGAGAGACCACGAAGGGGAGAAGGGCAGAGAGAGGGAGATGCAGAATCCGAAGCAGGCTCCAGGCTCTGAGCTGTCAGTGCAGAGCCCGATGCAGGTCTGGAACTCACAAACCACGAGATCATGACCAAAGTCAGACGTGTAACTGACTGAGACACCCAGGCGCCTCAACAAATAAACTTTTTAAAAAAATAAACTAAAAGAGGGGAAATAAGCTAAGAAGAACCTGTGACCACCATCTTGTGATAAGTTAGCATCTTGTAATAATTCTTTGCTACACAGAGAGAACTAGTGTAAAAACTATCAAGAACTTCTAATGAGGACCCACACTACCCGACTTCAAGACTTATTATAAAGCTGCAGTAAATCAAGACAGTTTGGTATTAGTGAAACAGGCAGATAGATGAACAGAACAGAAAAGAGAGCCTGGAAATAGGACCACTGACAAGTAATAGTCATCTGATTTTTGATAGAGGAGCACAGGCAATAGAATGGAGAGAGGATTGTCTTTTCAACAAATGGTGCTGGAACACCTGGCCATCCACAGACCAAAAAGGAAAAACAACCTAGACTCACACCTTACACCTTTCACAAGAATTGACTCCCAGTGGATCATAGACATAAATAAAAATGCAAAATTATACGACTTACAGAAAATAACATGGGAGACCCTCTAAATGACCTTGGGTTTGGCAATGACTTTTTAGTTGCAACACTAAAAAGCATGATCCAAGAAAGAAAAAAAGAGATAAACTGGATTTCATTCAAATTAAAAATATATTCTATTTTCTTTAAGAAATAAGAGCAACTTTATTCTCTAAAAATTTACTTAGCCATTGGCATTTATTTCTTGCAGAATCTACCAAAACCCAGTTCCCCCCAAAAAACTGTGCTCATGCTGACTTCCTCCTGCTTGCTGCTAATCAATGCCACCAGCTGTGTATTCAAGGTCCTCATAGTCAACTCAGGATATCCTTTACATGGGTAATCTGTTTTTTCATTCTCTTCTCCTGGTTCTCTTTGAAAAGGCTCTGATTTTCTTGTCTGGCCCTCTGAAGCCAGAGCTTCTGGTGAGATTCCCCCTTCCTCACCAGCATGTGCCCATGCATGGGATCTGAGCTGAATGGCCTCCATTTTCCCTACCCCAACCTTCTCCACTTGGATGTGTGGTCCAGGGAGCTGCCCTGAAGGGAGGGCAGGGGTGGCCTTCCTGGTCTTCTAGCTCCAGCAGTTCTGCCATGTGGAGATGCTGGTAGAAGTCAGAAGAAAGAGTGAGCTTGATGTATTTGTACTCCATATGTGTCCCTCTATTGCAGGCCATCACATCTGTCAGATGGTCCTTTCCATAGAGTTATTCTCCCAGGTTCTGGAAAACCCTCCCCTTCTCTCTGTAACTACTAATAGCTTTGGGGTACCATACTATTCCTCACTGACTTCCTTTTTTTTTAATTGAGTAAAATACACATAAAATTGATCATCTTAACCCATTATGAATGTACAGGACAGTGGCATTATGTACATTCACACTGTTGTGTGACACCACTGCTGTCCATCCCCAGACTCTTTTCAGCCCACAAAACTGAAACTCTGTACTTAACTAAATAACTCCACAACCTGCTCTGCCCCCGGGCCCTGGCGACCACCATTCTATCTTCTGCATATCTGAATCTGGTGGTCCAGGTATCTCATTTAGGGACAATACCTGTCCATTTGTGTCTGGTGTATCTCACTTAGCATAACATCCTCAAGGTTGATCCATGTAGCCTCAGTCAGAATTTCTTTCCTTTTTAAATCTGAATAATATTCCATAATATGTATACACCACATTTTGTTTACCCATCATCCATCGATGAACCCTTGGGTTGCTTCCATCTTTTGGCTGTTGTGAGAAAGAGCCTCGTTGACTTATAAAATCCAGCCTATATCTTTGAGAGCAATTCCTGTATTGTACTCTCCTCATTTACCCAGTGAGTGAGACATCTGTTTTCTGCTGGGACCCTGAGTGACGCAGAAGCCACGCTGGCCAAGTCAGTCTGCCTAACTGTCCTGCTAAGGAAGAGAAACAGGAAGAGGGAGTTTATCAGGTACAAGGGAATCACAATTTGGGAACACTTCAATGGGCTGAATGATATATCCAAATTGACAAGATGAAATGTAATATGAGTAAAAGTAAAGCTCTTGCTTCATGTTGTAAAATTAATTACACACCAACAACTCAATATCATTTCACTAAAAAAAAGGCAGAAAATCTCTGAAAATTTCTGTAGGGAATTTGGTCTCAATTGGGGTGATTCTGCCTCCCAGGAGATGTTTTGCAACATCTGGAGACGTTTTTGCTTGTCATAACCAGGGGGTACTACTAGCATCTAGAGGGTAGAGACTAAAGATGCTGTTAAGCATTCTGAAACACACAGGTCAGTCTCCCACGATAAAGAATTATTTGGCCTCAAATGTGTATAGTGCCAAGGTTGAGAACCCATACCCTGAAATATGAAATAAATTCAGCACTAAGAAGGCAGAAGTTTTCAAATTGATGGTGAGAACCATCTACTTTTATAGATGCTCAGCAAGGGGGCAGAACTCCATCATAAAGCCACACTTGGAAGTAATGGAGAAGAGGCAGGGACCTGCTCCCAGAGATGGGATGGAGAAGGCGCTAGGCTGGGAAGAGACCTGGGAACGGGGGGCGGGTGGGGGGGGGGTTAGGGGCCAGCTGCTAAATCTCTTCCAACTCTGGGATATCCTACTGCTTTCCAGTTGACCAGTCACTATGAAGGCTCCTTGGGTCGAAGATCAGTAATTGTTTGCAAAGCTGTAAGAATAGACAGATTTTCCCAACATCTTATAAATATTTCCAAATGTACAGAAAAGTTGAAGGGAGCCATGGGTGGCTCAGTCGTTAAGCATCTGACTTCAGCTCAGGTTGTGATCTCACAGTTGGTGAGTTCAAGTCCCACTTTGGATGAACTTGAGCCCCACTTCAGGCAAACACATGTCCCACTTCAAGTAAGCTGCGCTTTCTCTCTCTCTCTCTCTCTCTCTCTCTCTCTCTCTCTTCCTCTCTCTCTCTGTCCCTTGTGGGATTCTCTCTTTCTCTGTCTCTCTGTCCCTAGCTCACTTGCACTTCTCCCCCCTCTCTAAAAAAAATGGGGCACCTGAGTGGTTCAGTTGTTTAAGCATCTGACTCTTGATTTTGGGTCAGGTCATGATCTCACAGTTCTTGAGTTCAACCCCTACATGAGGCTCTGTGCTGACAGTGAAGAACATGTTTGGGATTCTGTCTCCCTCTCTCTCTCTCTCTCTCTCTGCCCCTTCCCTACTTGCTCTGTATCTCTCTCTCTCAAAATAAATAAAAATAAACTTAAAAAAAAACCTACAGAAAAGTTGAAAGAGTTTTACAGTGAACACTTGTATACCTATCACCTAGATTCTACATTCAAATATTTTTCAAGGTTTTTTTTATCTTTTTCACATTTTCCTGCTGAAAAAGTGAAGTGTCAATGACTAGGTAGACTTTTAAATTATACAGTTGCTCATATCCCTTCAAGAAATGGAGTATGACCATTATTCTTGACATGGAAATTTTACTCAGATGATACGTTTGACATACTTGTGCTTACAAAACTCAATTCCTGGATTTTTAAAATGGCATATTTCTGAGGGCCTGTTACTGGCTCTTAATTTTTTAAAAATTCATCAGAGTTAAGTGTATAAAATACAGAATTATCCCTATAAATACATATCTAACACACAGCTCCTTATCAAAAAGGAAACCTAGAGTCAGCAAATTCTGATTCCATGCTTACCACTCACCAACCCCCATCATTGGTCAACCAAGGTTTAATAATAGTAAAGCTACAATCACAATTGGTAGCATTATTCTCTTTGTTCTTTAGCATTTCCATAATATTTTGTGTTTTCAAAGAACAATACAATCAGCATCTCTCCTAGTCATTCAAGAGAATAATCTAGCTGCATTGCATCCTTTCTCTGGAATGTATAGCCAAAATGACTGCTAATTCCTGATCTGAACAGATATTCAGAAAACATTTTTAGTTCTTTCTTCCAAAAGAAAGCAATCTTAAGAAAAAATGTACTTTGCAATTCAAGGTTTCTAAAGGGAAGAACAGTGCACCTACTCTAGGTTATTAGGATGTGTTGTAGAGATAAATTTAAATGTAGCCCCATCATGTAGGATGCATTTGGATTGGTTCACACACATATATTTTAGAACGAAGTTTTTACATTGGGATTTTCCTCTCCTTTTTTAGACCTAAATCCCCATCTTCAGGAATATTCAACATTCATGTCCAAAAATAAATTTGTATTAGCCAAACTCCTCCTCTTCTTTCCCATGCCCTTTGCCCCCAGCCCACAATTATGTCAGGTGGCCACTTACAGCACTGACTTTAAAAACACTGACAAACAGTGGGTAGATTCCATAAACAAGAACTTCAGATTGAAGGAGCAAATGCAATGGGGTTGATGGCTCAAAGTCAGGTTCAATTTACTGAATGATGCAAAGGTCAACACTTCAAAAACCTGGTATCTCAGGGGATTTCCACACAAAAGAATGATTGAAGAGCCCCCTTAAAGAAGCAGAAGCCAGTGTAACAGTAACCAGAGCTGATGGAGGCAGCTCAGCAAAAGGGCAGAACAATTTCCTCACCTCCAGAGCTCCACTTCCACAGATCAAATGAGAACAGTTCCAGAGAAGAGCTTAGACTCAAGTATATCATTTTATGTGCATGAGCTACTATAATCTTAAAGCAATTTCATAAAAACATGTGAAGGCTTATTGACAGATTAATCATATCCCACATTAAAAAAATCAATCTTGTAATGCACAACAGCAGTAACTAAAAGCAAATTATCCACTCCATCTATGGTTGGAAAGAGGAGTAAAGGCAGAGTAATGCAGCTTCTGTTGGCATACGTTCACAGAAGGCTGCTGGGAAGGGGGCAAGGGAAAAACTTCATCATGTCTGAATGGGAATCCGCTGCTATTCAGGCAGCCTCCCATTGAAACTGATGGGTGGTTTGAGTGAAAATAAACAGGAGATACATTGGCCCATCATTAATAACTTCTATTCTCAAAGTAATTTGCATTAGAGAACACTTCACCACTTCTTTGGCATCTGGCATCTTCACTAGATTTTTAAAGATTCATAGACCTTATAGATATTCCAGAAGTTATTTTATGCCCCCTTTCCAATGATGCACAGCTTCTCCAATTTAATGTAGCTATACATAGGTAGGCAGAAAGATTGGGGGGATTTTGTGCACACACATTTGTGTGTGCATGACATATAGGGAACTACAAATGTTTTCCACAGTGGGCTGAATTTGAATTACCTGGGCTTCTTTGGAACATGTTGCTTCTAATTCTTACATTAACATTGATTGTCTATCTTGGGTATACCCCTTTTTAACATATTTTTGAGAAAAAGTCAACACAAATGGAATTTAACTGGGTTGTTTGTCAATTGACATTTACAATTATATATTGGATAAGAGAAAATATTATGGGGAAATTAAATAATGGAATTTTGTAATGCAGTCAATCCAAGAAGTGTGTGTATCAAATTGAACCATCTGATATGAATTATCACATTTTCAATTTCAGTTCCAAACTCAATTTGATCTTATTTCATCAGTTATGTGAAAAATAAGTATATGGAGACAATGACTTAAAATCAGCTCATAACATGAAACAACAAGCAGTGATCTCCACACTGAGTCAACCTGGGGTTTCACTGTGTTTTGACTTTTTTGGTATCTGTTACAGGGAACATGTATGTGTTGGTTTAAATAAAGTACAGATGATAAATGTTTGCCAAGTACTAACATCCCACCTTGCAATATCAAATACAAATTTGACAGTATAAATTTTAGTTCTAAGTGAAAGGCAAACACAAGGTGTTGTCTATGTTTACATCATCCCCTAGAAGATCCAGTCATGCAGAGAGTCTTTGATCTCTACTCTGGCCATGCCTCGGACTAGTATGAATCATCATGTGGCCATCAGGCTACTAGCAACCAGAATAAAGTGGCAAAGATGCTGTGTATGGGATGCTGGTGTAAGGCTTAGCTAGTTAGAACAGATCTGCACCAACTGATGACAAACAGTGTTGAAATGCCAATCCATGACTCTTCATCAAGTGTAAAGTGTTAAGAAATATGCAATGCATTTATAGGATTTTTGTCTCTGTGACATGGAGCTTCTCTTGCTCTTGTCATTATGGTTTTTAATTAATGTTTTAAACATTTCCTGCAGAATGTGTCACCCATATACGTTCTTTTTCCTACTACCAGTAGCTTATATTCTTTATAGTTAAGTCTGTTTTCAAATTTCTTTTCCAGATTATGGTGTTCTTTGACATTTGCAAAAGGTGGCATCAGTCTGCCCTTGTAGGGCTAGGGGCCAAGTACAACCCACTCAGGCTGGACAGTCACAAGTGTAGAAGATATCAAGACCCATGTGGAAAGGAGGAGTGTTGTCTCAGACAGTAAGAAGCAAAAACAAAAAAAAAAAAAAAAAAAAAAAAAAAAAAAAACCACAGAGGAAACCACGCAGTGAGCCTGAAGAACACAGCTGTGAAGTTGCTGCTGCTCATCATGTCATAAGTGATCCAAAGGAAAGTCTAAAAGGGAGAGACTTCCCCCCAAAAGCAAGAGGAATAGGGATGAGAACAGGAGGGTTGGTGGTTCTCAGCCAGAAAATGCTAATGTTTCTCTCCTACGTGATGTCTGGTGTGGAACGTAGCTGCTGAGCAGCGGCTTACAGAACCATACCTATCATTCCGTCCAGCTCTATGCCACAAGCTGCCCTTGCAAAATGGTTCCAAATTGCCATCAATTGGTGTAACTGAACAGCATACTTGAGGTGTTGGCGGCTCTGTGTCTTGTGCTAGCCATCCTCTGCCAAGGCACTGCAGCCTTTCCAGCTGTCCCTCCTTGACCTTCTCAGAAAACATAACATTGACTCAGTCCAAGTGGGTTCCAGAGGGTTACTCTTCATTTCCAATATATACAACACGGCCCTAACAACCTGAAAAATAACTCAGGAGTTGCCCAAAGCTGTTGGCATGCAAGTGGGAGCTAGTGAACAACAGACAAAAAAATACGAGGCTAACTGTCAGCTACCAGGTCCTTGTCCCACCCCTTTCTGTTCTTAGAGACCTGGATTCTGTTGCACTAGGGAAAATACTAGGGCAAAGTGTTACTCAAGTGCAGTGCTGACTTTATCTGGGTCAAGTTCACATGAGGAACTAAGGGGGACACTTTGTTGGGCTGCATGTCACTAACAAAAATATATGCTGACCTCCACACTTACAGAGGGCACAGTCCTCCCTAATTCTAGGTAGAGGTGATTCCATTTGCCAAGGTGAGTCCCACACTCTCTCCTCTTTGTTGTCACTAACTCTCTGAGATGGTCTCCTTATTTGCATCTGATGGCCTTGTCTATCCCTGGAAAGTTAGAATTCTGGGCCCCACTTGCTGAATTGGTCGTATGTGCTAATCATCACAGGCTGGAGAGGCAGCAGGAGGCATAGGCCCCGAGGGAACTGGTCATAAGCAAAGACATCTTCCCAAAGCCCCCAGCATGCTGCCACGGTGCACAGTGAAACTTTAAGCCCACCCAGGCTTCTCGATCTCTGTAACACCAATGCCTACCCCCATGCCCACCTAGGGAAAAATGCTCAGTAAAGGTAGACTGAAGGAAAGAATGAGTTGGTTTTCTTTCCAAGAAGTCGTCTAATCTTATCTCTTGATGCATAATTTTTTCTGTTTATAAAATGGGAGGATATCACCCAGAAATTTCAAAAGGCAGAGAAAATTTTCATGGTGTTTCTAGACCATCCAGTGAGAAGATGATATAACATGAATACAGAGCACATTTGGACTGCAAACCTTGACCTGTTTCCCCCAATAATCTCTTGCTTTCTTCCCTGATGAGTGTTACCCGAATTGCTGCTCAAGTAAGAAAGAGTTGTACATTTCCACATGCAATTTTCCTTGTTGGTGTTTGCAACAACCAGAATCATATCCTTCCCTCAGCAGTGAAAGCCTACAAATAAAAAACTGAGCCCAACTTTTATTTAAAGTTGTCTCAGTGGGTTCTGAATCAACTTGCTGGGTTAGAAGGAGAAAACAAATATTTCTACCTGTTGTGTGCTCTGCCATTTTATGGGTAGCCATTTCCAAAGGGAGCATCCATTTGTATCCATTCAACAACTGAAGCCAGCTGTATTTCAAAACCATTGTTGAGAATATTGGAAAGTAAAAATACAGATGTAATCATTACATCAAAAGTAGCTGGGTAGAGAATCTATAATGAGCTCTGGGGGTGGGGGGGGACAAATTACACATAAAAGCAAATACCATATTCCTAGGAGAGGGTATTTATTTATTTTTTTAAAATTTTTTAATATTTTTATTTATTTTTGAGACAGAGAGAGACAGAGCATGAGCAGGGGAGGGGCAGAGAGAGAGGGAGACACAGAATCTGAAGCAGCCTCCAGGCTCTGAATTGTCAGCACAGAGCCCCACGCGGGGCTCGAACTCACAGACTATGAGATCATGACCTGAGATGAGGTCGGATGCCCAACTGACTGAGCCATCCAGGCACACCAAAAGGTATTTATTTCTATTCTGCAGGAAAATAGAATTTTGTTGAAGAAACAAGAATAGTGAAAGAGGCATTGCAGTGAAATATCTATTCCACAAAAATCAATTCCTCATTAAAATAATAATGGTGTCCCTTGAACATGACTGAATGTCTGACCTAATAAGAATAAACTGATGTGAGATTTGAGTTAACTGTAAATTTGATGTGGATTGTTTTGGAAAGAGCTCATGACAGAGAAGGAAGAGCCAACTGAGCCTAGGCTTGAAGAACTAATCCCAGCTTCTTTCAGAAAGAAGCTGAGGAGGAAGTTTTACATGCCCTCCACCAGCGTAAATAGGCATCTGTAAACAGGACAAGAAATAAGAAAATGAAGCAGGCTCTCCTTTAAAGATGTCTCAAATATTACTAGAAACAGTTAACAAATTCTTTAAAGTCTGAGAGGCCTGAGTATGTGAAGTAGAATATTCATTACTATTTGTTTAATGCTCAGTTTCATAGATTAATACACCATCAGATTTGAAAAACCAATGTTTTGGGGAATTTAAACATTGATGACAAATTTGATTAATTATGAGTCTAAGAATATTCTGCATGATCATGCTCCATTTAGCAAGGCACATTTGTTCACTCATTCAAACACTAGATGCAACAGGAAAAATAAACATAAATGTAATGTCTACAAAACATGTTTCTTCACTTCTACTCAAAATGATTCCAGCGTGTCAACACCATGGATTTATTTCATTTCTTTACTACTTCTGTTACTATTTTTATATGTTATTAGGGTTATTAATATATTTATTTTGATATTTTCCCAAGAGGTAAGCACGAATATTTTGATCCCTCCCTGGTTGTGCCGCCATCTTACCACATCCCAAGAAGAGAGAACTCCTTCTCAGGCCAGATGCCATTTAGCAAGCTGAGACTTCCAGGCACCAGACACAATTGCTTCTCTTGAGGGCATTCAACTGAGGCTGGGACAATTAAACTTGCACTTGTGTCTTTTTTCTTTTTTAATAATTTTTGAGCTTATTTATTTATTTATTTACTGAGAGAAAGAGAGAGAACATGAGCAGGGGAGGGACATAGGGAAAAGGAAAGAGAGAATCTCAAGCAGACTCCATGCTCAGTGTGGGGTCTCCATCTTGCAACCCAGGGATCCTGACCTGAGCCAAAATCAAGAGTCAGACGCTAACCAACTGAGACATCTAGGCGCCCCTGCACTTCTTTCTTATACTTAAACCTCAGTAACACTTGTTTCTGTTGTAGTGAGAATATTTAACATGAGACCTACTCTCTTAACAAATTATAAGTATATAATGGTATTGTTATCTGTAAGCACAATACTATACAACTGCGCTCTAGAGTCTGTTCACATCGTGTAACTGAAACTCTACCCACTGAGTAGTGGGTAAATAAGGACCTGCTATTCAGTAAGACCCTTTCTATTCTAGACCTTCTGCCTAGGTTTTAGGGTTTTTGCCAACACTAGTCACAGTCTCTCCTGTAGTGGGTTGAACAGTGGCTCCAAAAAAGACGTGTCCTCAGCCTAACTTCTAGAACCTGTTAATGTGAGTTTATTTAGAAAAAGAGTCTGCGCAGATGTGATTAAGTTAAAGACCTTGAGATGAACAGATCATCCCAGATTACTTGGGTGAGCCCTAAATGCAGCAACAAGTCCATCCCCTGAATGTTGCCCACACCTCTCTCTCTCTTATTTAAACCTCTGGAGTGGATTTTCATTTTCCTATTGGAATGGTGAATAAAATTCTAACTTAACACATTATATTCTCATACACCTTAATTTTTTTTTACTTCTCATCAAGTAAAATTTCTACATTGATGGAAACCACGTTTTCATTTTTTGTTCCAAGGTGAAACATAACATTTCTTGGAAGAAATGCTACTTTTGAGTTAGCCATGCAAACACATGAGGAGAACAAATGGGACAAATTAGTGACAAAGTAAATTGATGCCAAGTAAAGCAGTTTCTCTAGTATTAACTGGACCTCAAGTTTGATTGGTTGTTTTTTTGGCTGGATAGTTGGTTTGCACAACCTAAAAGGCAGTTTTTTTATTATGTACAATAATTTATATACTTTATTATATACAGTAAAACTCAGGGGATCTCTTTTCAGGCCACATACACAAAGTATCTGGAATTTTTCTGCATGAGAAATTTGGTCTCCCCAGATTACTTATTTATTCAATCAACTGTTTATATCAGCCTAAACTCATAGATATTATACTCTGGTACATAATCTAATACTACTTTATTTTGTTGCTCACATTGTTCCAGCTTTGACCATTAAGCATTCTTTCAGGGAAGAGCTCCTCTCTTCCCTTAGCATATATCCACAATTTGGGGGTTTTGTAATTCTTTTAGTATTTCCTTACTTTCTGGCACTACAAGATGTTCCAGGCTCATCTTAGTTCCTGACCCAGTTCTGGAGTCTGCCATTTCTCCAAGGTAGGAAGCTGGATTTTATAAAATAACATTTAGTATGGATATACATGAATTCCTCTATTTGTGTCCCCAAAATTTATTGCCCAAATATGAGGGTGTGGAAGAAAAACACCGAAGATCTAAGGAAACAGCCATGTAATGGGACCTCAAAGTGCTCCTTGAAAACTAGTAACTGGATCCCTGCATTTTTTAAGACAGTTGTTTCAAAGTTTCTGTCTAGTAATTCCAATGTATGTACTTCCTCGGGGACAACTTCTGTTGTTTTCTTTTCCTGTGAATGAGTCACACTGTCCTGTCTCCTCACATGCCTCATAAATATTTTGTTGTTGTTGAAAACTGAACATTTTGCATATGATGATGGAGTAACTGGATATCAGACTTGCCCTAGGGTTTGTTGTTGTTGTTTCCCATGGGTTGTAGTGGTGCCCGTGTTTGTTAACCTTTCGAAACTATTTTTGTGAAAGCTCTATTCTTTGTCATGTGTCTCTGAAGTCTTTTCTTATTTAATTGAGTAGTCAGTGGTTGACAGAGATTTCCTTAAATGCCTGGAGTTAAAAAAAGAAGGAAGGAGGGAAGGGAGGAAGGGAGGAAGGGAGGAAGGAAGGAAGAGCAGAGCAGGGAAGGAAACGAGAGGAACTGGGTAGAAGGATGAAAGGGGGAGGGGGAGGAGGGGAATAGTAGAGGAGAGGAGAAGAGGAGGAGAGGACGGGGGTGGAGGACCTTGAAGACAAGGTCTGCTCTCCAATCCCTGAAACCCCCCAGTTGACGATGGAAATATGGCCTGCCCCAGGGTTTCCAGGGATTGGAGAGCAGACCTTGTCCTCAAGGACAAATGTGGCCTGCCATCTTGAAGGCCAGTGCCAAGCTGGAGAATGGTGTCAGACAATAAGAAGTTAAAATGCCCCAAAGCTCCCTTGTCCTTTGGTTTCCTTTTTCTTTTTTAAGCATTTGCTTGACTGCTGTAAAGCTTTAGCTATCTTCCAGAGTTCTGACCACTGATAATGAAAGATTTTTCCAGTTTTTCCTGTGTCTCTGGGAAGGAATAAGACTCAGAGTTCCCTACTTCACCATTTCCATTGATGTCAGTCCTCCATTTGAGGCCTGCATTTTGCAGGCAATAATTCATGAGAGCAAAGTTTTTACTTTCTTTTTGACACTTAGAGCAAACTTGAAACAAATCACATAAATAGAAGTAAGGAATCTTCTTCCAGGGCTCCTGGATGGCTCAGTCAGTTAAGCATCCGACTTCGGCTCAGGTCATGATCTCATAGGTAGTGAGTTCAGCCCCTCCTTGGGCTCTGTGCTGACAGCTCAGAGCCTGGAGCCTGCTTCGGATTCTGTGTCTCCCTCTCCCTCTTTCTCTGCTCATCCCCCCACTTGCACTCTGTCTGTCTCTCTCTCAAAAATAAAAAATAGGGGCGCCTGGGTGGCGCAGTCGGTTAAGCGTCCAACTTCAGCCAGGTCACGATCTCGCGGTCTGCAAGTTCGAGCCCCGCGTCAGGCTCTGGGCTGATGGCTCGGAGCCTGGAGCCTGTTTCCGATTCTGTGTCTCCCTCTCTCTCTGCCCCTCCCCCGTTCATGCTCTGTCTCTCTCTGTCCCAAAAATAATAAACGTTAAAAAAAAAAAAATTAAAAAAAAATAAAATAAAATAAAAAATAAAAAATAAAACATTTAACAAAAATTTTTAAAAAATCTTCTGTCAAAATTAATGGATGCGCTGCTGTGGTGAGGATATGGCCAAATCAGAAAACATTACTTTAAAATATTCTGTGTTCCGGTTTGAATAGCTTTGGCTCAGTGACTTAAGGATGAGTTTGTGCTAGTCATCAAGATATGAGCACCAGAACGTTCTGTGGTGCCTAGTACTCATCAGTAACTAGTATTTATTAAGTACTTTATATGTACCTAGATCCTCAATAAATGTTTTATGTTATTTATTCCACTTAATGCTTTTGAGATGGGCACTGATTATTTTACCGTGAATAAACTTAGATTTGGTTAGGTCAAAACCTTATGTATATCACACAGTGAATACATAATAATGTCAAGATTCAACTCAGACATTCTAACTCCATAACCATTCATAGGAATCAAGAAGTCTGTAAGAATTAAATACTCCTTTCTCATATACAAGGCTTGATGAAGACACACCTGTGAAATACAGGGACTGCATCTAATGGATGGTAGAGTGTGAAGAAGGACAGCTCTGATCAGCGGCTGGAGATCCTGCACTCGGCCATCTCCCTTCCTTCTCTTCTGCTAATGGCCTGAGATCCAACCCAACTCCACTAGCTTTCCAAAACTGCATTCAAGCCATCCAACACCACTCCCCTCACCATCTAAATCTCCATCCCAGCATGGAAGAGGCTGGACCACAGAGAAAAGGATCAGAGGAATCAGGACATTATTTCCCCACCCCCAATATACAAAGTAGGCCAGAAAAGACACAATTTTCTTAGCCATTCATACCGTTAAGAGTTTTTGACAGTTTCTTAGAATATGTTGAAAATTAATATTTGTATCATTTACGTTTTGTATGTATAATGACAGTTCCGGGGACCTATCCTAAGTGACAGATACAAACAGAGACTTGTGTATGTATTGTTCATCAGAACAATATTCATAATGGCAGGTAATTACCTACAACTTAAATATGCAACACCCCGGGGAATTCTAAATAAAGTCGGTGAGTGTGTCTGTGTGTGTGTGTGTGTGTGTGTGTGTATACCATGTAAGCTCCATGGGGGCAGGGGTTGATTTGTTTCATTTCCTGTGTTTCCCAAGGATTGACCACCATGCCTGCCATACAGAACTAGTATGTGTTGAACAGATGAATGAAAATAATAGAATACTTGGCTGTCTACAAAAAAAAAATTTAAAGCATAGATAATTGCTCAGAATATAATTTTAAACACAACAAATAGCAAAATACAAATTGTAAGCTTAACTGCAGTTCTAATTTTAAAAATCAGTTGGATAGAAAAGAGGGCTATTGGAAAATTAACTAAATATTAACACTGGCTATTGCTAAGTGATAAAATTATGAATGATCTTTCCTTTCTCCTTTATTGTTTTGAATTTGCAGATTTTAAAAATAGAATGAATTATTTTTAAAAAGGAAAAAAAAGGATCTAAAAACACTGGTTTTTGATGACCGGCCATCAGTTTCTACATTTCATTTCCAGATGAGGTGATTCTAGAGTATATTAAAAGATCACTTAGCAAAATTAGCAGAGTGTTTGGTAGAAAAGCCGATTCTTAATTATTGGTGATTTTGGTTTTTTTCAGTAGGCTTCATGCCCAACACGGGGCCCATTGTGGGGCTTAAACTCACGATGGTGAGATCATGACCTGAGCTGAGATCAAGAGTCGATGCTTAACTGACTGTGCCATTCAGGTGCCCCATATTGTTGACTTTTTAAGACCTACTACCCACCCTTGATTGCCTGTAGAGGTGACAGATATCAAACAGGTTTCTTTAGATTTTTCTTTATAGATTTGGCTTTGGAACTATGCAATTGTTTTATATTATTTATTAAACAAATTTAAATACATTTCAAAAGCACTCCCTAAAAAAAAAAAAATGAATGAGTCAAATAAACCTGTGTATCTAGCTGGCAGCATAACCACTCAGAGAGGAATTATGCTGAGCTTTAAAATACAAACCTTAGGGGTGCTTGGGTGGCTCAATTGGTTAAACATCCAACTCCACCTAAGGTCATGATCTTGCTGTTTATGGGTTTGAGCCCTGCTTCAGGCTCTGTGCTGACAGCTCAGAGCCTAGAGCCTGCTTGGGATTCTCCCCTTCTCTCTCTGCTCTTCCTATGCTCATGCTCTGTCTCTCTCTCTCTCTCAAAAATAAATAAACATTTAAAAAAATGTTTAGGGTTGCCTAGGTGGCTTCGTCAGTTAAGCATCCAACTCTCGATTTCAGCTCAGGTGGTGATTTCACCTTTCATGTGACTGAGCCCTACACTGGGCTCCACGCTTACACCACAGAGCCTGGTTGGGATTCTCTTTCTCCCTCTTTTTCTGTTCCTCCCCCACTTGTACTCTTTCTGTCTCTCTATCTCAAAATAAGAAAACTTAAAAAAAAATAAAACACAAAAATTTAACTATCCGTTCATAGTAGGATATACCTGAAGGACAAAAACAAAAACCTAAAAGCATTTTCATGATGGTGGTAATATCAGTGTTGTTGTTATGTTTTGTAGGATATATCTAATACATATTTAGGTTGGCATTGCAAACTGAGATTTTCAACATGGTGGAAAGGAGACTAGATTAATAAGGGAAAGTAAAATCCTGTCATTCAGAGTTCACGTTGGAAATTTCAGTGTAAACTTGACTTCTCTTATCTTTGAAAAAAATGCGTATAGCATTTCCTACTTCTGTGTACTGAAAGGGGCTAGAAACAAAGACCAACCTTTGGTATGGATGTAGAATGACATCTCTGATTGCAGCGTGCCAATAACATTTTTTGAAAGTAGAGCTCCTTGAGAAATGGCTGATTCCCATGGACAAATCTGAAACATCTGGTCATACCAGAAGGCAAGGAAGCTGTCAAGCCCAGTAGGGTCTTGTCAAAAAGACTTAAAAATCAACTTAAATAGGTTTCCACTGGCCAAAAATGGAATAATTTGAACATCAACAGATAACTGCAATGGATTGAAACACATTCAATACGATTTAATCTAATTTATAACACATTAAAAAACCTTAACTCATAAGTTAACCTTGGATATATGGTTAAGAACCAACTGATTATTTTAAAACTGTTTTTTTTTTATGATTAAAAAATCACTTTTATTCTAGTTCCTGAGAGATTTCTCTTAATATCTTGAACTTCTGATATTTGTCTCCAAGACTGTTTTACCTCTTTGGGAAGACACAATAAGCACAACAGTGTAGACAGTGGGCAGAGAACAAAACACAATGGTAAAATAAAATGAATGATCCAATACTAGGAGGCAACAGAGGATGGTCCCAGGGGCAGAATTAGAATACATCAGTCTGTTGACATCAGTATAGAAAGAATGCCATCATGTGCTTATAGGGACAAGGGCAAAATTAATTTTCCTCTTTCAAGTATAAAGTACATGCAATATTATGTAGAGCAAAGAAATAGATTTTGAAAGATGTCTGGTTAAATGGCATACTATGTCATTTACCTGCACTGACAATGTAGCTCTAACAACTGACTTGGTATATTTCACTCTTATCTGCTGATTCCCTCAGGCCTTTTCACAGTTTTGCATCTGTTGTTCCCAGTTTATTGACAGTTGGTAAATAGCCAAAGTGCTAAACACAACATTGATACTGCTTTTATGTATATGTGTGTGTGTGTGTGTGTGTGTGTGTGTGTATAATCTATTGTCAAGTTAGCTAACATACAGTGTATACAGTGTGCTTTTGGTTTTGGGAGTAGATTCCCATGATACATCACTTATATACAACACCCAGTGCTCATCCCAACAAGTGCCCTCCTCAATGCCCATCACGCATTTTCCCCACGCCCCTGCTCCTCAACCCCCATGAACCCTCAGCTTGTTCTCTGTATTTAAGAGTCTCTTATGGTTTGCCTCCCTCTATGTTTGTAACTATTTTTTTTTCCTTCCCTTCCCCCGTGGCCTTCTGTAAAACTGTTTTTTTAAGAGCAGGGAAAGAGAGTAAAAAATTATTAGGCCTTTTCTATAAATTCTGAACATCAGAATAACCTAATAGTCAACAAGGGAAAGTTTCTCAAATTATCTCAGCTTTATTTTTTTTAATTTTTTATTTATTTTTGAGAGAGAGACAGAGTTTGAGCTGGGCAGGGGGTAGAGAGAGAGGGAGACAGAATCCACAAAGCAGGCTCCAGGCTCTGAGGTGTCAGCACAGAGCCCAACACGGGGCTCAAACGTGTGAACCACGAGATCATGACCTGAGCGAAGTTGACGCTTAATCGACTGAGGCACCCAGACACCCCAAATTATCTCAGCTTTAAATAAACAAAGTATGATAGAATTAGGGGCCCCTGGCTGCCTCAGTTGGAAGTGCATGGGACTCTTGCTCTCAGGGTTGTGAGTTTGAGCCCTACATTGGGTATAAAGATTATTTAAATAAATTAATTAAAACTTAGATAAAAAGAATGACAGAATTAGAATATCACATTTCAATATCAATGAATTAATAAATCTAAGCAAAGACTATCAATGGCTGAAAAACATGACCAAAAACAACAACCACAAACAACAACACCAAGACAATCAGACAGTATGTGCCTTCCTAATGGAAAACTGCCATTATGAAGTGGCCTAGTCAAAAAACAAAACAAAATCAAGCATGAATCTTTGTATTTTAAGTTTATTTATTTATTTTGCAAACGCGAGAACACAAATGCCCTTGCCAAGCAGGCTCCACGCTGTCAGCGCAGACACAGGGCTCGAACACAAGAACCGTGAGTTCATGACCTGAGCCAAAATCCAGACTCAGATGCTTAACTGATTGAGGCACCCACACTCCCCAAATCAAGCGTGAATCTAACAAACATGTAGATCTATTTGCCAATCTACAGAAGCTATAGGAAATTTTACACTTCATGGGGCTGAGATAAATGAAATTCAGACTGTGGGAAACCTCTACAAACCATCCAATTTCTTCAACAATAAAAATTGGTGTAGAGAAAAACAAAAGAAACTCAAGCAATTACTATGTGGACCTCATGTGGATCTCAATTTAAACAAAATTTAAATATCCAATTAGGGAAATGTGAAAACAGATGGACTATATGATGACATCAAATAATTATTGCTGATTTTTTGTGAGAGAATGGTCGTATGGTTAGGAAGCTGGGGTACTTTTGTACATAGAGTTGAAAAGTCCAAAAGTTTTTAAAATTCTCAACATTGCCCCAAATGTTTTGCCTATAGTCGCACAGATAATTGGTGGGGCTTAGGTTGAAACGCTGTGAATTAAGGCACAAATAGACATGAGTCACTCCAAAAAGATGAAAATTAAGCTGCATCTGCAAACCTATTTTTTTAAAAGGCAGTTTCTTGATGTTTTCAGTAGTTGAAACTCATAATTTTCAGTCCCCATTGCCATGAAATTATTCCCTAAGTGTTCCTAATTTGCTTTGATATCTGGGAATGAAAGTTGGAATGAATATAAATGTTAATCTTTTATTCAAGTACTTTCATCTTGGGCATCATGCCTGTCAGGTCGCTCCACCGAGCAACTTTGAACTCAGATGTCTGGCAGAATGGCAGAGAATTTTAAATGTTGTTCTTAGCTTTTTCAGTTAGCCTGAATTGACCAGAAATCCCTTTGGGTATGTTGGGAATAACTCAATACAACATTTCATTATAAAAGGCTTTTTAGTGGCATCCATTGTACTTAAAATCTAACAACTGGAGAACCAAAATTGGATCAGCACGGAGGTCTTCCAATGCCCTCAGTGTTTTTTTCTCTTTTTTAAATGTTTATTTATTTTTGAGAGAGTGAGCATGAGTGGGGGAGGAGCAAAGAGAGAGGGAGGCAGAGGATCTGAAGCAGGCTCTGTGCTTATAGCAGAGACCCCGACTGTGAGATCATGACGTGAGCCGAAGTCAGATGCTCAACCCACTGAGCCACCCAGGTTACCCTGTCCTCAGTGGTTTGGATTCAGAAGACACAGGACTTACACTCACCCCAAAAGTCACACACTGCTTTAATGTTAGCTTTCTTCCCCCAACATTCCTTAAATCAATAATTTTCCTTTGGGATTGTGAAGTATCTTACATCATTGATTGGTAGTTTCAAAGTCCATAGAAAATTGTTAATTAGCCAGGAAAAAAATTAGAAATAATTGTAGGAGCTATGTCAATGCCTAAATACATGGCACACATGTAGATTTTCTTAGTTACCTCTTAAAATTACCTGGACATTACTATCTGCTAGAGGTTTCACTGGGTCTTTACTATGAAAGACTTAGAAATTGACATCAGAATCCCTTTGGATACAATGATAGATTATATGCACACTGTATTTGGGTTTTGCTCTTCAACGGTATCAGCTAATTGCCTCTGCTCTTCCCATAAAAGCATTTCCATCCTTGTTATGGGTGGATATTTAGAACAACTGTGATACTTTTCAAACAGCCTTACAATCTCCTCTGAACATGCAGGGCCATATAAAAAGAAATCCAAGCATCAACATCTCCCCATGGCACCTTGGGGAAACCCCTCAGTTCTCCTTTCCATTTGCCTTCTAGAGTCAGCTCACCTGCTCATTAAGCTCTGTGGTTGGAATTTCACTTGGGGTACAGTTGTGCCTCTCTGTTGAGTTCCATTTTGGCTGGCAGCTCTGGACTGGAGTTTAGTGCTCACCTCTACTGTCAGGTGGTTTTCACCTTTGCTCTCACTGATCACACTGGGTCCCTTGCCTCTGCATCACAGAGCAGAGGAGAAGATTTGCACCACTGTCCTATCCAGCTCCCCAGTAGCCTACCTCCAGCCAGGATAACACCTTATGATACTAAGGGAACGATGCACACAGCATGTATTTAGGAATGTTGACTCAAAAAGAAGCTTATTTCTGATAGGAAGGTTTATAATTCACCTGCTCTCATTTGACTCATACTCATTTAGTTATTAAAACCAAATTGGCCCTTGGATATGGAGAGTTCAGAGTTCAGAAGCAACAGAGAAAATTATGAAGAATAGCAAAATCTTGAAATAAGTGAAAAGGAAATGACTTCTTTTTTTTTTTTTTTCTTCTTTTTTTTTTGTCCTTTTCTTTTTGTTTCTTTTTTTCTTTTAGTGTCTGGTGTCCTGACATGAAACCCTGTGCCAAAATGCTTCTTAGGTGACTTTCTTCTTTACAAAAAGCCTTCATCTTAACATTCAAAAATTCATGATTGATGTATCTAAGCCTCGGGCTTTTCATTCTATCTGACACATGGTACGTTGTTATGATTTGAAGAGTAGGGCTCTTTCAACTATACAAAAATTTTTGTATTAAGTTTTTGGAAATAATATGTTTGGAGATCCTGGGTGGCTCAGTTGGTTTAAGTGTCCAGCTCTTGATTTTGGCTCAGGTCATGATCTCACGGTTCATGGGTTCAAGCCCCACGTTGGGCTCCACACTGACAGCACTGAGCCTGCTTAGGATTCCTTCTCTTCCCCTCTATCTCCGCCCTTTCCCCATTCTCTCTCTCTCTCTCAAAATAAATAAGCAAACTTTAAAAATCGTTTTAAAAAAATGTTTTCTTCCTCTTTTTTCTGTTCTCTATCTAGAAATCTTATGAGGATGCTTGATCCTCAGTATTGATCCTTTATATCTTATCTGTCTTCTCAAATTTTTTACTTCCTTATCTTTTGGTCTGGGAGATTTCTCTAATTTTACCTTCCAGGCTTCAACTAAGTTTGGTTGTTCAGACCATCCTATTTTTATGTTCTAGAAGCTATTTCCTGTTTGTTCCTTCTATAGCATCCAGTTCTTGAAGAATGGATAATGTGTTTTTTTTTTTAATTTTCCTCGCTTACTAATCATTTCCTTAAAGTCTTATTGGTTCTCTGCTTTTCTTTTCTTGTTTGCTTTTCTCTCATTTTGCAGACCTGATGCCTATGTCCAGTGATCCATGGTTGCCTGAAGACTATACAATAGGAAGGCTAGTGGGAGGTCCCGGGAGTGAGCAAGGTTATTGACCGGCAGGTTCTGTTCAGATGACCAGGCACGAGGCTGGGACCACAAGCTCCCAGGTGTAAAATATTTAATGTCTTACTTTAGAGTGCCATTCTGCAGAGAAGCTGCCCTTGCTTTACCCAAAGAGTGAGTTTAATTTTTTTTAGAAAAAAAAAAAGATCATCTGGCTCTTTCATGTTTGCTTTGCTTTGCTTTGCTTTGCCTTGCTGGGAAGATAGACGCTTAGCTGTTGGATATTCCCCCTGAAGTGGTGGTGTAGGGACTTAGGTTGGGAGACATTCTCTATTAGAACCTTTCTCTTTGTTTCAGGCTCAGCCCTCCATCTGCCTCCAGTAGGGTGGGCTTCTCTGGGCAAATGCAGGGCTGTTGATTTCCCTCATGTTCATGTTGTGGCCTGGTTAGGAAGTATGTGCATGTTGCTACTACACGTGTCAGCTTTAATCACTTTCAAATGTCTTCAAAAAAATTATATTACGATGTGGTTTCAAACAAAAATATTTTGGGTATGCAGGATGGCATGACAACACAGCAAGGGTATACATTTAATATTTAGAGAAGCAAATATCCACTGTAAAGAAGTGTGTACATTTCCAGTTAGTTTGGAAAGCAATCTCCAAATGCTTTATGGACCCTGCAGAAGGACAGTTTCCACATCACTGAAGGTGGGCTACACTTGGTGGCTGTGACGCATACATGAGAATTGCTAAGGACATGTCCAGCAATGCACCTGAAGGCACAAGAAATGGTGAAATCTCACAAAGTGGACAAAAGAGATTTCCAAGAATCAAGAGGCAGGTTGAAGACCAATGGACTAAACAATATTGTTAATTACTGAGTTATGGCTTTGTAGGCAGCATGATTTTCTATTTATAATGTTATGATACTCACTTTAAAATATGGCTTCCTTTTCTGGTTTCCATCCATCTTCCTGAGCTATAATAGCTAAAGTGCTCAAGTCCTACCCTTAGATGCTCCTCTTTTTCCATTCACACCTATGCCTTAGGGGATCTCACCCAGAATCATGGATTTTTTTAATGTTTGTTTTTATTTATTTTGAGGGGGGGAGGGGCACAGAGAGGGAGAACGAGAACCCCAAGCAGGCAAGCAGGCCCAGCACTGTCAGCACAGAGCCTGATGTGAGGCTTGATCCCATGAATCATAAGATCAGGACATGAGCTGAAATCAAAAGTCAGATGCTCAACTGACTGAGCTACGCAGGCATCCCCAGAATCATGGCTTTTAACATGATTGTTCCTAAATACTATTGTTTCCATCCCCAGGTCACTTCCTGATTGTTACAGGGTTGAAGGAGTACAGATGGCCAGACAGCTCCTGAACCCTGAGGTGAGGCACTCTGGTGTCATCCCTTCTCCAGAGCCTCCCACGGTATCAGGCTGAGGCTAGATGTCAGCTGAACCCACATTTTTGCCTGGCTTCTTTCCCCGTCCTGTCTTGCTTCTCTCACTTTCTCACAGATGTCCCCTGAGAGGTTTCCCTGACTAAATCACTGATACCTGAACCTCCACATCAGGCTCTGCTTCTAAGAAACCTGACTTTAGGCACCATCTATACACCCAGACCCTCAAATTTCTATATCCTGCCTAGACTTCTCCTCTGATGTCCTTATCAACATGTCCAGTTGGAAGCATCTTATTAAATGTCTGCAGCAGTTCCTGGTTGCTCTTGCTTTACCAAAACTGCTCCTCCTGGGGTTTTTCTCATCTCCCTGCATGGGAGCCCATTGTGTCACTTGCTTGATCTAAAAGCCTTGGAGTCATCGTTGATTCCCACCTCCTTTCACACATCATGCTCAACCCATCAGCCAATTCTGCTGGCTCCTCCTCAGTGGACACTCATCCACTCAACAGACAGTGCCCCTCTCACTGTGGTGGCCACCAACATCTGATCCAGGCCATCATCTTTTGCCGGGATCACTGTAGCAGCCTCCCAACTTTCCCTCCTGCTTCTACCCTTAACCCTCTTCATTTTATTCTCAATAGAGCAGTCAGAGCAAGCCTGTTAAAATATGTCTGATCATGGAACCCTTCTGCTCAGAACCCTCAAAGGCATCCAGCTTTGAGAGAAGCTGTATGTCATGGGCCCTGAGTATCCCTGCATGTCCTTGCTTACTGTGCCAAACTGCTTGCTCTGCCAAACTTCTCCCTCCTCTGACAGAAAGCATGGTCTGTAGCTGGCTATGTAGACATAGGTCAAGGAGACCATGCCTGAGTATCAAGAAAGGCCCCCTTCCCATGAGGATAGAGATTGACATGCCTGATGTTTCCTATAATGCTTGGTGCTTGTTCAGAAAATGCTGGACTCTTGACTCTGGTTCCACTGCAGGGACAGATACCCATGATGGGGCCTTGTGTCTTCTCTGTGGGACTCCAGGGGTAGACGAACTAGACACAAACCAATATGAAGACCTGGCAACTGTTTTGCCATGTTTGTCTGTGGTCCAAGAGTCTCATGTCTTCTGCCTTCATCCATGAACCAACAGGCACACTTGTTAGCTTGCAAAAGGGCAAAGTTGCAGGCCTTACACAGTTCCTGACACCCATCGCATTCAGTGTAAAACCAATGACCTCTCAGTGCCCCACCTACCCTCTCTGATCCCATCTGCCAGTCCTGAGTCTCCCCAGTCTCCTCCCCGCAGCGTGGGCAGTGTGTGTTGGGGGGTGGGGCAGGGGGAAGCTCCTCCTGGCCCTTGGCACGTGTGCAGCACTCTCCTGCCTCAGGACCTCCACAATTTCTCTTCTCATTGTAGCCTCTTCTCCCAATTGAATGCACCAGGGTCTGCCTATCACCTTCCCGGTTTTCCTGAAGTACCACCTCCCTTGAGGCCTGCCCACCCACCCATCGCAGGTTTGTGAGACCCCTCAAGCTTCTGCTTCTCTTTCCCCCAATCCTCTTCATCAGGCCTCCATTTTCTCCATTTTCTCCAGCTATTTTCTCTCTATCCCCCTGAGGACAGCATGCCAGGATTGGAATGGAAGCGTTTATCTATTAAACTTGTAGAGAGTCTATGATGTGTGGGGTGCTGAGCTGGGCAAATGAGGACCATGAGGAAATATCTTACATACCCGCTAGGACTGCTAAAATTAAAAGTGGTGAAAATGCCAAATGCTTGCGATGGTGTGAAGAGACTGAATATCTCATACCTTGCTGGTGAGAATGTGAAGTGGTATAGCAACAGTGGGAAATAATTTGACAGCTTCTTTAAAAACCAAAAAAACATCTACCATACAGCTCAGCAAATGCACTCCTTGACACTTAGGCTGAAAAACTGAAAATGGTATGCCTCCCACAAAACCCTCACAAGAATGTTCATAGCAGCTTTATTGTTAATAGCCAAAAAATGGAAACAACTAAAATGCCCTGTGATGAGTGAAGGCTTCAGCATTATAGTATATTGATATCATGCACCACAATGAGAAAAAAACTTTTGATACATACAACAACTTGAATGGATCTCAAGGAAAATATGCTGAGTGAAAAAACCAATACCAAAGGTTGCAGACTCTGGTTCCATTTTATTACATTCTTGAAATCAAAATTATAGAGATGGAGAGCAGATTAGTGGTTGACAGTTTTAAGAATGATGAGGCTGGAGGTGATATAGGGACCATGGATGGGTTACACAATAGAGTCATGTGATAGAATAGTTCTGTGTCTTAATTATAATTGCATGAAACTATACATGCAATAAATGGTGTCCAATTGCCCATACACCTTGTGCCAATGTCAGTTTCCTGCCTTTAATACTGTGCTCTCAGTATTTGATATTTTGTTGTACAACATGTAACCATTGGGAGAATTGGGGTGAAGGGTACTTAGGACATCTGGTGCTATCTTTGAAAGTTCCTGTGAATCTATGATTATTTAAAACTAAAGTTTTCAAAAAATAAAACAATCAAATAAAGCATGAGAATCAAAAGTATGCATATTGAATACTCCCTGATGTAGAGGGCAGGGAAGAATAGCATGATGCCTTCAGAGCACTGCATTGCCTGTATGTTAGCTTTGCTGGAGTCTAAAAATGTGTGTGGAACCATTGAGTGTGTTATTACACAATAATTGAGTTTTACTTTCTTTTTTTATTCATACTTATACACTAATAGGGATAACTGCTGGCAAAATAATGAATGGCTTGAAGTTACTCACATTAATGGAACCCATTAAATGTTCTGACTAATCAACTGTCATATATATGAATGTATAAATACATATTTTACAGTAATTCTGCTTGCAGTGCAAGCCACCGCTATTTGTTTGACAATTTAATTTTGCACTTCAACCTCTCAAGAACCTGACCACTTAATTTTTTTTCAATTAAATTACAAAGTGGAAAAACAGATGTAAAATGTGTCATGTGATCAGTTTTATGATTATTTATTAAATAGAATTTACTAGAACAAAGTTTTCTCTAATTACGTAGAGCAAAGAGCAGTGGACCTCCATGTGTTAAATTTATTTTATGCAACTTTTCTAATTTCTTACAAGTTAGCAAATAGTTGTTGAGTACTATAATATACAAGACACTCCCATAGGCCCTGCCTGAATTAGTTCTTAGAAAGCTTTTTTAAGTAGAATCTAAACCTGTGCATTTAATACAACTTTCTTTGACAATATAAATGTTTTTATTTGTATTATCCAATGAAGTAGCTACATGTGTCTAGTGACTCCTTTGACTAAGATACTTGATTTTAAATTTTATTTAATTTTAATAATCTAAATTTAAATTAAAAAGCTATTTTGGCTAATGGCTACCATACTGGACAGCATAACTCAAGGTATTATCAGAGGTTTCAGATACTGAATTTTGGGATACATTTCCTCCATGAGTCCATACAGAAGAAATTGACAGGACCATTATTATTCATAAGTATAAACAGAAAGATCCTAAATCTTTCCAGCAGCCATTTTCCTGACCTTCCACCTTGCTGACAGAGGCAGCCCCCTTCACCAGTAGTTGGACGTGTTAAACCCAAATTGCCTCAGCCATCCTTGCAATTGGGACAGTTCTGACCAGTGGTACATGAAAGGGACTCTCACAGTTCATTTCCGAGACAATATCTTCCTCCCTGATAAAAAAACAATAGTGAAGAGCATACTTTTATCCTCTCTGATATTGGAAGCCACAACAGCTTTTTTGTTGCTGATAGCCATCTTGTGACCATGAGATAAGAGTGAAAAGAAAAAAGCTTACCCTGACATCACTGAGAAGCTTAATTCAATGTTGGGTCCACCAGCCTATGGATTCCTTATTTTGTGAAAAAAAAAATTCTGTTGTTTTAGCCATGTTTCATCAGTATTCCATTGCTTGAAATCCTCAGCTTCCAAACTAAGATCCCTAAAATTCCCAATGGAAGGCAAGTTTGTGTAATTTCATAGGACTGGGAGAAAATGTGTAAGCATGGGACCAAAGAGGATCAGAGGAGGATACAGACAATATTGGAGATGCTTTAAAGAAAGACCAACAGTCTTCCAACTATGCCAGAGGGGAGCTTTGGGACATGGCCTGGCACCACTCTAAGCTAGGATGGGACAGTATGATGCCAATGAGGATCTCAAAATGGGACCAGCAGAAAGAGGGTGAAGGAGATAAAAGACTGGAGATATCAGCAAAGGTCAGATCATTGGAGATCTGGAGGGACACACTAAGGATTTTAGACTTGTTTCTAAAGGCCACAGGAAGCCACTGTAAGTTTAAACAAAGACACGATAGTGTTGACATTTTCAAGAGAACACTCAGTCTGCAGGTAGAGTGGTTTGGAATGGGGCAATACTAGAAGTTAACAGATCAGAGAGCACATCCTATCAGAAGGCCATGATGTCAATATGACTTAGTGCTCTCCATGCTGACTTTGATCACTCCAGGTTGGAGTAGTCTGGTCAGGTGTATAAAGTCTAAATATATGACACAAGGGGAACTTGCCAAGTTAATTCTAGCAGTTACTCTCAAGCAGAAAAATATGCCATATTTTCCCTCAAACTAAGAGAGTCTGAAGAGCAAGGTGAGAGAACTTGCCAAGTATTCAGATTTATTAAGGCAATGATGAAAATGGTGTGGTGTCAGCTTAGAGATGGAAAAACAGATCAGGGGTGCCTGGGTGGCTCAGTCGGTTGGGCGTCGGACTTCGGCTCAGGTCATGATCTCGCGGTCCGTGAGTTCGAGCCCCGCGTCGGGCTCTGTGCTGACAGCTCAGAGCCTGGAGCCTGTTTCAGATTCTGTGTCTCCCTCTCTCTCTGACCTTCCCCCATTCATGCTCTGTCTCTCTCTCTGTCTTAAAAATGAATAAACATTAAAAAGAGCAGAACGGGAAAAACAGATCAGCAGCACACGACAGGTGTCAGAAACAAGCTTTCCATAACTGGACACTTGATAGGCAACAGGTGGCATTGTAGACGACCGGGGAAAGAAAGCAGCTTCAGTAAAGAGCACTGAGCACTGGTGTCCCTGGTAGGACATGTGGAAGGAATGAAGCCGGATCCAAATCTCACAGCAAGTGCAAAACCCAGTTCCATGTGAACCAAGGATTCAATGTGTAAAGCACTAGTGTGAAGCTTTTAGAAGAGGTTATAACATAATGCTATTAGAATAATGTAAGAATTATTTAAACAAGAGGTGCCTGGGTGGCTCAGTCATTTAGGCACCCAACTCTTGATTTCTGCTCAGGTCATGATCTCGCGGTTCATGAGTTCGAGCCCCATGTCAGGTTCTGTGCTGACAGTGCAGAGCCTGCTAGGGATTCTGTCTGTCCCTATCTTTCTGACCCTCCCCTGCTTGTGCTCTCTTTCAAAATAAATAAGTAAACTTAAAAAAATTAAGAATTGTTTAAACAAAGCTCAAAAGGATTGATAAATCTGTCTTCAAATTTAAAAGTTCTCATGTTGAGGAAGACAGATACATATGTTTTCACTCTTATGTGGATCCTGAGAAACTTAACAGAAGACCATGAGGGAGGGGAAGAAAAAAAGAGAGAGGGATGGAGGTAAACCATAAGAGTCTCTTAAAAACTGAGAATAAACTGAGGGTTGATGGGGTGGGAGGGAGGGGAAAGTGGGTGATGGGCATTGAGGAGGGCACCTGTTGGGATGAGCACTGGATGTTGTATGGAAACCAATTTGATGATAAATTTCATATTTAAAAAAAGTTCTCATGTTGAAAGGACATTATAGAAATGTGAAAGGTAAGCTCTTTCTGACACACATAACTGGAGAATGATCAGTACCCAGCATTTATAAAAGAGCTCCTAAAAATCAATAAGGAAAGAAGAAGAAATCCAATAGAAAAATGGACGAAATACATCAAGAGGCCCCTCACTAAAAAAGATCCATCAATGGTGAAAAACATGCAAAGATGCTTCACCTTACTAATAATCAGGAAGTAGAAATTAAAGCCAAATGACACATGATTTTACTTCTAGCACGATTGGCAAGGACATTAAGCATCAAAGCTCTCGTACAGTGCTGATGCCAAAAGTAAAGTATTATATTGTAAAGCTGTTTTTCTCCTACTTCTATCCGAGAGACTCCCTGCATGGCTGCCAAAGGCTTCACATACAGGAAAGTTCATGGAAAAATTAATTGTAATAGCAAAAAAACAAATACTGTAAATGTCCTGGATGGGAGAATAAAATTGTGATGTAGTCATAAAATGGAATTCTGAACAGAATTTATTTCAGTGAAAGTAAATCCAGTACAGCCATAAACATTGTTAGATGCACCTCAAAACATAAAGTTGAGTACAAAATAGAAGATAAGATACAGAGGTAAATACACAGAATCACATCACTTATGTAGAACTGGAATACACTCTATGTTTAATGATATATTGTTTAGTGATTCATATATCTCAAGTATAACTAAGGAAAATCAAAGATACAATAAATACACCATTCAGAATGGTGGTTGCCATTGTGGATAAGAAGGAGCACAGTGGTCAAAGAGGGGCATCTAAGGCTGTAGAAACATAATCTACTTCTCACACTGGGTAGTGGGCAAGTATATGGGTGTTAGTTTTCAGTTTTTAAACTTTATATAATTTCATACGGATATGCAAGGAATATTTCATGGAAAAAACAAAATTAAAAATAAAAAAGTATGGAGGTTTCTCAAAAAAATTAAAAACAGAACTACCATATGATGCACCAATTGCTCTACTAGGCATTTATCCAAAGCATACAGGAGTGGTGATTTAAAGGGGCAAAGGTACCCCAATGTTTATGGAAGCACTATTGACAATAGCCAAAGTATGGAAAGAGCCCAAATGTCCATCAATTGATGAATGGATGAAGAAGATATGGTGTATATATATATATATATATATATATACACACACACACACTATATACATACACACACACACACACACACACACACACACACACACACAATGGAATATTACTCAGCGATCAAAAAAGATGAAATCATGCCATTTGCATACCGAGCAAAATAATTCAGTCAGAGAAACAAATATCAGATGATCTAACTCATACGTGGAATTTAAGAAAAAAAAAACAGGGGCGCCTGGGTGGCGCAGTCGGTTGAGCGTCCGACTTCAGCCAGGTCACGATCTCGCGGTCCGTGAGTTCGAGCCCCGCGTCAGGCTCTGGGCTGATGGCTCAGAGCCTGCAGCCTGTTTCCGATTCTGTGTCTCCCTCTCTCTCTGCCCCTCCCCCGTTCATGCTCTGTCTCTCTCTGTCCCAAAAATAATAAATAAATGTTAAAAAAAAAATTAAAGAAAAAAAACAGATGAACATAGGGGAAGGGAAGGAAAAATAAGATAGAAACAAAGAGGGAAACAAATTATAAGAGACTCTTAAATAAAGAGAACCAATTGAGGGCTGCTGGAGGGGTGTTGGGTGGGAGGGATGGGCTAAATGGGGGATAGGCATTAAGGAGGGCACTTGTTGGGATGAGCACTGTGTATTATATGTAAGTGATGAATCACTAAATTCTATTATTGAAATCTTTATTATGCTGTTAACTAACTTGGGTTTTAATATACATACATACATAGATATATAATACATAAAATAAAATGATATTCCCAGGTTTCTGTTCTGAGGGACCAATTGGTGTGACATTGACAATAGCATCCTAACCACCAGGTCCTATGGATCCACTGGTGGTAGACAACATGTGTGTTTCCTTAAGGGTAAGTCTTTCAGTCATAAGAACAGCCACTGAGAGACTGGCTACAAACAAAAAGCCTTGTTTTATGTGGGTCAGATATATTCTCTATTTCCACACTTATTACCATTTCTGGATTTTCTAGGAAAATAATGGTTTAGTGGCACATGCTCTGGGGAGCATTCTTATTCTTTTCAATTTTCAGATGAACTACATGTTCCTTGTGCACAAGGTTTTGTAGGTTTGAACGAAACATTATGGATATGAAAACAGTTGACAGAGGAATGTCCACAGATGGGAAATAGACAGGAGATGCTCTGCTGTCAGGTGCAAACTTCAGACAGAAAGGTAACATAATGTTAAAACATTTGTATTAAAAACATAATATTGTTTTTAGTAATTACATGAGTGAGGAAATCTGCTTTACCCGATACTGTTTCTGAACACTTGTGTTTGTATCTGTAACTGACTTATGAAATGAACTTAACTTTGGAAGGGGCAGGCAGAAAGTAAATTTCTTTTTGAAGCAGCACTATATTTCCTCCGTCCTGTGTCAAATCTTGCATCTCTGAATGTGATGTTGTCTTCATAGATCCCATAGCTTTTCTGGTCATTCCCAATTATTACAAGTAGTCTGTTTTTCAGGTGCTAAAAAATCCAGACCAATTCAATATTAAAACCTTATCTCTTGTCCAATTCAGAGCTTACTCCTAGCACAGTCCTGCTTCAAACAGGGAAGCCTTCAGTGGAGAGGAGGATTTTGTCACTATTCCCTGTCACTGCTCTTCCCACGGTGGGAAGCTCCTCCAAGGCTGAAGAATTGGAAGGGAGGAACAAGAATGGCCCCAATGGAGTGGGACAACTGCCACAAGCCATTGGTGGCTTCTGGATGTGGCAGATGTCCAAATACTGATTTTTTTCTTTTGTGTGGTACTTCACTGGGTCCTTGAGAGATCCCACTCTCCACTCCACCTCCTGGCATCATTACTGGGAATCATTCCTGCATCCCCACTTTGGAAGAAATACCTCTCTGGTTCATTCCTCATCCCTTGGCCCAGCAGTGCACAGTCCTTCTGGATCATAGCATTTAGACAACCCAAGGCTGACACCCTCTCTTGGTGCCACCTAGCTCCAGAAACATGCCCTTTTTCTCTGCCATCCCTGGATGAGAAGCTTCCTCTCATGGCACTTATCTTTCTGCCATGGCAGCCACTCTGGAAAGCCTTTACCTCAGTAGACTTCTAGGTTTGAAGGGGATGGAGAATATGAGTCAGGAATGAGTCACATCATCCCCCAAATTCTAACAGATATATATTAAGCCCTCTTAATGATTTTTTAAAGGAGCCCTCATTTGGCTTAAGGGCAGAGGAAAGTACCTCATGGCATATTAATGATTCTCTCACAGAATTATTCATTCTATAATCAAAGTTAATGAGCCCCCCTGTGTACACATAGGAGAGGAACGCTTGGAGCATGTTGGAGGTTAGTCCTTAGCAGAATTTCTATCTATATATTTATGTGATCTGGTATTTCTCTGTAGAATGTGTAAGCAGTTAACACTTTTTGATCTCAGTCTCTGGGGCCTTGATCTCAACTGGGCCAATAGGTGAAGTTTATTATTACTGTCCTGTTACACATATGGTAACTAGATAATAATTAACGGTAACTAATATTTCTCAGGTTTTAGCCATAGGCAGTAAGTGAATTATGTGGCCATGGGTTTTCTTTGGCCAATAATGTGTCAGCAGATATGATGCAAGCAGAGGATTATAAAGGCATTTTTCAATTTCCATTTGCTTTTGGGGGCTCGAGCCACTGCCATGAGAAGCACATCCCTTGACCAGCCCTACAAGCACAAGAGATCCACACATAGAGTCCAATTACACTATCACAGCCAAGTCCACCTTACAGCAAAGCCACCAGCTGACCTGTAGACACACGAACAACCCAGGTGAGATTAACATCAATAAAATTTGTACAATTCTAGGGAAGTTGAAAGGAAATTTACTTTACAGCCTTCTGCAAATGTCAGCTTTGGATACAAATGCCTTATGATCCATCAATCTCACTCCTGGGTATATGATCTAAGGAAATTGTAGCAATGTTGCTTGGAGACATGTACAAGAATGTTCCAAGGGTACAGCTTATAACAGCCAAAAGCTGGAAATGAGACCAGTGTCTATCCACAAAATAACCAGTAAGTTGTAGTAAATACATACAATGAAATAGTATGTAGTAATGAAATCTAATGAGTCATACTTATATGCAATACATGGGTAAAACTTGCAAATAAAATGTTTAGAAGGAGCAAGATACAAAAGACGCAATCATGAGTCTGCTTAAGTAAAGTTCTCAAAGAAGACAAAATAAATTATTTGGTTGAGATGTATACATAGCTGATCCAGTTATAAATAAAAGCAAGGGAAGATTGCCACAAAATTCAAGACAGTGGTTACCTCTAGAAGGGCAGGTAGGTGTGTTGACTGCTTGGAAAAAAAAAACATGGCGGATGGAGGGTAGATTTTTGGGGGTGGGACTGAACATACTCTATTTTGTGGTCAGAGGCACTTTTCCTCTGTTCCCCCTACACAAAAGAGTCAGCAAACCCCAAGGCTTTTCTAACTCACACCACAATGTAATAGTGTTAACCCCCAAAAATGTATTAAACATTTAATATGATGCAAAGAAATGTGGCAATTAAACAGATAAAAACAAATTTTTCACCACTGGCATAACCTGATGGGTGTGATACAATAGCTGTTTACCCTCTTTGCAGCCACATAGACAACCCCAACACAGATAGCCACTCATTCATCTTGTACTGGAAGAATATTCTTGCACTAAAGCTTTTGCACGATTAGAGCCACTTTAAACAAGAAGGAAAAACAAATATATAAACCAAATTAGGAAAATTCTTATGTTAACAGAAAGAAGATTCTGTTTAGAGACAAATAAATTATTGTTTTCTTTCAAGTGTCTATTTACAAATGTCAAAATAAGAATGCTTGGGGAAAAATGTAAAAATAAGCTAGCAGTAGTATTGGATAAATAAAACTTTTTAAAGAACAATATGTAAGAGGATTACCTTATCCACTAGCTAAAGGTTTGTACCCTTAAATACACTTGCAACTAGTGGATGAATAAGTCCTGGAGATCTAATGCACACAGCACAGTAATTATAGGCAACAATATTGTATTATAGACTTCAAAGTTGCTAAGAGACAGGATCTTAATTGTTCCACCACAAAAAAGAAATAATAATTATGTGAGGTGATAGAGGGGTTAGCTAATGCTACAATGCTAATCATATTGCAATATATAAAGGTATCAAATCAACATATTGTACACCTTAAGCCTATATAATGTTATATGTCAATTATATCTCAACTAGAAAACAAAAGCTAAATTGAAAAGGAACTAGCTATAACACAAGGGACTCCATCTTATTTCAAAATTTTGGAGGCTACTAAATTCTAATGAACTCCTCATCCACCTATGAGATTAAATATATATATATATACATATATATATATAATGGCAATGAATAGTCACATAACTAACACATCAGAAGCACTAAAGTATGTAACAATAGGGCTTGTCAAACATCAACAAATTTTTTACAATTCTGGCAAAGTTGAGGGAAAATGTACCTCACAGCTTTCCCAAATGTCAACTGAAAATAGAAAATTATGTTGTTATTTGATTCGGTTGTTTATTTTCACTTTTATCAAATCCTTGGGCTCCTGTGGATAATTACAGTACTGTGCAGCATTGTTGTTTATTTCTGTTTTGGAAGAATGAGATGTAAGATAAGTAGTCCCAACACTTATTACCTAAGCTGATTAGCAGAGTTATTCAAAGCACAGTCTCTTATATGCAGTAGAATGAAGATAATATAAATTCAACATTCCAGTCTCATAACAAAGCATTTGCTTTCTCCCATTTTTTAAATCCATTTCCATGCAGAATCACATATACATATGACTTGGCTTCATTATTAAGCCAATATAGTCACCATAAAAGGTTGCTAATCATCCAGGAATTAATTTATTTCATTACTTTGCTGGAGGGTCAAATCAACCATATGTTTGGTCCTGTAAGACCTAACATAAAAGAAGTGAAATCTCCAAGCACCTTGGTATTGGTAATTATCTGTGTGGGCTCTGGAAGGAAGCATCTCAAATACAATTATAAAAGCCTATGGATTCATAAGACTTTACACAGCGCATAAAAACTGACAATTACAAGTCCCAATGGTCTTAGACTGATTTAATAAGATTTAACGGCTCCACAACTTGTGCATTCTAAAATAGAAATGGTAATGTGACTCCCATGATCTACTGAATAGACTAATAGGCTCTGGATTCAAATACCTTATTTTGTAGGAGTTACTACAGCCTTGCTTCTGGCAATGTCTACTACCTCATAAGTAAACGAACAGTTGCTTCCAGAAATTCCTTCCATGTCTTCTACTTCTCATACTTCATATTTTAAGCCAATTTGTTGCTTTTCAATTCTTTTGGTGCATCTAATTTCACAATTCTCACAAAAGCTTTCTTCCACAGTCACTCATCCAACAAGAAATGACCACACTGACCTAAAGATGAGCTTCTTTCAGCAGCCAGAGTTTCAGCCCTCTCCCACACTGAAAATGTCCTGTTAGTTACTTCCTTTCAAAGCAAGAAAATCCCCACCAAAAGGATTTCCCATTAGTTTCACCGGGAACACAATGAGGAGAGAGAAGATGTGTCAGCAGAGATAAATTTCTGGCATGCCCAGGAATTTGCAACACTGCTTTGAAGGGCTATTGGATTCATTGGTGCTTTTCATCTGTAGCCCATTGTAGTCTGTGGTTTAATGAATCTTTAGTCCCCAAAACTTAACCACTTAGCTTCTTTCTGCTTGCTCAGGAACCCAGCACCCTTTTATAACGTTGTTTTGGAAACATATATTCTCATATTTGAACAAGAGACTTAAAAACCAAATTTGGAATGTACCAGCTTGTATATACATTAGGAGCTGCTCATTTCATTATTATTTTATTAATTTTTATCATTGTTTTTTATTGTAGTAAAATATACATAACATAAAATTTACTATTTTAACTGTCTTTAAGTTTATAATTTAAGGGTATTAAGTACATTCACAGTGATGTATAACCATTACCACTATCGATTTCTAGAACTTTTTTTTCATAAAGGTAAAAACATTTTTTTATAAATAAAATTTGGTGACTCATCACTTACATATATCACCCAGTGCTCATCCCAACAAGTGCCCTCCTTAATGCCTATCACCCATTAAACCCATCCCCCCACCCAACACCCCTCCAGCAACCCTCAATTTGTCTCTTATGGTTTGTCTCCCTCTTTGTTTTTATCTTATTTTTCCTTGTTTTCCTATGTTCATCTGTTTTGTTTCTTAAATTCCACATGTGAGTGAAATCATGTAATATTTGTCTTTCTCTGACTCATTTCACTTAGCATAATACACTCTAGTCCCATACATGTTGTTGCAAATGGTAAGATTTCATTCATTTTGATCACCAAGTAACATTCCATTATATATATATTTGTATGTGTGTGTATACATATACATATACATATACATATACATATACATATACACACACATACATACACATACATATGTATATACACCACATTTTCTTTATCCACTCATCAGTTGATGAACATCAGTTGATGGGCCCTTTCCATACTTTGGCTATTGTCGATAGTGCTGCTATACACATTGGGGTGCATGTGCCCCTTCAAATCAGCATTTTTGTATCCTTTGGATAAAGACCTAATAGTGTAATTGCTGGGTTGTAGGGTAATTCTATTTTTAATTTTTTGAGGAACCTCCACACTGTTTTCCAGAGTGGCTGGACCAGTTTGTGTTCCCACCAACAGCACAAAAGTGTTCCTCTTTCTCCACATCCTGGCCAACATCTGTTGTTGCCTGAGTTGTTAATGTTAGCCATTCTGACAGGTATGAGGTGATATCTCATTGTGGTTTTGATTTGTATTTCCCTAATGATGAGTGATGTTCAGAATCTTTTCATGTGTCTGTTAGCCATCTGGATGTATTTTTTGAAAAAGTGTCTATTCATGTCTTTTGTCCATTTATTCACTGGGTTATTTGTTTTTTGGGTGTTGAGTTTGATAAGTTCTTTATCAATTTTGGATTCTAACCCTTTATCTGATGTCATTTGCAAATATCTTCACCCATCCCATCAGTGTCCTTTTAGTTTTGCTTATTGTTTCCTTCACTGTGCAGAAGTTTTTATCTTGATGAGGTCCCAATAGTTCATTTTTGTTTTTGTTTCCCTTGCCTCTGGAGAGATGTCAAGTATGAAGTGCTGCAGCTGAGGTCAAAGAGATTGTTGCCTGTTTTCTCCTCTGGGATTTTGATAGCTTCCTGTCTTACATTTAGATCTTTCACCCATTTTGAGTTTATTTTCGTGTATGGTGTAAGAAAGTGGTCCAGGTTTATTCTTCTGCATGTTGTTGTCCAGTTTTCCCTATACCATTTGCTGAACAGACTGTCTTTTTCCATTGGATATTCTTTCCTGCTTTGTCAAAGATTAGTTGGCCATACGTTTGTGGGTCTATTTCTGGGTTTCCTATTCTGTTCCATTGATCTGAGTGTCTTTTGTGTGCCAATAACATACTGTCTTGATCGTTACAGCTTTGTTATATACCTTGAAGTCTAGACCTGTGTTGCCTCCAGCTTTGGTTTTCTTGTTCAACATTACTTTGGCTATACAGAGTCTTTTTGGGTTCTATACATATTTTAGAATTGTTTGTTCTAGCTTTGTGAAGAATGCTGGTGGTATTTTGACAGGGATTACATTGAATATGTAGATTTCCTTGGATAATATTGACATTTTAACATTATTTGTTCTTCCAATCCATGACCATGGAATGTTTTTCCATTTTTTTGTGTATTATTCAATTGCCTTCATAAGCTTTCTATAGTTTTCAGAGTACAGATATTTCCCCTCTTTGGTTAGGTTTATTCCTAGGTATTATGGTTTTTGGTGCAATTGTAGGGATCGATTCCTTGATTTCTCTTTCTGCTGCTATATATTATTGGTATATAGAAATGCAACTGATTTCTGTACATTTATTTCATATCCTGTGACTTTGCTGAATCTATGAATCAGTTCTAATAGTTTTTTGGTGGAACTTTTGGATTTTCCACATAGAGTATCACATTATCTGCAAAGAGTGAAATTTTGACTTCTCTCTTGCCAATTTGGATGCTTTGTATTGTCTGATTTCTGAGAGTAGGACTTCCAAAACTATGTTGAATAACAATGGTGAGAGTAGACATCCCTGTTCTGTTCCTCACCTTAGGGGGAAAACTCTCAGTTTTTCCCCATTCAAGATGATATTAGCTGTGGGTCTTTCATATGGCCTTTATAATGTTGAAGTATGTTCCTCCTATCCTTACATTCTTGAGAGTTTTTATCAAGAAAGAATGCTAAATTTTATCAAATGCTTTTTCTGAATCTATTGAGAAGATCATGTGGTTCTTATCCTTTACTTTTCTGATGTGATGTATCGCATTGATCAATTTGTAGATATGGAACCAGCCCTGCATTCCAGGAATAAATCCTACTTGGTTGTGGTGAATAATTCTTTTAGTGTATTGTTGATTCCAGTTTGCTAGTATCTTGTTGAGAATTTCTGCATCCATGTTTATTAGTGAAATTGGTCTACAGTTCTCCTTTTTAGCTGCATCTTTGGAATGAAGGTAGTGTTAGCCTCATAGAATGAATTTGTAAGTTTTCCTTCCATTTCTATTTTTTGAAACAGCTTCAAAAGGATAGCTGTTAACTCTTATTTAAATGTTTGGTAGAATTCCCTGGGACAGCCATCCAGCCCTGGACTTGTTTGTTGGGAGATCTTTGATTACTGATTCAATTTCTTTACTGGTCTGGGTCTGTTCAAATCTTCTATTTCTTCATGTTTATATTTTATATGTTAGTAGTTTATATGTTTCTAGGAATTTTTCCATTTATTCCAGATTGCCCAATTTGTTGGCATATAATTGCTCCTAATATTCTCTTATTATTGTTTGTATTTCTGTGATGTTGAGTATGAGCTCTCCTTTTTCAGTCAAGATTTTATGTACTTGGGTCCTTTCCTTTTTCTTTTTTATCAATCTTGTTAATTCTTTCAAAGAACCAACTCGTGGTTCTGTTGATTTGTTTGTTTGTTTGCTTGTTACTATATCATTGATTTCTACTCTAACCTTTATTATTTCCCTTCTGCTGCTGGTTTTGGCCTTTATTTGCTGTTCTTTTTCCAACTTTTTGGGGTATAAGGTTAGGGTGTGTATTTGAAACCTGTCTTTCTCCTTTATGAAGTCCTGGATTACTATATACTTCCTTATGACCACTTTTGCTGCATCCCAGAGGTATTGGGCTGTCAGTGTTTTCATTTTCATTACCTTCCATGTACTTTTTAATTTCCTCTTTAATTTTTAGGTTAGCCCATTAATTCTTCAGTAGGATGTTCTTTAATCTCCAAGTATTCATGCTCTTTCCAGATTTTTTCTTGTGGTTGGTTTCAAGTTTCATAGCATTGTGGTCTGCAAATATGCAAAATATGATCTCAAACTTTTTGTACTTGTTGAGAGCTGATTTCTGACCCAGTATGCAATCTACTCTGGAGAAAGTAGAAAATATGCATTCTGGTACTTTAGGATGCAATGTTCTGAATATGTCTGTTCATTCCATCCGGTACAGTGCATCATTCAAAGCCATTGCTTCCTTGTTGATTTTGTGCTTACATGATCTGTCCATTGTTGTAAGTGGAGTGTTGAAGTTTCCTAGTGTTATGGTATTATTATCAATGAGTTTCTTTATGTTTGTGTTTAATTGGTGTATATATTTGGATGTACCACACTGGGGGCATAAATTTTTACAACTGTTAGCTCTTCTTGGTGGATAGACCCCTTAATTATGATATAATGCCCTTCTTCATATCTTGTTACAGTCTTTATTTTTAAATCTAGTTTGGCTGATATAAGTATGGCTACTCCAGCTTTATTTTAATGACCATTAGCATGATAGATGGCTCTCCATCCCCTTACTTTCAATCTGCAGGTGTCTTTAGGTCTAAAATGAGTCTCTTGTAAGCAGCATGTATATGGGTCTTGTTTTCTTATCATTCTGATACCCTTTATCTTTTGATTGGAGCATTTAGTCCATTTACATTTACAGTAAGTACAAAAAGATATGAATTTAGTGCCATTTTGTTACTGATAGAGTTAGTGTTTCTGGTGGTGTTCTCTGGTCCTTTCTAGTCTTTGTTGCTTTTGGTCTTTTTTGTTTTGTCTTGTCTTTTGTCCACTCAAAGAATCAGGGCTGGTGTAGTGGTCATGAACTCCTTTAGTTTTTGTTTGTCTTGGAAACATTGTCTCTTCTATTTTGAATGACAAACTTGCTGGATAAAGAATGCTTGGCTACACATTTTTCCAATTCAACACATTGAATATATCTTGCCACTCCTTTCTGACCTGCCAAGTTTCTGTAGATAGGTCTGCTGCAAATCTGATCTGTCTTCCCTTAAAGGTTAAGGACTTTTTTCCCTTGTTGCTTTCATAAATCTTTCCTTGTCTGTGTATTTTATGAATTTGATTACGATATGCCTTGCTGATGGTTGGTTTTTGTTGACTCTAATGGGAGTTCTCGGTGCTTCTTGGATTCTGATGTTTTGATGTCCCCAGATTAGGAAAGTCTCCCACTATAATTTGCTCACATAAACCTTCTGCCCCTTTTTCTCTCTCTTTATCTTCTGAGACTCCTTTGATTCAGATGTTATTCCTTTTTAATAAGTCACTGAGTTCTCTAAGTATTGTATCATGACCTTTGGCCTTTGTTTCCCTCTTTTTCTTTCTGTGTCATTTTTCTCCATAATTTTATTTTCTATATCACTAATTTGCTTCTCTGCTTCATCCATTCTTGCCTTTATGGCATCTATTCAAGATAGCATTTTTAATTTTGACCTGACTAGATTTTATTTCCTTTACCTCTGCAGAACGGGATTCTCTGGTGTCTTCTGTGCTTTTTTCAACCCCCAATAGTATTTTTATTATTGTGGTTCGAAATTTAGGTCAGACATCTTATTTATATTTGTGTTGATTAAGTCCCTGGTTGTCATTTTTTCCTGTTCCTCTTTTGGGATGAATTCCTTCATTTTGTCATTTTGGAGAAAGAAAACTAATAATAAAATTAAAAATTAAAATTAAAGAACTGAAACTATGAAGCACTCTGTAGTCCACATACTAACAGGTGGAGTGCCTTGTGTGGTCTTCTGGGGGATGTGCTTGGAGGGCATAGTTGGACAGGGCTTGGTGTAATGGCTCCATCCTCCACTAGGTGGCACTGCTTAGCTTATTGGTGTGGATCAGTGTGCAAGTGTACTTGCACATGTGCAGGAGAGATGGAAATGGCTTCACCCAGGTCCCTAGTCTTTGGCTCAGGAAATTCACTCTCACCAACCTACAACCAAGCACCCCTTCTTTGTCTCAGTCCTCTGACTACTCCCTGACCATACCCTGTGTCCAAGCTGTCTGCCTGCCAGGAAGTACCTCCCTTCAGAGTTTCATCTCAGGTGGGGTTGTGTTTTAAAGCCCTATACTTCAGAGACCCTGTGGCCAAGACCCCTGCCAAATCTCCAAGGGAGGGTCTTGCTGAATAATGGACAGATGCTGTTTGCCCCAGAAAACATTTGTGTGATCACACAGTATCAGAAATTCAAAGATTATGGCAAATCACAACACACAGCTGGCACCAGTTTTCACCACACTCTGTCATCTCTGTCCCAATACCAGCAAATGTGGCTGCTCTCCAGTATCCACTAAGATCTTTGCCTGTGGGGAGGCCATATGGCCTCTACCAAATGCACTCCAAGCAGGGAAACTGTTTCTCCCCACGTGGCACATGCACCCCTCAGAGCATGCTGCCTTCTCCCATGGGTTTGTCCTACCGCCTCACCAGAACACCACCAGGCACTGAGGCCAAAACTTCAGACTGTTCACTCCACTGTTTATAGAATCCTGGTGGTATTGAAACCCTCTCCTTTCTTCCCATCAGTGGTTTTGGGGAACAGATTTCTTGTTCAGTCCCCTGCAAGTGTTTTCACTATTTCTCTCTCTCTCTCAAGCTACTTTTGGAGGAGTGCTTTTCTTGCACAACCCTAATGCACTGCACTCTCTCCCTTTCTCTTTCTCTTTCTCTGTTCTCTCTCCACAAAAACAGCTCCCTACCTTCCACAGCTTTTCTCTTCCCCAGTTCCCCTCTCTGCACTGCATACCCGCTGAGTTCTGTGGCTCAAGTTTATGCAGATTGTTGTGTTAATCTTCAGATCAATGTCCTAAGTGTTCAAAATGGTTTGGTATTGATCTAGCTGTGTTTCGCGGATGAGACAAGCTCAGGTCTTCAGGCTGCTCTGCTATCTTAGCTGCTCCTCCCTCTTATTATTTCATTATTATTGTAGCTCTAAATTCTTTATGTACCAGTAGAGATATATTCCTCCCAACTCATAGAATATGCTATCAAAACATTGGATATACTAGAAAGGCACACAGTTATTGTTATTAATAATAATATATTAATAATAAATCATTGATTATAATAAATTATTAACAGTAATATATTATTTGCAATACCACCAAGAATGTATTAGCAATAAGTCAGAAGGAATGAAGGTAGAGCATTAGATTAAGAGCTGAATTAGAGAGTGATAAGGTATATCAATTTCCTGTGAATAGCAACATGGATAAAACCAAAAGATTAACCTGACAGACAGAATGTATAAAAGGAGAGTAGCAATAACATGGAACCCAGGGTCACAGTTCACTTTATGGCCATTGAAACAGCTTCCCAAAATATCCAGCTCATATATTTCTTTTTACTCCACTTGCAATGCCATCTATCTTTCCCTCAGAATCTGTGTTCTGTTATCTAGGGATAATTAGGAATTTGGTCTGAGAGAAGCCAGGTTGGACTTCTACTTTGTCTTTGCCTCTCTCTTCTCCCTACATTTGTTTTGAGATTCTCTATAATAAAAGTGCCTGAGAGTTTCTTTATTGCAGCTCAAAAGCTAGGAAGTAGTTTTGTTTTGTTTTGTTTTGTACCGGTGAGAGTAAGGGGAAAATGATTTAAAAAAAAAAAAACTAATATAAAATGAATGAGAAACACTGAAAGTCGTAATCGTCAAGTAAATACTAACAAGCCACCCATTGAAGATCTAAAATCTACACACTAAACATTCATTCATTCATTCATTCATGTAATAAGCATATTTAAGTGCTTAATGTTTGTTTACTACATTTATTCATAAGCTCATCAAAATTTAAAAAAAAATACAAGGCATGCAATTCATCTAAAAGAATAAAATTCTAACAAATTCAAAACAATATTGTTTTTAAACCATACAACCATTGAGGGAGTAGAGGAGCTATAGACAGAGCTGACTGCTGAGGAGGTGAATGTTAGTGAGTTAGTGTTTTCAACAACCACCAAAAAATATCTTTTGGACATGTCTCTGTGTCACACACTATTCTAGGATCCTGACAAAAGAGGCACATTACAGTGTACAATAAAAGCAATAAGGAAGAAAATTAGCAGCTAGGCAAAACTGTTTCATATAGGAATAAGTGTTCTGAAGAATATGAAACAGTGAAAAACACCATGGGGGTGGTGGACACAAGGGTGGGGCTGGAGATTTATAGTGGGTGGTCAGGGTGCCATTGAACATGTGACACTGGAAATGACAGATAAATGATAAGAAGCAAGCCCAAGAAAGTGTCCCAAGCAGAATACATAAGTTCCTACAGGATATGGCAGGAACAAGCTTCACGTATCAAGTAAGCAGAAATAAATGCCAGTGCATCCAGTGGGCTCACAGAGGAGGGCTTTGGAGCCATGGACTCCATTGCCAGTGCTATGGAATGCCATCTAAACATGTGCAGGTCATGATACAATTCCCTTTTTTTTTTTTTTTTTTCATTTGAGAGAGACAGAGAATCTTAATAGGCTCCACACTCAGCACAGAGCCTGATACAGAGCTCAATGCCCCTGGAATCATGACCTGAGCCAAATCAAGAGTCAGACACTCAACAGACTAAGCCACCCAGGTTACCTGATACAATTCCCATTTTAAATCATTATTCTGTCTGTGTAGTGCTCAACAAAAGAGGAACCAAATTCAGCCATGCCTGCATTAGAAATGATGGTGGCTCAGAACTAGAGTGGCAGTAGTGGATTTTGAGCGTAGAGGAAAATCATTGGATTCTGATGCTTCTGAGGTTATGTTTAGGGGACCTGATAACAGTATGCATGGGAGGGACATGGTGATGCAAATAGGATTAGCAATGACACCTGGTTTTCTTTGAACATTTAGAAGGTTTATGGGGATAGGGGTGGACGCCAATGGAAAATGCCAGTAGGTAGAGAGTTTATGTGTGTCTGTGTGTAGGTGAGGGGAACTTTGAAAGAAGGATCTTGTTTTGGACATGTTAGATTTGAAATGTTGACATACAATAGATGTCAAATAGGCACTTTGACATAGGCCCTTGCTATCCAGGGGGGGAAATAAATGACTAGGAGAATTTGGGACAAGAATACTCAAGAAAACTCTAATACGTGAAACAATTGCAGAATTAGGGATATAGAATAAGAAGAAATATAGGATTTCATAAAAAACACTGATATGTATTTTTGGAAAATGTGAGAATCCAGAAAGTTAAACTTAACTCTTGAAACCATTTATTTCTTTAATACTGTTTGCGAACCCTCTGCTTAATTACTAAAAAACTGAAACACTGAGTCAAAGCACAGACATTCCCAGTGGAGATTCAAAATAACAACCAGGGACCACTAACATGAATTCTTAAAATATGAAAATTAATGAGGCAGCTCTTGAAACCACAGTTCTTACCATCTGGGTGATCCAGATGACACCAAACTCAAAACCTGGAATCAGGTCATCCACAGACTTATAGTGTCACCGAGTGCCTGACAGAAAAATGTGAATCCTCCTTGGAAGAATGTGTTTTCATCTTTTACATCACATTATTCTTACAAATAATATTTAAAGTGCAATAATCAATGACTACACACCTATTAAAATGCCTAGATGCCAGAACACTGACAACACCAGATGCTGGCAAGAATGTGGAGCAACAGGAACTCTCATTAATTGTTGGTGAGAATAGAAAATGGCACACCCACTTTAGAAGATGGTTGGACAGTTTCTTATAAGACTAAATATACTCTTAACCATACCATTCATGCTTGATATTTACCCCAAGGAGTTAAAATTTTATGTCCACACAAAAAAATCTGCACACACATTGAAGCTTTGTTCATAATTACCAAAACATGGAGGCAACCAACATGTCCTTCAGTAGGTGAATGGATAAACTGGTATATCCAGAAAATGGAATATCATTGAGCCCCCCCCCCAAAAAAAGAAAAGAAAAAGAAAAGAAAAAAGAACTATCAAGATGAACTATCAAGCCATGAATAGGTTTGGAGGAACTTTAAATGCATATTGAAAATTGAAAGGCAATCTGAGAAGACTATATACTATGTGATTCCAACCATATGACATTTTGGAAAAGGCTTCACTATAGAGACAGTCAGGGATAAGGTTGTGTTGGGAGAAATAAACAGACAGAGCACAGACAATTGTTAGGTCAGTGGAAATACTCTGTATAATATAATGATGGAGACATGTCACTATACAGTTGTGCATACCCATAGAATGTACAACATCAAGAGTGAACCCTAAAGTAAACTATGGACTTAGGGTGATTATGATTATGAAGTGATTATGATTATGATGTGTGGATGCAGGTCATCCTTAGGGAAATAAGTACCATTTTAGTGAGTGATATTGGTAATGGAGAGGCCTGAATAAGGTAAGCGTATATGTGGGAAATCTGTGTAACTTTCCTCTCAACTTTATTGTCAACCTAAAACTTCTCTTAAGTCTTTAAAAAGAAATACAGAGGAGAGAATCCAAAATGGCAGAGAAGTAGGGGGACCCAAAATACTCTTGTCTCTCAAACAGAGCAGTGTTGAAGCCAGAGGATTTGGAATTCCAAGAGTCCAGGCTGAGGAGTGACAGAGATGTCTTTGGGGGCCCACAGGGGCAACCTGGCAGGCCACAGTTGCGTGATTGCAAACTGGGAGAGATAAAATGGGTGGTGTAGGCACGGAGAGGAGGGATCCTTTTCTGCAGAGAGACAAAAGGAAAAGAAAGAGAGACTGAGAAAGTGTAGGATTGTACTTGAACAAGAGAAAAACCACGGACTGGGGACTGAGAAAAAACAGAAAGATCCAATCTCTACCTACAAGGCATTCTCCAGACTGGGGCCGGCTGTCCTGTTCATGCATCTGAGGAGGAGGTGAGCCAGCCTGGGCTCAGTAACTAGCTCAGAGGTGCAGTCCACAGTGGGAGAAAGCAATCCCCTCACTTGAGTGCTGTGGGAAGAAAGTATATAGTTCCAAGGACAAAAATCCCTGTCTGCACCCACCAGCCACAGGCCCTTTGTCGGCTGGGTGGAGTGGCACTTCCCTGGAACTGGCGTGCACAGAGCAGGATCCTTTATGACATCGGGGCTTGAATCCCAGCTGAGTACCAGGAAGGCACAGGAGTCAGCAGAGCAGGACAAACCATCCCATTCACACCAGCATGGCACTGTGAGGAGGCCCTTCATTGATGGGGTGGAGTGACACTTCCCCAGAACCGGGGCGCATAGAGTGGGATCCTTTAAAACATCAGGATTTGAATCCCAGATGAGCCCCAAGAGGCCTGGGAGACTGTGGAGCAGGAAAAAGAAAATAAAACAAACAAACAACAATAACAACAACAAACAGCCCACTTGTGCCCACACAGTATTGTGAGGATGGCCTGAACAGAGTGGTTTGGGACACCTGGTCCGGGGAGAAGAAACTGGGATGTCACCATTTTTCTACCCATCACAAACAAGGTGAGACTTCATGGAAGGGACACTGGGCCCACAGTGGAAGCAGGACCCGCCTACCCCAAACCACACCCCTCCACACTTGGTAACTCTATATCTACCCACAAGAGATTGATGCTGACAGCCCCTTCTCCAGACCAGCACTGCCACTAATTCCAAGGCACCCAGCAGTTTTGCATTTTCTGATGAATTCTCAGAAAATTTTTACTATATATATATGTATATATATATATATGATATATATATATACATATATATATATATACATATATATATGCATATATATGTGTGTGTATATATATATATATACACACACTCTGGTTGTTCTGGTTGTTGGTTTGTTCAAGCAGATATATTTAATCAATTCTCTTGACACCTGCTATATACCTCCTTCTTTATTTTATTCTCTCTATCTCTGGATTATGCTGTATAGTTTCTCTGGTAAGTTTTATTATTTTTTTTTTTTATTTTTCCCTGCCCCTCTCATTTCTCTTTTTGTATGGGATAAGGTCTCTTCCATCACCACCACCCCCCTTTTTAATAATTTTTTTCCCCAGGGTTCCTTCAATGAACAAATCAAAGCACACCTGGTGGAGGGCCCAGAACACCACTACGAGTAGGGAGATAAAGCAATCAAAGTCACAACAACAGAGAGCAAGTAACACTCTCCAAAAAATACCTCTTGAAGGGCCAGGCCCTGGACAGTGTATGGCCCCTCTTTAATATAGTAGTTCTCACTGGTGCAGGACACATAACAAGCTTTTAAAACACATAAGGGACAGAAAACTAGTCAAAATAAAAAAAACAGAAGAATTCTCCCCAAAAGAAATTCCAAGAAGAAATGACAGCTAAAGAATTGCTCAAATAAGAAATAAAACATATATCTTATCAAGAATTTAGAATAATAGTCATAAGATTAATCACTGGGCTTGAAAAAAGTATAGAAGACAGCAGATAATCTATTGCTGCAGAGATCAAAGAAGTAAAAAATAGTCATGATGGATTAAGAAGTGCTATAAATGAGGTGCAAAATATACTAGATGTAGTGATAGCAAGGATTGAAGAGGCATAGGGCAGAATAAGTAAAATAGACTATAAAATTATGAAATGATTTCATTAAAAAATGAAGCTGAGAAAAAGAGATATAAAAAAAAATTCTAGACCATGAGGGGAGAATTAGAGAACTAAGTGACTCAATGAAATGTAATAATATCCACACCATAGGAGTTTCAGAAGAAGAAGAAGAGAGAGAAAGGGGTGGAAGGTTTACTTGAACAAATGATAGCTAAGAACTTCCCCAATTTGGGGAAGGAAACACACATTGCAATTCAGGAGGCATAGAGAACTCCTTTCAGACATAACAGGAATCAGTCTTCTGTACAACTTATCATAGTGAAACTGGCAAAATACAAAGATAAAGAGAGAATTCTGAAAGCAGCTAGGGAAAAATGGGCCTTAACCCTACAAGGGTAGACACATAAGGACAGTAAGAGACCTATCCACTGAACTTGGCAGGCCAAAAGGGAGTGGCAGGAAATACTCAATGTGCTGAATTTCATATTCCAAAATTCCTATTTTTCCAAATATGCAGTGAAAAATCCTTTATCCAACAAGGCTGTCATTCAGAATAGAAGGAGAAATAAAGGTTTTCCCACACAAAAAACCTGAAGGAGTTCATTACCACTAAACAAGCCCTACAAGAGATCCTAAGGGGGACTGTACATGGAATATTGCAAAGACCACAAAGGACCAGAGACATCACTACAAGCATGAAAGCTACAAATAACACAATGACACTAAATCCATATCTTTCAACAATAATGCTGAATTTAAATGGACTAAATGCTCCAATCAAAAGACATAGGGTATCAGAATGGGTTAAAAAAAAAAGTCCATCTATATGCTGTCTACAAGAGACCCATTTTAGACCTGATGACACCTTCAGATTGAAAGTGAGAAGATGGAGAACTATCTATTATGCTACTGGAAGTCAAAAGAAAGCTGGAGTAGCCATACTTTTATCAGACAAACTAGATTTTAAATTAAAGGTTGTAACAAGAGATGAAGAAGGGCGTTATATCATAATTACAGGGTCTATCCATCGAGAAGATCTAACAATTATAAATGTTTATGTAACCAATTGGAAGCACCCAAATATACAAAACAATTAATCACAAACATAAGCAATCTTATTGATAATAATACGGCAATTGCAGGTGACTTTAATACTCCACTTACAACAATAGACAGATCATCTGGGCAGAAAATCAATAAAGAAACAATGGCCTTGAATGACACTAGACCAGATGGACTTGACAGATATATTCAGAACTTCTCATCCAAAAGCAGCAGAATACACATTCTTCTTGAGTTCACATAGAACATTCTCCAAGACAGATCACATACTGGGTCACAAAAAAGCCCTCAATAAATATAAAAGAATTGAGGTGATACCATGCACATTTTCAGACCACAATGCTATGAAACTTGAAATCAACCACTGGAAAAAGTTTGGAAAACCTCAAATTCATGGAGGTTAAAGAACATCCTATTAAAGAATGAATGGGTCAACCAGGGAATTAAGGCAGAAATTAAAAAAAATATATGGAAACAAATGAAAATGAAAACACAACAATCCAAAACCCTTTGGGATGCAGCAAAGTCTATACTAAGAGGAAAATACATTGCAATCCAGGCTTATCTCAAGAAACAAGAAAAATCCCAAATACAAAATCTAACAGCACACCTACAGGAACTAAAAGCAGAAGAACAAAGAAACCCCAAGACCAGCAGAAGAAGAGAAATAATAAATATTAGAGCAGAAATAAACCATATAGAATCCAAAAACAGCAGAACAGATTAATGAAACTAAGAACTGGCTTTTTGAAGAAAAAAAGAAAGAAAAGAAAGAAAAAAACAAAATTGATAAGCTCCTAGCCAGAATTCTCAAAAAGAGGATCCAAATAGATAAAATCATGAAAAATTGTACTTATCACAACCATCTCCTCAGAAATACAAACAATTATCAGAGAATACTATGAAAAAGTATATGCCAACAAACTAGACAACCTGGAAGAAATGGACAAATTCCTAGATGCCCACACACTACCAAAATTCAAATGGGAAGAAATAGAAAATTTGAACAGACCTATAACCAGTGAAGAAATTGAGTCAGTTACCAAAAATATCCCAAGAAATAAGAGTCCTGTGCCAGATGGCTTCCCAGGGGAATTCTACCAGACATTTAAAGCAGAGTTAAAACCTATCCTTCTCAAGCTGTTCCAAAAAACAGAAGCAGAAGGAAAGCTTCCACACTCATTCTATGAAGCCAGCATTACCTTGATTCCCAAACCAGAAAGAGACTCCACAAAAAAAAAAAAAAAAAAAAAAAAGAAAATTAAAGGCCAAAACCCCTGATGAACATGGATGCAAAAATTCTCAACAAGATACTAGCAAATCGAATTCAACAGCATATAAAAAGAATTATTCACCTTGATCAAGTGGGATTCATTCCTGGACTGCAGGGCTGGTTCAGTATTTGTATATAAATCAATGTGATACATCACATTAATAAAAGAAATGATAAGAACCATATAATCCTGTCAATAGATGCAGAAAAAGCATTTGACAATATACAGTATCCTTTCTTAATAAAAACCCTCAAGAAAGTCAAGATAGAAGAAATATACCTAAACATCATAAAAGCCATATATGAAAACCGACACATCTAATTTCATCTCTAAGGGGGAGAAACTGAGAGCTTTCCCCCGGAGATCAGGAACATGACAGGGATGTCCACTCTTACCACTGTTGTTTAACATAGTGTTGGAAGTCCTTCTCAACAATCAGACAACAAAATGAAATAAAAGGCATCCAAGTTGGCAAAGAAGAAGTCAAACTTTCACTTTTCACAGACAACATGATACTCTACATGGGAAACCCAAAAGACTCCACCAAAAGGCTGCTAGAACTGATACATGAGTTCAGCAAAGTTGCAGGGTACAAAATCAATGTATAGAAATCAGTTGCATTTCTATACACCAATAATGAAGCAACAGAAAGAGAAATCAAGGAATTGATTCCATTTATAATTTCACCAAGAACCATTAAATACCTAGGCATAAACCTAACCAAAGATGTAAAAGATCTGTATGCTGAAAACTATAGAAAACTTATGAACGAAATTGAAGAAGATGCAAAGAAATGGAAAAACATTCCATGCACAGGGATTGTAAGAATAAATATTGTTAAAAGGGCAATACTACTGAAAGCAATCTACACATTCAATGCAATCCTAATCAAAATTGCACTGGCATTCTTCTCAAAGGTAAAACAAACAATCCTAAAATTTGAATGGAATCACAAAAGACCCTGAATATCCAAAGTAATGTTGAAAAACATAACCGAAGTGGGAGGCATCACAATCCCAGACTTTTGCCTCTACTTCAAAGCTGTAATTATCAAGACAGTGTGGTATTGGGACAAAAACACAGACACATAGACCATTGAAATAGGATAGAAAACCCAGAATTAGACCCACAAATATATAGCCAATGAATCTTTGACAAAGCAGGAAAGAGTATCCAGTTGAAAAAAAAGACAATCTCTTTAGCAAATGGTGCTGGGAGAACTGGGCAGCATGCAGAAGAATGAAACTAGACCACCATACACAAAAATAAACTCAAAATGGATGAAAGACCTAAATATGAGACAGGAAACCATCAAAACCTGACGGGATAAAACAGGCAACAACCTTTTTGACCTCAACCACAGCAATTTCTCACTTGACACATTTCTGAAGGCAAGGGAATTAAAAGAAAAAATGAACTATTGGTACCTCATCAAGATAAAAACCTTTTGCACTGCAAAGGAAACAACCAATAAAGCTAAAAGGCAACTTGGAATGGGAAAAGATTTGCAAATGACATATCAGATAAAGGGTTAGTATCCACAATGTATAAAGAACTTACCAAACTCAACACCTGAAAGACAAATAACCCAATGAAGAAATGGGCCGGAGACATGAATTGACACTTTTCCAAAGAAGACATCCAGATGGCAAATAGACATGTGAAAAGATGCTGAACATCATCATCTTCATCAGGGAAATACAAATCAAAATCACACCGAGATACCACCTCACACCAGTCAGAGTGGCTAAAATTAACAACTCAGGAAATAACAGATGCTGGCAAGGATGTGGAGAAATGGGAACCCTCTTGCACTGTTGGTGGGAATGAAAACTGGTGCAGCCACTCTGGAAAACACTGTGGAGATTCCTCAAAAAATGAAAAATAGAACTACCCTAGGACCCTGCAATAGCACTACTAGGAATTTATCCAAAGGATACAAGAGTGTTGATGCATAGGGGCACATGTACCCCAATGTTTATAGCAGCGCTTTCAACAATAACCAAATTATGGAAAGAGCCCAAATGCCTATCAACTGATGAATGGATAAAGAAGATGTGGTTTATATACACAATGGAATTCTACTTGGCAATGAGAAAGTGTGAAACCCTGCCATTTGTAGCAATGTGGCTGGAATGGAGGGTGTTATGCCAAGTGAAAGAAGTCAGAGAAATGCAGAAATCATATGTTTTCACTCATATGTGGAACTTGAGAAACTTAACAGAAGACCATGGGGAAGGGAAGGGGAAAAAAGAGTTACAGAGAGGGAGGAAGCAAACCATTAGAGACTCTTAAATACAGAGAACAAAAGGAGAGTTGATGGGTGGGATGCGGGAGAGAGAGGAAAATGGGTGATGGGCATTGAGGAGGGCCATTGTTGGGATGAGCACTGGGTGTTGTATGTAAGTGATGAATCACAGGAATCTACCCAAAAACCAGGAGCACACTGTATACATTGTATGTTAGCCAACTAGACAATAAATTATATTTAACAAAAACATGTATTTGTTAAGACAATTGAATAAACAGCTGGTTTTATAGTATAAAAAATTTTAAAAAGAAATAAAAAGAAATACAGTAACCAGCACACAATGATAACCTGGTATACATGCATACACACACACACACACACACACACACACATACACACGCACACATGCACCCAACACAATAAAGGAGAAAGAGCAGGGAAGAAAAGCAAACCTTTATATTGGAATTATTTGATACAACTTTTTAAAAATTTTTAATTATTATGTAAAAAAATTAAATCAAGCTGAAAGATATCTACAGAGAACAGAAAACTATAGCAAATGATATAAGAAATCTGAAAAAAAAAACACAGAATACCTATAACTAAAAAATACAAAAACCATAAATATGGTCACAAAGTGTGACTGTGATGGCAGATTAGATAAGGATGAAGAAAGAATTAATGGATTGGAAAATAGGTCATAAAAATATCAAATATGCAATACACAGAGACAAAAGAGATAAAATTAAGGGAGCAGAAAAGGGCAGAGAACAATCGGCATCAAAAAAAATAATAATAAGATACTGGAGCACTGGCAATATTTAAAGAAATGATACCTGAATGTTTTCAGAATTGAAAAAGAAACCAACTAGTTTGCTTTTTTGTTTTTTTTCTCACTTCTTGAATTGGCTGCTTAGCTAATTGGTATTTAATATCTTTTTTCTAATACCTTTTTGAAAGCTATAACATTCATTCTGAGAATTAGTTTAACTGATATCCACAGTTCTTAAAATTATGGCACTTTTCTCATTTTCTTAATTTACATCATGATTTTTTAATAATGCATAGATTATGTTGAAATGTGTTTTATCAAATATTTTTATAAACATTTGAGGGTTTTTTGAGTTCATTCTAATTCTTTATTTTTCTAATTGTGCTGCATTGTAGTCAGAGAAGATGATTGTATAATATAAATTCTTAGGAATTTGTGGAGACTTTCTTCAATGAAATATATGATATATCTTTTGAAAAGTTCTGTATATGCTTGAAATAAATTGTATTTTTTGTCAAGAGCAAAACTTTATGTGAACTCATGAAATTAAGGTTTGCCAAATGTGTTTTTCATTTTTTTCTATAATTATTTTGTAAATTTGAGGTATCATTCTCTGGAAGGTATATGTTAAACCTCCCATTATCATTGTGGCTTTGTCAATTTCTTTTATTTTTCTGTAAATTATTTCCTTAAATGTTTGGAAATTATATTTCATCTGCATTATTTCTATGACTTCTTGGAGAATTTTTCCCCTATATTTCACATGAAATGTTTCCTTTTTTTTCTTTTTCTAACATTTTCTTTTTGCTATTACTAATATTTCTATACCATCTTATTTTAGTGTTTACCTGGCATATATTTTACAGCCCATTGTTTTTCAACATTTTTGTGTCCTTATATTGTAAATATTCTTATAAGCATCAAATGGCTAGATATTAATCCAATCTGTTTATGCCTGCCATTTAATTTGTGTTTAGCCCATTCATTTTATGATTTTGATATATTTGAACTTGTTTCTGCTATCTTATTTTGTGGATTTTTAATATATATTTATATTTACTTATCTTTTCTTCTTTTCTATTTCAAGAGGTTGATCAAACTGTATATATTTCCTATCTTTCCCTCTACTGGTTCAGAGATATGCATTATATATTGTGCATTTATGCTTATGTTTCACATACATACTTAGAATTATATTTTCTAAATAAGTATAAAATAAATCAATGTCTCTATCTTCTTCCCAAGCAAGATTAAAGGGCTAGCAATAACTGAAGTTCCCTCCAAATTTCCCACGCTCCGAATCCCTAACTCACATAATTAGTATTCTGTTATTTATTTCTATGTGGCTTGTAAACTCATACATACCCAGGTTATTTCACTCTTGTTCCCATTACAATTTTACTCTACAGGGAATATGTATTTATTTATTTATTTATTTATTTATTTTAATTTTTTTTTCAACGTTTATTTATTTTTTGGGACAGAGAGAGACAGAGCATGAACGGGGGAGGGGCAGAGAGAGAGGGAGACACAGAATCGGAAACAGGCTCCAGGCTCTGAGCCATCAGCCCAGAGCCCGACGCGGGGCTCGAACTCACGGACCGCGAGATCGTGACCTGGCTGAAGTCGGACGCTTAACCAACTGCGCCACCCAGGCGCCCCGGGAATATGTATTTAAATGTATCACCATGTTCCACACATTTGTTTTTGGTTACTATTACTTCCTGCATCCCACCCCTTCTTTATAAATTCATTATTCTCATTTAAGTATATTATTTTTATATGTCATATATCTGGCCATAATAATCTTTAAATAATAACATTTATAAAACTATATTCAATGTTTCCCCTTCATCCTTAAATATTCATTCATCTAGGCAGCCTTCTACATTCACAATATTGTTCCTCAGGATCTTAAAGATGTTGCTCCATTGTTTTCTGTCTTCTTTTATTTCTGATGAAAAGACTGCCATCTTTAGACCAATGTTTATTTATCAAAGCTCTGATTTCTCTCTGGTAGGTTTAGAAATTTTCTCTTCATGTTTTTCAGTTTCTTTACATTTTTTGTGGGTGTATAAAAATTACTTATTCTATTCTAACTTTTCAATCTGATGGGTTTTTTTTTCACTTCTGGAAAATTCTCAGCATTATTTTTTTGGACATTGCCTCTACCACTGTCTCCATAACCTGCTAGAACTCCATTACAGCTATATTGGGCCTTTTCATTTTGTCTTAACATTTGTATTTTCCATGTCATTATTTCTCTGTGCTGATTTCTGAAGATTTACCTGATATATCTGCTCTGTTACTGATTGTTCCTACAGTTTTGTCTAATGTATCATTAAACCCATTTAGTGATTTTTTTAAATTACCATATTTTTGGTTATTGTGTGTATCTGTTCCACTTCATAACTTCTTGTTCTTACATCATAGTTTCCTTTATCCTTTTTGGCTTTCAAACATATTTAAGTTGTATTCATATTCTTCTCTTATCACTTCTCCTTAGACATGCACATGCCAATTTGGAGTCAGAGTGGGGGTGGTATTGTAGATCAGTGTTCATGGAACCAGCTTTATCAAATATTGTATCATTCTTCTGTATGATTTCATTTCACATCATAGTTCTCCATGAGTATTCTTTCCCTGGGTCTTGGAGACTTCTCTGCATAGTTGTTTATTTGCCCAAATCCTATTGTGGGTCCTGATGTAACTCTGTGAGTTCAACAATTAAGTGTTCCACAGGCCTGAAGTTCTGGTTATGAATAATTCTGCTTACAGCCATGATCAGGAGTGGTCAGTTTGCTCTTTACTCTGACCTTGACCTAGTAGGTAGATAGTCCAGTCCCCATTCAAGAAGAGATAACAATTCCCCAAGCTCCTGGCTTCAACCTAAGAGCTCAGTTTTCTCCCTGCTTAGTGTGAACCTACATATTTGTTTCCCAATCCCATATAATTGTCAAAAGCTCTGCATGAGGGGCCATTAATCCAGGGGCTGGCTCAGTTCAGCTTTCCTCCATTTTTTGTTTTGTGAACCTTGACAATATTTTAAAATATTTCATCCAGAACTTCTCTGTATCTGGAGTAGAACAAGATCTGTTATGCTCAATCCATCAATTTGACTGGAAGTCAAGAGCTCTTTTAAAAGAAATATTCCATTTTGTTTTACATCTTGAAGCATCTCTGCATGTCCCAACTTCATACTTAATACACACATATCTATGAGTGTGTATCTATGAGTGTGAGACACTGTACTCAGGTGTCTGTTTCCACCAATTTACATGGGAAACAAGGAGCCTTCTAGAAAAAGAGTTCAAACTTTGTTCAACAGTGTTATTCAGAGCCTTAAAAAGAAATCTGGAGCAAACAGTGATAGGTACATCAAAAACTAAATTGTAGTGTGGATTTCAGGGACTCCCAACTGGCCAGTCAACTTTGTGGCAGATATAGCACCAGGAAGCAAAATGATGTACAAATCAAAAACCCTTGGGTCAAGCAACCATACAGCAAAGCCCATCTACAAGAGTGGACTTCAGAGGAGGAGATGATATTTCCCTGTAAGCAAAACCAAAGTGAGCCCTAGCAATGGCTTTCCAGGCAGTAGAAATAACAGGGCATAGTGATAGGCAAGTTACTGTGTCACAGACAACAATTCCTACAAAGCAGAAGATATGTCGCCTGGCACTTGGCATATATTAGGTTCTAAGTAGACAGTTTCTGGCCAAGTGAAAAGGTAAAGGGTGTTGGGCTGAGTGGCAATGGACAGGCAATTTGTAACAGAGACAGAGAAGTGGCCAAAATGGCCCTTAGGGGGATTGAGAGCTGGTAGAATGTAACTAAGTGACAGAGGAGATAGAGGTCACACCGTGGATAGTCAGGAAGCCCATGGAGATGCTCCCTCACCATGTGCACATTTTCTAGGGAGTCTCATAAAAAAGCTGAAGCCCCATCACTATGTAAACGGGAACATGTTAACAATACAAATTTAATTCCAGATACCAAGATGCTTCAGTTGTACTAGAGACAAAAGGAAGACTTTTATCACTTGTGTTGATGGGGAATTTCAGTAAAATAAAAGAAACATTGCCAGATACATAGGGGAAATAGTGCCCAACAGAAGTTGAAACAATAAAACACCAAGAGAGCCAGCCAGAAAATTAGATCCTTTCACATTATTCTATTTCAATGTTTCAGCAAGTGAGGAAGGCACTGTTGTCCTTTGTATAAACAAGGGAATTGAAACTTGAAGTTGGGTTACCAACCTAATAGGAGCCAGAATCTAAATTTGCCTCAGCCTCATTCCAGAGCCAATGCCCCTTCTCCTATATTGTCTTGTGTCCATTCCACTGAACAGCACATATATTATACTCACATATACATTTTACAGTGATTGGTTTTACCATCTGAAAAACCAATGAGTGGGGAGCATATATGAGCATTTTGTGATCACTTCCATCTTACATTTTTACAACATGGATGGACACGTTCCACAAGATCAGTATTTCCTAGGCAGCAAGTTGTCCTTTAGGGGACATACTTATGTTGTAGCTCTCATTATACTGTGTGGTAATTAGCTTCCGTACCATGTACTTCCCACCCTTTCTCCAGGACCAACCTCCTATGACTCCTTCAGGGAAGAGAAGTGCATCTTATTTCACTCATACTCCTAGCACCTTGCAACCACCACCCACAGAGTGTGAACTCAAAATATTTTATGAATGAAGGTATGATCAGGGCAATGGTTTGTGTAATGTAATAATTGCTAAAGGGGATTTTTAGGGCGTCTAACTTCTACCCTAGTTATAACTTAAGTTCTGGAAGTTACTGGATTTCTTTGCTTATTACATGCTTTTTCGAATGCTCTATTTAGTGCTTTTGTACATATGCATCTGAAGACAGTGGCAGTCAGCCTATCATTTCATGTTTGGCTGATAATTTTCAATCTGGAAGATTTTTAAATGTTTTCTTGTTTGTTCGTTTGTTTGTTTTGAAAGAGAAAGGGAGAGAGAGAGAAAGAGCCAGAGCACAAGTGGGGGAGGGGCAGAGAGAGAGAGGGAGAGAGAATCCCAATCAGGTTCCATGCTGTCAGTGCAGAGCCCAGTGCAGGGCTCAAACTCATGAACGCTGACATCATGACCTGAGTGAAAATCAAGAGTCGGACGCTCAACCAACTGAGCCACTGATATGCCCCTAGAAGGAGTTTTTTAAGTCGCACAGCCAATTTAGTCCTTTTATAATTGAGAAAATTTTTACCTAAAAAATTCCCAAGGGCTTAAATGACCTGCTTAGACTTCCTCAGATGGGCAACAAGACTTCAGGTGAGAATGCAGACATTCCTGGAAACTCCAGTTTCTAGGGTGGAGTTCATTTGCTTCCACAGTCTGTTTTCCAATTCTGAACCACCTGTATTATTCTCCATTCCCCACAGGAAACTCATCTGTCCCTTCCACAGAGCATACATGTTGGTTAGATTCAATTACATTTCCTAGGCACCCACACAGCAGGAAAACCAAGTTATGTTAACCTGCATTTAAATTTCCAAAATGAGGTCAGAACATTTGCACACATGAAAACGCACACACACACACACACACACACACACACACACACTACACCAGTATTGAACTGTTGAAGGTTTGACACAGTAGAAACATTCCATGACCTGAAGCCTCATTCTTGAGCAACAAAAGATAGTTTTTTGTCCACATATTCCTAGAAGTAGAGACAACAGGGCCAACCATGGGGAACATCAGTCTACTTGATGGTCCCCAGAAAGCTCTGAATTCTGGGACAGAGTTCTCAGCACAGATATCCAACAGAACTGGCGTTTGGACCTATTCACCACTCAGTGCATCCAGGAAGTTTGGCAGCTACCAGTCTCCTTCCCATCCTTCCCAGTCCCACAGCCACCCCCTGCCCTGTGGGCTCAGAGTTCCATGCACAAGAGAACAAGGTGCTTGGCCTGCAGAATGTGCCAGCCTCTGGATTCAGCCCTCATTTCCTCTTGGGTGTAGTGTCAGACCTGATGAGAACAAGTCTGTACTAATGATGGTCATGAAGAATTGGCCTTTGGAAATAGTGAACATGGCCTTAAATCCACTCACGGACAAGTGACAGCTGGAGAAAGTACTGACAGCTGGAGAAGTACTTACTTCTTGATCATTCTAGAACCTCTCCCTATAATTGCATTATAACTTCACCTTTCACACAAAATTTTAAATAAAATCTCAGTAAGTTTCCATTAAACTCTAATAATGCCATAATATATTTCCAATAACTTTTATTTTATCTGTATTCAGGGTTGCAACTCATTTAGTGTGTGTGTCATTAAGAATGTACAACTAGGGGCGCCTGGGTGGCGCAGTCAGTTAAGCGTCCGACTTCAGCCAGGTCAAGATCTCGCGGTCCGTGAGTTCGAGCCCTGCGTCGGGCTCTGGGCGGATGGCTCAGAGCCTGGAGCCTGTTTCCGATTCTGTGTCTCCCTCTCTCTCTGCCCCTCTCCCGTTCATGCTCTGTCTCTCTCTGTCCCAAAAATAAAATAAAAACGTGGAAAAAAAATTTTTTTAAAAAAAAGAATGTACAACTAGTAATGTCTGTTTTGCCCTTTAGGGTTAACATTTCAAAACATTAAAACCAGAAATCGTATTGCTTCTCTGGGGTCAAGACCCACCCATGCTAAGAATATCCCCCACGGTGAAAAGCATGCTAATCAGAAGCATAGAACAATTTTGCTTTCTGCCACCCAAGCATCCCTGAAGAGAATGACATTTCATTGAAGGAACATAATTTCAATTGAAACAACTTTGATTGCCAAGCAAGTTCAGTCAAGCAGTGGTCATTCTCTGCACTGAGATCAGTGAAGCTGTGTGGAAGAGGTGAGCAGATGGTTGGGAAGTTGCCTGGGTGGGCTATGTAGGAAGGAAAGCCATAGAAACTGGATTCTTGCCTTGTGTGGGAATCCAAGTCTCTTCAATAAGGAAAGAAGAACAATTCTCTACCTTTGTAAAAAGCAGTGGCAAAGACCAAAAGGTCAGAGAAGCACTTTGTGGATTTCTAAACCAAGGTCAGGGTCAATTCAAACAGTGAACCAGAGTGCAGAATAACTAATAATAATAATGTGTAGAAACACCCTCTGACTCACTGACATTTAGACAGAATTAACACAGAGAGGGAATGTGCTGGGAGAAAAATCTGCAGGGTGTATGCTAATTGAGCATCTAATCGCATCATCTGTCCACCAGCAACTGCCCCATCATCTCCTCCACCGAGAATAGGTGGGAGAAGGACAGACTGGGAAAGGAGGAAATCAAACAAGGATGTGCTGTTCACAGGGATGAAATACAGTGTCTCAACAGGCACAGAAATTGTATTCAAGGAACAAAGCAAGCACACCATTAGCGTTTATGAGGCAGAACCCTTGAAAAGAAGAGAGGTGAATGAGAAAGTGAGGTGAGGAGAAAAGTGTGTTTGCATAGCCGGACACATTCACTTGAGATCGTACTTTGGAAAAACTGACTTTAAAATCGAAGCTGTTGTTTGAGTGTAGATACAGGCATATATTGCTAAGTGAACATGGGTCCTTGGAGAAAAGAGAGCATACAAACCAGGTTGCCAGCAGAGTTCCCAGGGAGTGGAGGAGGAATATGCGTCCACACACAGTCACACCACACACACACACACACACACACACACACACACACTACTCTGAATAAAGTACTAGCTTGCATGGTATGAATTATAGATGTGCATATAGATGCATAAAGCAAAGCATGAAGAAACTATCGTGAACCCCTGTTAATGCTGGTGATCTCGGAGGGTAGAATTTCAGATGATTTCATTTTCTTCCTTACATATTCCCTGCATCGCATTCTCTGAATGTCTAATGATGCACCAATGATATGTGAATAATCACCCATGATTTATGTTACCAGGAAAAAACAATAAAGTATTTTCATTGTGAGAAGGTCTTCCCCTGGAGTTTCCATGATTTCAAAGCACTAAGGAACTAGCGGTCAATCTGACATTTGAGCTGGGCCATTCTTTTTACTAACTACTCCCGCCTCAGAATGCAAATCATTGCTACCCATCTCCCTCCCCAAAGAGCTAACCAATTTTCTCAGTATCAAAGGTCATCTATGATCATGAAATTTCTTACATTCTGAAGCAAAATTTTATATCTGAGTAAATATAATTGCACTTGACTGAGCAAAACATAAGAATCATTTCCAAAAGTTTCTTTTCTCCTGCTCCTTCCTCGGCCCCTCCCCTCCCCCTCCTCAGAATGAGAGTGTGTTTGGAGATGGAGCCTTTAAAGAGGTGATGGAGTTAAAATAAGAAGTTAGTGTCGGCCCTAATTCAGTCTGACCGGGGTCTCCGTAGGAAGAGGGAATTTGGACACAGATGAATAGGGGAGACACCAGGGATGCATGAACACAGAACACAGAGCTCCTGAGGACGCAACACAGCACGATGGCAGCCATGTGCAAGCCAAGGAGAGAGGCCTCAGGAGAAACCAAACCTGCGGACCCATGAACTTGGATTTCCAACTTCCGGGACTGTCCGAAAATGAATGCCTGTTGCATAAGCCCCCCAGCCTAGAGTACTTTGTTAGGACAGCGGGAGCTAACCAACAGAGGTAGTGTTGTGCCCCATCCACAAGCTGGGAGTGATCTTGATTCTCTTCCCCTCTGCACCCCACAGAAGGTTACAGCCAATCTCACAGTCTCCACCTCCCAAGTCTACCCCACAGCTTAATCCAAGTACCATACCTCACTGCCCACCCTACCACTGCCAGCCCTAATGCCTAGAGCTAATTATCGCACTAAAATTTTAGGTCACAAATCAGACGTAGCATTCCAGTGGCTGCTAATTTCATTTAAGATTAAGTCAGAACTCCTTCACATGGCCTGAAGGACCTCTGTGATCTAGTCCCTTGTGATCGTGCACCCCAGTCCCCTTACTACTCTCAGCCACACCAGGGTTTTCTCCTGGTCAGAGGTCTACGTTGTTCAGTTCCAGAGCTTTGCACTGACTGTCCCCTCTGCCTGGGGTCCCCACCCCTGCCCCCCGCCTCCTGGTTGCTTCCCTCCTCTCCCTCGCATCTCAGGAAGGACACCTGACTACCCAATGTAAAAGGGCTCCCTGTTCCACCAGTCACCTGGTTACTCTTACTCTGAGCCTTGTTTTATTTTCTTCAAGTGATGATTTCTGTTTACAAGGTGTTCTTTATCTACCTGTACATTTATTTTCTGCCGCCTGCCTCTAAAATACAAGCTTCATGAGGGCTTAGCCCTTGTTGATCGAAGGCAGTGCCGCAGCCCCAGCACGCTGATGCACCTCACCATCCGTCTTGAATGAATACATTCACACGTAAGCACAGCACCTGGACCCTAGTAGGTGCTCGGTGTTGTCCACAGAGTACATGGATGAATAAAACCATGTCTTGACTGTGTGAAAAAAATACACCGTTAGTGGAGATGAATAGGAGTATACTAACTGAACGTTTTCTTAAAGGGATCATTTATCTTTGAATTCCACTCTTGCTTAATCTAAATTCTGAATTACTGATCAAATACAATCAGTTTAGATTACTCTCATGAGCACCATTGCAAGAAGGTTTTTTTTTTCCCTTAAGACATTGTCAGAAATATTGCCAGCCTCCTCTTTTAATAAAGCAACTTTAGATATTCTCTCAAAAGTTTCTCAAAAATGCCATGCTGGGAAGGATGTTTATAAACTTCTTTTTGTTAGTAAATAATATAAAGAAACTATTTTTATGTACATTGAAAAAGTAGGGTATTCAATGTAGATACAACATGTGCACTATACAAAACCCTTTACCAAGGGTTTTAGTGTAGCAGACACCAAGAGAATCCAGGTTACTCTACTCATAGATTAAAATAAATTTGATTTCTTCCCCCTTGCTGCAAAGGATGCCATGTAATACAGTTTGTTACAGAGATATTAGCGAAGCTTCTGAACATGCTACTTTATTTCTAACAGTGAAAAGATACAGGATCATCTTGTTTTGCCGCTTGAACTTCCTCTTCATCCCACCTGGGGGTGTGTGGTACCATCGTCTTGCAACTGTGAGTTCAAAAGCCTCAAGCAAAGGGGGTGACTAGGGGCTCAGTCGGTTAAGCGTCCGACTTTGGCTCAGGTCATGATCTCACTGTTTGTGAGTTCAATCCCCGCTTCGGGCTCTGTGCTGACAGCTCGGAGCTTGGACCCTGCTTCTGATTCTGTGTCTCCCTCTCTTTCTGCTCCTCCCCTGCTCATGCTCTGTCTCTCTCTCTCTCAAAAATGAATAAACATTTTTAAAAAATTAAAAAAAAAAAAGGCTCATGCAAAGAATGGAGCAGGAAAACAGAACAGCTTCTTTGATGACCACCTTGACTGGCTCCATCCCAGGTTACCAGCCTCCAGACTGCACATGAGAAAAAGTAGCTGCCTGCTTAAGCCTTTGCAGTAACAGTCCTGGGACAACAGCTGAAAATAACCCTAGTCGATATAAAACAATGTCCACAAAAATTAAAACATCTGTTTATTTATCCCCCAAGCATTTACCCAGTACGTGTTTTGTGTTCGACATTGTGCCAGGAGTTAGGTAAGCCACAGTGAACAAGGTAGGCACAGCTATCACCCTCCAGAAATTATGGTGAGAGAGAATCGAGCAATTAACCAGAGAATTCAGAAGATAATTTCCTGGGGTATTAATTTTTGAATTTTTCTTTCTTTCCCCTAGCTCCTGACGGTTGAGCTCCATCCATCAGAAGCATTGCATTATAGAAGGAATGCAAAGAGCAAGACACAGTTAATGTTCTGTTTTTAAATTTCCAAATATGAATCTCAATCATAGGATAGAGGATGTGATGACTGAATTGATCAAAAACAATCAAAGGGTAAATCCCTGAGTAGAGCAGAGACTATGTGCCATAAAAAGTACTGTAAACAGAGCAGAGAACTCGGAGCAACAGCTCCCCTTCCCAGGAAGATTCGATGAGGGCTGCATGGGGAAGATGGTGAGAGAGGAGGTGGTGGGAGCAATGTGGGTAGATGTTCAGGGCTGAAATGAGGGGACAGATCCTGGGGAAGCAGACAGAGACCCACACTGAGCCGTGAGCAGAAGGAAACCAAGCCAAGGCCTGCCCATCACCCCTCCATTTGCCTGAGTTCATCACTCAAAGGTAGACTTATGTGTTCTTCCCATCACTGCAGGGGAGGAGGGGGCTCCTAGCAACAGATGTCAGCACATCCCCTGTGGATCACCCAGCAAGTCCCCAGACATGCTTCCTGATTTTCCTGAGTTCCACCAGAATGCCCCAGGAGCAGAGTCACAATGTGTGGCTGCATGGTTCGACATAGAACAACTAGATGAGGTCAAATTGCAACGGTGGGGAAATCCATTCTTGTGTTATTCTTTTGTTTTTCAATGTTTATTTATTTTGAGGGAGAGAGAAAGAGAGAGCATGTGCAAGCACATGGGGAGGGGCAGAGAGAGAGTGAGGGAGACAGAGGATGCAAAAGAGGCTCTGTGCTGACAGCAGAGAGCCCAATGCCAGCTTGAACTCAAGAACCTCCAGATCATGACCTGAGCTGATATCCGGACGCAAACTGAGCCACCCAGGCACCCCGTTGTGGTATTCTTTTAAATAAAACCCCTGAGGAGCGCCTGGGTGGCTCACGCAGTTAAGCTTCCGACTTCAGCTCAGGTCGTGATCTCACAGTTCGTGGGTTTGAGCCCCGTGTCGGGCTCTGTGCAAACAGTTCGGAGCCTGGAGCCTGCTTCGGATTCGGTGTCTCCCGCTCTCTCTGCCCCTCCCCCCACTCATGCTCTGTTTCTCTCTGTCTGAAAAATAAATAAACATAAAAAAAATGTTTTTAAACCTCTGAGATGACAAAGTCATCAGTCCTATGGCCTCTCTACTGAATTTTCCCTTCCATGGGCGTTCACCCTGTCTTTGGCAACTGCCCACCTCTCCCAATCTGCTGACACCCCATATCCCACCATGCAGTCCAACAACATGCCTACCAGCGGTGTCTAAAGAATCTTAAAGAGTATTGGACTCCTGGTGATACCGTGAAGGTCCTGCATTGGTGAATTGTGGGGAAGATGCCATCTGGAATGGTGATTTGGGAAATTCATATTCGGCACCAGAAATTTGCAACAGTTACAAAAACAGACACTTAGATCAATAGAACACAATAGAGAACCCAGAAATGGACCTAAAAATGTATGGCCAACTAATCTTTGACAAAGCAGGAAAGAATATCCAATGGAATAAAGACAGTCTCTTCAGCAAGTGGTGCTGAGAGAACTGGACAGTGAGATGCAGAAGAATGAAACAGGACCACTTTCTTACACCATACACAAAAATAAACTCAAAATGAATGAAAGACATAAATGTAAAACAGGAAGCCATCAAAATCCTAGGGAAGAAAGCAGGCAAAAATCTCTTTGGCCTCAGCTGCAGTAACTTCTTACTCAACATGTCTCCAGAAGCAAGGGAAACAAAAGCAAAAATGAACTATTGGGACCTCATTAAGATAAAAACCTTCTGCACAGTGAAGGAAACAATAAGCAAAACTAAAAGGCAACCAACAGAATGGGAGAAGACATTTGCAAATGACATATCAGATAAAGGATTAGTATCCAAAATCAATAAAGAACTTAGCAAACTCAAGACCCAAAAAACAAATAACCCAGTGAATAAATGGGCAAAAGACATGAATAGACACAACTCCAGAGATGACATCCAGATAACCAACTGACGCATGAAAAAATGCTCAACATCACTCATCATCAGGGAAATACAAATCAAAACCACACTGAGATACCACCTCACACCAGTCAGAATGGCTGTAATTAACAACTCAGGCAACAACAGATGTTGGCAAAGATGTAGAGAAAGAGGAACCCTCTTGCACTGCTGATGGGAATGGAAACTGGTGCAGCCACTCTGAAAAACAGTATGGAAGTTCCTCAAAAAGTTAAAAATAGAACTATCCTATGACCTAGCAATTGCACCACCAGGTATTTATGCAAGGGATACAGGTATGCTATTTCAAAGGGGCACATGCACCCCAATGTTTATAGCAACACTATTGACAATAGCCAAAGTGTGGAAAGAGCCCAAATGTCTATCAACAGATGAATGGATAAAGAAGATGTTGAATATATATATACAATGGAATATTACTCAGCAATCAAAAAGAATGAAATCTTGCCATTTACAACAATGTGGATGGAACTAGAGGGTATTAGGCTTAGTGAAATTAGTCAGAGAAGGACAAATATCACGTGACTTCACTCATATGAGGACTTTAAGACACAGAACAGATGAACACAAGGGAAGGGAAGCAAAATAATATAAAAACAGAGAGAGGGAGAAAACATAAGAGTCTCTTAAACATAGAGAACAAACTGAGGGTTGCTGGAGGGGGGTGGGGGGATGGGCTAAATGGGTAAGGGACATTAAGGAGGACACTTGGGATGAGCACTGGGTGTTATATGCAGGCGATGAATCACTGGATTCTACTCCTGAAATCATTATTGCAGTATATGTTAACTAAGTTGGATGTAAATAATAACAATAACAATAATAATAAATAAACTTTAAAATACATACATACATAAAAATATTGCAAGGTTGATATATTGAAGAAAAAAAATATTGCAAGGCAGAAGAGTGACGTTTGCAATTCCTTGTCACCATAATAACATTGCTGCAGTAATACTGGCTAGGAGAGGGAATAGTATGTGAAGACTATGGAGTTAAACACTTCCTTTCCGTGAGGGCAAATCTCACTGGAAAAGTAAAAATAATGTCAGAACATAATCACAAACTACAAACTGAGGAAGTGTTGTGGCAGAATAATACAATAAATGGTTTTAAATAAGAACCCATAAAAAAAAAAAAAAAGAAAGAAAAGAAATCTTCAAGAGTTACATAAGACAATTTGTTGATCTAACACAAGAACACCCTGGCTCCCACCCTTCGTAAGCGAGAGGCCATCTGGGAGAAGGGTGCCTGCTATGCTGTGTCCATGAAAAGTCACAGGAATATGCCTGCCATGGTTTGGAAGTCCTTCCAGGCTTTCCTTTTCCAAGACCTGTGTAGTTCTCCAACAGTGAATTTCTTGCTTTAGTGCCCATCTTGTTTTATTCTTTTTATCTAAACCCATAGATTTTTGGTTTTGGACCGACTGCCCCAACTCAGGCCTTGCCTCACCTTGAGGGCATCACTTTTTGAATTTTCACATTGGTTCCATACATCATCTTACTTAAGAAGCCCGTCTCACACCCCAGGCTATTACAGGCAAGGGCTCTCCCTCATGCGACCAAAACCTGACTGGGGAGAAATATTGGATATCATTTACCCAGTGGGAATAAGAACAACACAATTATGTTCACCCCATTCATTTTCCATTCTCCAACCAGAGTGGTTTTTTTAAAAAAAGAAAAACTGATTATCATATGTTCCTGATTAATGTGATGCTTCTTACTGTTCTTAAGATACAGATCTAAATTCCTAACCCCACTTGCCCCTTCTGCCTTCCCTGCTTGACCTTCCAGCAACTCCCTCATCACTCCCCCAGCAGTCCTGGCCTTCTTGACCTCCCTGACCTTCTCTACCACTCTCTTCTACCTGACACCTCTCTCCCTTCTACTCCTGGAGACTAGGTTCCTCTCCTTCACAGCACCCAGCCCACTGCGATTTTACACCGATTCAGGTTATGATTTGATTCACAGTTGTCCTTACCTTATGACTATTGGTTCTCTGAAGTCAGTGAATGCATCTTGTAGCCCACTAGCCTATCCCCAGAGCCTGCTATGTAGTACCTCCTCAACTGAACATTGTTTAAAAACACACTTCTCTCTTGCTTCATATGCTAGTAAAACACTAATTATTTCAAACAGACTCACTCAGAATGAGAACTTGCATTATATTAGAGCAATCATAACACACAAGGTAATACACAAGGTTTAGTTTGTTCTCTTAAAAAGATGATTGAAGGGGCGCCTGGGTGGCACAGTCGGTTAAGCGTCCGACTTCAGCCAGGTCACGATCTCGCGGTCCGTGGGTTCGGGCCCCGCGTCGGGCTCTGGGCTGATGGCTCAGAGCCTGGAGCCTGTTTCCGATTCTGTGTCTCCCTCTCTCTCTGCCCCTCACCCGTTCATGCTCTGTCTCTCTGTCCCAAAAATAAATAAACGTTGAAAAAAAATAAAAATAAAAAAAAAAAGATGATTGAAGTCTTGGGGCGCTTGGGTGGCTCGGTCGGTTAAGCGTCCGACTTGGCTCGGGTCATGATCTCGACGTTCATGAGTTTGAGCCCTGCGTTGGGCTCTGTGCTGACAGCTCAGACCCTGGAGCCTGCTTCAGCTTCTGTGTCTCCCTCTCTCTCTGCCCTCCCCTGTTCCTGCCCTGTCTCTCACTCTCTCAAAATAAATAAACATTAAACAAAAATTTTAAAAGATCATTGAAGACTTCACGATAGACTTCCAAGGCCCTAAAAAGCTATGAGTTTTCATTTCTTGTGGACACATTGATAAAGAGCAAAGAGCACAAACATTTTGTATCCTTTCATTACAGAGTATCCCAAATGCTTACCTGAGACCCAGATACCCCATTATTACCTCACAATATTAACCCATAACATAGGGGTCCAAACTCCACAATAGGGAAGCTCCCTCTAAGCCAGGGTTTCTCCAACCACAGCACCACTGACATTTGGGGCTGGATAATTCTTTGTTGTAGGGCCTGTCCTGTGCACTGTACGTTTTCTACTGTAATATCAGTGAAAGAACTCACCTCCTTCACAAATACTGGTTCTAGGGACAGCTGATTTAGAGGAATATATATAAATTCATTTGTATGTATGAAATAATAATCTCCACAAAATCTAGCAAAGCTAACGAAAATCTAAATTCACAGATATATGAAACAAAGCTTCATTTTTTCAAATATTTTTGTGAATAATGTCTAGCACAGTCAATTGTGGCATCACTTCAGTCCTTACTTGTCCAATAAGACAAGTTAAGTGGAATTATTTTTGCTTACTTAGACTTCACATCTAAAAATTAAATAAGTCTGGAAAATCAAACCAAAACCAAATTTCAATATTCACACTCATATTTCTATCTTTGGGGAATTTCTGACACTTAAGCCAGAGCAGTTTTAAAAGCACTTATTACATGATTAAGTCACTTGTGGAGTTTGTTGCTTCTCATACTGGGGGTTTTTATTTGTCTGTTTTTGCTTTTTATTTGTGGAAGAGAGGTACATGTGGTTTTAAAAGGGACAGTGGCTTACTTTGAACGTGAAACAACTTGTGGATTTGCTATAAACAACAAATACGATAGCACATATGACTATTGTTAAGGTCTGAGTTGGCTTTTGACATCTAAACTTCACTAACACTTTGGCCATTATTTCAGGTCAGGTGACTTTAGTGTTGTTTTGGGCCAACCTTTAGAAGAAAAGGAAAAGAATAATAATAGCTACTATGTTGTATGCACCGTATTTTATCACTGTTTTTCAGTCATCACTCACTGAATCGTCACAACAATTCTGAGAGATGGGAGCCCCCATTTAACAGAGGAGAAAGTCCAAACCCTGAAAGACTAGTGCCCTACCTATGAAGCTAAGATGGACAGGGCAGAGCCCATTGCCCATGCACGGTTTTAAACAGCGTCCCAGAGGCACTCTGCAACTGCGGCTGGGTGTGTATTTGTCAGTGAGGGCTGGTGACATAAATCACTGACTAAATAAGACTAGTACCCCATTATCCGTCTTCCCTCCCCATTCCCCGACTTACCTGATGTCAATATAACAGTACTTGTAGAAAGCCAGTCTCAGATCATCGAACATACAAACAACTTTTCTTCTAAATTGATAGTTTCTACGACCAGAATCTGGGAAGGAGATGAGCCCATGCTCTTCCCTATCATGTAGGAGAAAAATTCTGGGTCTTATGTATCCTTTCTTTCTCGTTTCACTCTCATCGTGGAAAGCAATGGCTTGGCTGATTTTCCTTGTTTGCAAAGAATTACCTCTCAGATAGATTAATGTCTTTCCTTTCTAAAAATTGTATTATGATGATGACCTAAAATGGTCTTTGCTTTTTAAAAGAGTTGTTTTTTTTTTTTTTCCTCTGTCTCTCTGAAAATAGATACACCGAAAAAAGGTTAAGATTGGGTTTGGCACTCTTCTCCATAGAGAATAAGAATCCTTCTGTCAATCCTCTAAATATTTTCAGAATGAGTTCTAAATTCTCTTTTCAGGGAAAGTTCAAATTCCTTTTATACCATAAGGTAGATTTTATTTGATTTTATTTTACTTAGCTGCTGGGATTGTTTTCTTGAAGAACAACAGCAACAAAAAATGTTAATGCCTCTGAGCTTAAGAATTAAGGGTTCTTATCACATTTTAAACAATGAGGAAGTATGATTTCAAGATGAGCTAAAATGGAAAATGTAGTTATATTTAAGTAGTATCTCATCAATAGCGTGGAAAAAGAAAAGTCGTTTTAAAAACACAACATCGCCACCTAGTGTTCTGCATAAAAATAAAAAAACAGTTAAGAAAGCAAATGGAAGAATTTCCCATTCAATCCTATGTTAAGGGGGTGGTCTAATAAATACATGTATGCATAAATAAGTAGGATGAAATTTACCACACAGCAAGGCCCACTATAGCATAAAGTTGGGGGTAGGATTCAAGAAACCAATGAGTCATTCCATACTGTGAATGGCATTTTTACAGATATTTGTCTGCAAGTGTTTTGAAAATGTACTTGTCTCCCCACTAGGATTCTTGCCCACATTCTCTCCACAAATAGTCCGTGCTGCCTGTGTCCACAGAGTAGAATATAAAAAAGTAATATGTTGGAGTTAAAAGGTCCTTACGGAACATCTCGTCCAGTCTCCGCATGTTATAGATGAGGACACTCCGCTCCAGGGAGATGAAGTGGCAGCCAAGTCCCCACACATCCAGTCATGGTGGAATTGGGACATTAATCCCATCTCAGGAGCGTACATCTATTTAGCCCTCCAGTGCTCCCCTATGTTTCAATTTAAGCATGGCTTGTCAATGTCAGTTACTGAATAAGCTCTAAATTCCCTTACCTGGTTTTCAGTGTCCACATCCTTATGCTTCATACCCAGGCTCACAGACTCACACGGTATGACAGACACCACATGGTGGAGCACAGTGGAAAGTGGTGGGGACTGCGTTTAGCTGGCATGGCCTATCAAAACATTTGTCATGGGGTTTACTTCCCTTTCAAATGCTTTAGAAGAGGTAGTACGGTGTTATGTGTATTAGCCCAAGCTAACTAACTGTCCAAATATCAGAACCATAGTCCTCTGGTGACCCACAGTCCTGGGGTGACCCTCAGTTTGGGGGGTGACAGTCCTGGCCTGCCTGCCTGCTAGAGGCCGCTGCTCTAAGTGCTCCTGTTACTCATATCTCAACCAATGCTCTTATCTTTTCTGGTGATCATATACTGAATGTCAGGAAGAAGTTTGCACTGGAGAAGATAGGGGACTGTTGAAGCAGGACAGAAGTCAGAAATGGGCTCTCATTGGTAAAGATAAAGGTATTCAAGATATGTGAAATAGCTCAAATATTCTAGACACCGTCCATCTTTGTGTCAATAGGATACAAGTACCCAGAGAGGCCGGTATCCTTCGTCCTTGCAATAACATCCAAGGCTTTACCCCCAAGGAGCCCTGTGTCTGACCATCCGTCACCCAATGCCAGCCAGCAGCCTAGAGAATCCTGCCCTGCAATGTTCTCTTGCCAATCTTGCATTAACCCTTGATGGAAAGTGACGGCCTGAGCCCCAAAAAGAGTAAGTCAAGTGGTTTCATCAAACTCATAGGAAAAGTTTTTCAGTGGTTTTGTGTCTGCCAGTTAAAGAAAGGTTGTTCAGTTAATGTCGGTATATGTGGCTGAATTTTTTCTGAGGCTTGCTCTTGGTAACGAAGGAAGTAGGAAGGTTTGGAAGAAGCTATCCCTCCTCACACATGTCAACTTCTTCAGTGACTACTTCAATCCACCAAGAAGAGATTAAAAGCTAGTCGGCAGCCAGATTGGCTTAGGTCTTTTCTCAGCAGAATTAAAAATTATATTTATCAAAACCACTGTGTCATTCAAGCAAGTCCCATTCATGAGATTACTTGGCCTCCAGGTTGGCCTTCATTCTCTCTAGACCCACCTTGCTCTTTCAGCCTTGGCTCCCATTGTTCCTCCATGTATATCCACACAAATGCTCACAATAGCCTCCTCATACTATTATAAGAATGGATGCTATTTAAGCACATGCAAGACCAGCTACATAATTTGTGGGGCCAAGTGAAAAATGAAAATTGGGGTCCTCTTGCTCAAAAGTCATGAAGAATTTCAAGATAACATGGAAGCACATTAGCCAAGCATGGGGCCCTTCAAATCATGGGTCTGTGCAGTTGAACGGGTCACACACCCATGAAGCCAGTCCTGGCCCCACGGAATACTCCTTCATCTCCACTCTAAACTTAGCAATTCCAGAAGCCAACCTCACACTCATTTATTTATTCAACAAACTCTTTGTGAGGTCCAGGCTCTCTGGTAGCCTGAGGATACATAGGTGAAAAGACACTGCTTCAGAGAGACTTCATTTCACCTTCTCCATGAATCCCATTGGCCACACCCACATCTCTCCTTTGGACCCCCACAGCAGTACCAACAGTGAGACACATTTGTGCATTTTATTATGTTATGACCACAGGCTTCCACTCAAGTCTAGTTTCCTTAACTGGATCATAAGCTTCTTGAGGCCAACAAGTATGTAATATTTTTTGTACCCTCTGCAATTAGATGTTTCCTGAATGCTTAAATGAATAATCCCCCAAAGGCCAGGTAGGAAACAACAAGACACATTTCCAGACCAAAAGTTAGCGTTTCACATTTTTCTCACTTGAATAATGGCATCTGCTTTCAACACCTGGTTCTGTTTTGCCAAATGACTAAATTCATTTTCCTAGATAACCAGGCCCTCAGATACTACATATTGTCTACCAACTGTGTGCCAGGTGTGGACTTAGTACAGAGACTACAATAATAATCAGACAAACAAGGTCACTGCCTTCACAGACCTCCCATTGTAGCTTTAAGCTAAAGTCAGAACGTTGACCAATAACTCTTTGAAGATATGAGCCTTTTCATAGATTTAAATGTCAATATACCTTCTTTTAGCTCTAATTAATATGATTTATAATACATGATAAAGGAAAAGAGGAGTTCATTTTCAGAATTTTTCCCTTTACTTCCTCCAATTGCCTTCTATAACCCCAACACTATTCTTTTTCAAACTTTACTGACCCTTTGGTGTCAACATACAAGTTGTTTCTGGAATAAGAAAGGGGATGAAATGCTTACATACATGAAGGACACATAAAAATGTAGAGGGTTCAGAGAGAGTGGGTGGCATGGTCAGTCAAGCCTCTGACTTTGGCTCAGGTCATGATGTCATGGTTTGTGAGTTTGAGCCTTCATCAGACTCTCTGCTGTCCGCACAAAGCCTGCTTCAGATCCTCTCTCTCCCTCCCTCTCTCTGTACCTCCCCTGCTTGTGTTCTCTCTCTCTCAAAATAAATAAATAAACATTTAAAAATTTTTTAATAAAAAAATGTAGAGGATTCTTTGCAAGGGCCACCCTAACACAGTACCACAAGCTGTGTGGTTTACAGCGGAAATGTGTTGTCTCACAATAAATTCTAGTTCTGGAGACTGGAAGTCTGAGATTTCAGTGTCAGCAGGACTGGTTCTTTCTAAGGACTGTGGGGAGAATCTGTTCTTGCCTCTCCCCCACCATCTGGTGCTCTGCTGAAAATCTTGGGTGTCACTTGACTTATAGATTCAACACTTCAATCTCTGTCTTCATGCTCACAGGAAGTTCTCGTGTGTGTGTGTGTGTGTGTGTGTGTGTGTGTGTGTGTCTAAATTTCCCCTTTTTATAGTGACTCTGGTAATATTGGATTAGGGGCCCACCCTACTCCGGTATGACATCATCTTAACCTAACTAATTATATCTGCAATTACCTTATTTCCAAATAAGGTCATATTCTGAGTGATAAGGGAACTCATCATGGATGAGGGAACTCAACCATACATGTAATGAGATGGAAATGCAAGGAACAGCCACAAAGAGTAGAAGGAGATATACGATTGTTGGATAGGAGAAGAATTCTTTGTAGTTAAGACATCATCTCTGATATGATATAATAAGAACTAACCGCCTGTGTGAGGTATTGATTCCACCTGAGAATCATAGAAAGAAAAGGATAGGGAAGAATAGGAAGGAGAAGAGAGAGAAGAATTAGATTAGAAATAGTACAGAAGAGACACTTCTGTCCAGCAACCAGAGGGGTTGAAGTTCAAATCAGAAAGGCACTGCAGTGAGATTCCAGTTGGGTAACAAGTATACATATATTCATGCACATAGACAACTTATGGTTGTTTAGTAAATGATATATAATTAGCTCCATGGAAACCCACAGTCAATTTAAAGAAGAACCCAAGCCATGTGAAACCAAATGACTCATGTAGTCAAGATCCTGTCACATGGGTAGACCAGATGAGGCCCTCTCCATGGCAAAGTAGGCATGCATAGGCCTGCCCTGTTCTGCTTGGACACATCTACACACTTTTTAGTTTTACTGTTTTTATTCTGTTGCCAAGAAAGTAATACTGCAGCTGCCATGCCTTACCAAATACCACATTTGTTCCTAAAAGCCCACACCATACCATTCCAGAGATATGTTACCACATCCTTGTAGGTGCAAAGGTAAAATATAACTTCAGTTCTTTCCCCGCTAAACAGAAAATCTGACCCCCTCAGCACATTCAAGCATTACCTTCAAGAATCAGGGGTTTGCCCACCTTTTAACCAGCTGTTAACAAGTCTTCAGGAGGGCTTCCTATCATCCCTGGTTGAGGGGTACTAGGCAAGGGGAAAGAAAGTCTTATTTTCTCAAGAAGGGTAGAGTAATGCTGGCAAGAGGCAGCATTATAGTATATTTCCACTGTATCTTCCATGAGGCTTTCTCAGAACCCCATCTTAAATATAAGTTAATGATATTCTGTTTGACCAAAACCAGGGTCGAGATCAGGAGTTGAACCAACCTCTGATCTCACTTCTTTTTCCATACCTCATATCTCATTTCCTTTCTTTATCTCATTGTCCTCTCTGGGGCTCACCTTGTCTGTCTCATTCACCTGAAACTTATTTATCTTCTTGTGTCACCATGTTTTCATGTGTGTATGGTTTGGATCCACAACTGGCTACTCAGACAATCATCCCATATCAGCCCACTCTACACACTGTAGAATCAACTTTCTTGAAACATGGCTTCCTTATTTCCAAAACATCAACTCTTCATGCTTGAACACAGAGGCAAGTAGCAACGTTTCCCTGCAGAATTAAGGACATTACTGACAGCACTAGCAGGTATTAGGGCTGCTCAGAGCCAGGCACCCCACCACGCTGCTCACACAGCAGGCCACCTTCACAGCAACTCTGTGGGGCAGGTATTGTCACCATGCCCACTTTACAAATCAAAACCAGCTAGGACTCTGAGAGGTGAAGTCACCTGCCTAAGGTCACACAGTGAGGAAGGGTTGGAAGCATGATCCAACTTCTAACAGATTGACCCCGAACTTCACAACTTTATAGACTTGACTGCTACCACAAATAGATTGATGATAGATGATAGCTAGATAATAAGGTAGACAGATAGACAAGATAGATAGATGATAGATAGATAGATAGATAGATAGATAAACAGACAGAAGATAAAAAGACAGACAAGTGTATACACACACACACCTACCTGAACCTCAGAATTTTTTTTAACTATCTCAAGTGTATGAACATACTTTGTCACAGTAAAAAGGTCCACCAAATATAAGCTTGCATGAGACCAAACCCATCTTCTATTTGACTACGAAGTCTAATTTCTAACTATTACAACTTCTAATCTTTCCAGCTTTGGTCTTAATCACCTTTATCAACCTCACTCCTCATAATTCCCTGCTCCCACTCAATTACTTTAGCCACAATGCCACAAATATCCATACCATTGTCGCCATGACTCTCTGGCCTGGACTGAATGTGTCCTCCTTACCCTATCTGCTCATCTCCCTTCTCCCACCTCTGTGACCCAGATGAAGCTCCTTTCCACCAACACAGCCATCCAGGTCCACCCCCTACTCTGGTAATCCTTTCCTTAGGATACTTATGTCTTAAAACTCACCTTTTTAATTCATTTCTTCATGGACTCTGCATTCAATTGGCATGCTTTCTAAGGATACGAATAATGAAAACAATCTTTTAGCAACTTCAAATCTAAAAGGGGAGAACAAAAAGTCTACCAAAAACCACAATAGACTTAGGTGGTGTCGCATAAAAGAATCCACAAAATCCACAAAAAAAAAAAAAAGAAACCATAAAAATGCTTTCATTTTTAAAAAGTTTTTTTAATGTTTATTATTTTTGAGAGCGAGAGAACCAGAGAACAAGAAGGGAAGGGGCAGAGAGAAGGAGACACAGAATTGGAAGCAGGCTCCAGGCTCTGAGCTGTCAGCACAGAGCCCGATGCAAGGCTCAAACTCACAGACCATGAGATCATGACCTGAGCTAAAGTCGGCCGAGCCACCTTAACTGAGCCATCCACACACTCCCCCCACCATGCTTTCATTTTAGAGACCGGTTGTCCCTGCCCACATAATGCTTCCCCTTAACCTCCCCCAGAACTCAGCTTCTCCTCCCAGGGTCCCTCTCCAAGGGATTTGTCCTCAGCCTTCCTTCCTTGGTCCTGCTGACCCATAGACAGAAGATGCCCTTGGCCCTGACTCTGAAGGAAACCTGAAGCCTAGACCAGAAGCAACAGCAGGAAGCATTTTCCCTCCTCCTTTCCTATAAACAGGGTTATTGGAGATACCTTCCTAGCTAGCTGTTTGAGGATTCTTATTTAAAAAAAAAAATTGTTCAAGCCAGTGAAACCTACACTGTACATCCAGTTACAAAGTGCATAGACCCTGGAGCAATCTGAAGGACACCAGGCAGGCAGAAAGGTCCCTGATGCCCAGGTACAAACCCAGCCCAATGCTGTTGCCTGAGATGTCTGGAGCCTGCCCCAGCCCATATGGAGGCACCCTCAGAGGCCAGCCTGGGTCAGGGTTTCAGTTGGTCACAAGCAGATACAGGAGGGTTCCAACACTCCTACACATGCCAAAGTCCCTTCATTCTGAGGTGTCCAGGAGTCCTGGGCAGGCCTATGAGCCCAGACCACGTGCAGTTCTGCAGACAAGAACAGTAACATGTGACAAAGACCCAGGCTTGGGAAAGAGGCTTGTGGCGGTACCTGGGAAGGCCACGATAGTGGATGTAATTGGAAAGAGGAAGCCAGTTTATACAGAAGCTGTCACAAGCACACTCACCTTAGCATGTGAACTTGAGCATAGGTTTTGTTTTAAAAACTATATTCCAAATGAATACCATAAGCACACTGAAGGGAAGGGGAGGGAAGGCTGACCTAAGTGACCATGCTAAACAGCACCTTGTCTAGCTATCCTAAGGATTAAGAGAAAAAGAACCATATGTAAATGCTATAATCTAATCAGTAAGAGCATTTCTCACAATATAATGGATAGCAAATCTGAAACTAATTCATGCACATACTAAAATTGAGCAAACAGGGAATATTTTGAAGCTAATGAGAACCAGGTACTTCACTGTACAGAAAAGAGTTACAAACAAGGAAAGGGAGAAAGCTCAAGGGGGCCCCATGTTGGTGGATCGGAATCCGAACTGTCAGTATAAAGTCATGGTTTTCATATATATACAGGTAAGTGATAGATGCAGAAATAGAAATGTGTGTGTATGCCTGGGTTATTATGTGCACAAATTTTTCCCACTCTCTCCTGGGAGGTCTAGAAGCAGTGAAACCCAGAACTGATAAACACACTTAGTGCTCAGATTTTACTTCTAACCATATTTTACCAATTAAAAACAAGCAAACCAAACCAAACAAACAAACCAACAAACAAAAAAACATGTGCCAAAACTCAGGAAATGCTCAAAAATAAAAGGAGGCTTGAAGAAAGATCACAGGAGCGCCAACCTGAAGAAGATCCTAATGATAAGGCTGGAATCATTTGAAGAAAAAAATAGAAAGTGAAGGTATTCGCAGGCACCTGGGTGGCTCAGTCAGTCGACTATCCTACTCTCGATCTCCACTCAGTCATGATCCCAGGGCCGTGGGATCAAGCCCTGAATCAGGCTCTGCTCTGAGTGTAGAGCCTGCTTAAGATTCTCTGTCTCTCTCTCTCTCTCTCTCTCTCTCTCTCTCTCTCTCTCCTCTGCTCCTCTCCCCCATTCGTGCTCACTCTCTCTCTCTAAAATAATTAATTAATTAATCAATCATTTTTTGTAAGTGAAGGCATTGGATTATAAACATTCATGAGTTCTCACTGATATGAATTTTTTTAATTGATATAATCAATAAACAAATGGAGGAAACAGGTGAGCTCTCCCTTATAGGAAAACTCCAAACATTAAATATAGAAGGAAAAAGGAAATAGATAATCCCCATTTGGCAACACCACAGTAATAATTGTTCCAGGAAAGATCCAGTGTAGATGCTAAAATTACGGAGCAAAAGTTTCAGAAGAAACAGGATTTGCACAATCTCTGTGAATCTTCCCCAAAGTATTTACTAACTACAAAAGGAATGGTAGTAACCTTATGGAGAAAACTCAACTGAAACCACCCTCATCAAGTAATCAAGGTCAACATTACCAGTAGACTATATTGACATCTGGAACCTGCTGCTATGATACACTAAGAAGGACCACAGTTTCATTCTCTGGTATTCTTAACAGAAGTGTATAGCCTTAGGCTGTTCAGGAAAAAAATCAGACAAACCCAAATTGAGGGACATCCAACAAAATAACTGAGTGAAATTCTTCAAACACATCAAGGTCCTAAAAAACAAGGGACAACCTAGAAGTTACAGACTATAGTAGAATAAGGAGAAATAAGAAACAAATGGTCTTTATTACCAGTATTCTACTAATGTTAATTTCCCAGCGTTAGTAATTGTTCTATAGTTATGTAAAGTGTTAACATCAGAGGAGGTTGGGTGAGGGATATATGGAAACCCTTTGTATTATTTAGACTTTTCTGCAAGTTTAAAGTTTGTTCAAAACAACAAGTTTTTCTTAAAGTAAGTCCAAGTGCTGTTGAGTGGATAGCTGGAAAGAATTAACCTGTGTCCATTCAAGGGTCATTCTTGCCTTGTTCATTTTAAGATCTAGCTCAAATACTTGTCACTGAACCATGTAGTCCCAAAGAAAACAAGTTTCCAGGGCACAGTCAGGGTCCTGAATTAAGTTTGCTGAAATATCTACACTTACAATTTCCTCCTTAACTCTCACACCACTACTATCCACCATTTACTCAATTTACCATATGCTCTGTTATCTTTTACTTCTGGGAAGCGTGTTCTGTCCTCCCTGTTTTATTGGGTCTTTTAATTTTACAATAGGTTCAAGGGATAAATCCCATTTTATGGCTTGCCTAGCAGGGTACTGACGTTTTCTTCTCTGCTGCCTAATTCCAAACAAATAACCACAAAAGAGCAATTTCCTTTCTATAAGCTGAAACAGTGTAAAGGTAATTCTTTGCTAGAATTTCGGAGATGAGAGCAGTTAAGGGGTATGAGCTGTCACGAATCAGACGCTCACTGTACAGAACCGAGAACATTCATACCTGCAGTGTTTACTGCAGGGACCTGACTTCTCTAAGCTGCTCTCTGGATAGAAATAACCTTAGCCTCACATTTCTGACAGAATTCCATGATGCACCTGTGGGGAGGAGGGATCATGAGAAGTCATAGGACAGAGGGAAGAGAAATGTAAGAATTAAGAATATAGCTGCCTACACAGCCAGTTCACATATAGCTTTAATTGGGCAAAGTTCTTCTCCACTTATCTGATTTGATTTGGCAACACCTTGCAATGTGTCCAAATTCTTATCCCTATTGTGCAAATAAAAAAAAAGCTAAGACACCTTGGCAAAACCTAAAGAGAGCTTAAGGGGTCCGCTCAAAGCAAAAAGCAACTTAATATGGATCCAGGACCAACATTAATTCTGACAAAAAGTCCTAAATTATTCTAACATTGTTAGAATTGTTTTCTTTCTTAAGGAAGGAGTCTCCATCTATCATACGATAAGAAAGAGGTGCCCAAGATACTGGCATTCTTTCTAGAGGAAGCCAACCCAACTGCCTGGCCTCCCTGCAGCTCAATAGTTATATCCTCTAGAGCTGAGGTGAATGGGGGTCACGTATATGCCCATAGATGCCACACAGCCCAGAGCAGAGTTGAACACAACCAGCTCTGAAACTTGGCAAAGGAGATACAGACTGGCTTTCCAAATGACAGTAACTAACGTTGCTCTCACATACAAAGGTCAATTCCCAAACCACATGGTTTTTGTCAGTCAAATGTATGCAGTCCCCATGACATGAAAAGTCCTGTTTCTCCATCACCCCTCCTTGTACTTGGATTTTGTCTTTGGGTGAGCACAAAGGAGTCCTTTAGATGAAGGTCATAAACCCATAAAATGTAATGGAACCCATTAAAGTTACAGCAGAACCACCAGCTACCAGGGAAAGATCAGGAGAAGTAAAGTGTTGGCTGTGGACCTTATTTGACTAATGAGGGACAAACATCCTGGTATCAAAAGAACAAGAGCTTTGGATTTAACAACTTAACTTGCAACCACATGTCAGAGGTCTGTCCTGGGCTCAGCTCTGTCTCCTCCAAGTCTCCTTCTTCCCAAGAGATTGGTGCTAGGGCTTAAAGGAGATGATTTACAAACAAACAAACAAAAATTCATTGATCTTAAGCCATTAGCACATGCTTATTCTTCCTTGAGCTTGTTTCCCTAAATTATATATCTGGTAAAACGTTTAAGTAGATACCAATGCCAAAGCACAGCTGTGTGGGTAAACTCCTAAATACACACAAAAAGAAAAGTTGTTCCTATTTCTTCCTATTGCAGAGTATAAAATGGTGCTTCTCAACCACAAGTCTTATAGGCAAGCCACAGGCTAGAACAATGATTGTCTTACACATATGGCCCTTACTGTTGTCAGAGCTCATTGTAAACTTCTTTCAATTTGAAAGCACAAATGAAAACAGGTGTGCAGGAAGCAGAAACGTATGGTCTTTATGGATCCTTAAAAGCCCTGTGCTGTTAGCTTCTCTAGCAATTGTCTCTGTTTCAGCTCTTCCCTGCAGGTTGGGCAATTTTGCTGGTTCACAGTCAAAACGCTGGTTGCTTCCAATATGAATACTAATGACATTTGACTGAATGTTTGTTTATCCTGAGATAATCAGCTAATGATTTCTATTTGAAAATGTGTGTACAAATAATTACATACATCACAGAAAAAGAAACACAAGGGTGTTCGAAAGTTTTTCATTTTAATAACTACTAAACACAGCAAGATGAAAAACATTCCTTCTCCTTGCTGTGATGAAATGCAAGCTTATATATTTGAGGACAAATAGGATGCCATAGAGTTTCAAAACTTTAAATCAGAATATATCAGAAACTGCCCATTAAATTAGCAATATTTTTAGGTAATATTCAATGATAGGAAGTGAAATGAAACAAGCAGGCTTACTTCTTGCTATCAGAACTGTAATTTTGCAGAACCATTCAGGAGAGTAATTTGGCAGTATATCTCAGGACCCTTAAAACTGCTCTTACTTTGCAGCCAGTAATTTCTATTTTTAGGAAATATTCTAGAGAAATACTCCTAAATATACAGAAAGGCTCCACACGCAATGGGCCTTACCACAGCATTCTTTATAATAGGGGAATATTAGAAATGATTAAGAGGATATAAGACAGTGAGATCACTAAAATGGCAAAATAAAATTTCCCTACTGTCTTCCCCAAAAAGAAAACCAATTTTAACACACATAGTAGAGGACATTTGTGGAAGTCCAGAAGTACAGAAGAGAAGTTCCAGAACATTGTTGGAGAAAAAAAAAATGGACAAAACTAAAATTGGACAAAAAAAGAATTGGAGCAAAAAAAATTGGACAAATATCCAAGATTGGACACATCAGAGAGGGTTAGAGGAACAGTGTCATTTCACCCATGTTTCTCTTCCCCAAGGTGGCACAGCTTAGTACCAAGAGAGACTTTCTCAATCCACAATCTCTCACAAGGGGGAAAGTGAAGGCAATGAGTGAGCACCTGGCTTCCACGGCTTTGCAGAACCCTGCCAAAGAAGCCTATTTCTTCCTTGCCCTATGCAGAATATGATGTGTGCTGCATGACTTGGGGTGGGGATGGGCTGGGAGAAGAGCACCCAGGGCTCTCAGAGGACATCTAACACATGTGGGTCCTACTAAGTACTTGAGGAGCCCATCAGGAAGCCTGCTCTTGAGTCACTGGGAACACCTTGCCTGTGGATCACCCCAGCTTGCCCACAAACACCCCAACATTACACATGCCTCACCCACACAAATTCCCACCCTGTGGTTGGCTCCCTGTGTTTGCCCTTAAGGGAGGCAAGTGCAAGTTTTTGCAGATAGCTAGTAAGCAGGCACAGAAAGTCAGCCAGATTCTGCAGGAATGGGAGAAAAATACACAAATCTGAGCATTTAGCAATGCCCTAGAGAAAGCCCCCAATCTGGTTTTGCAAGATCTAGAAAGGACATACAATTTTAAGAAATATCCCCCAAGAGGGAACAAGAAATGCAGAGCAAGCATATCCAAAGAAAGTATTGGAGAAAGCTTCAGAATCCCTAGCAGGGCTGGGAGAAGGTATTTCTTTCCTGAAAGTAGTCAGCAAAGAATGAAGGAGGTAACTGCTTCTACAAATGCAAACACATGAATGCAAGACTTCAAGGAGCATGAAAAAACAAAGAAACACCAAAGAACACAATAATTTTCCAGCAACCAACCCCAAAGACACAAAGATCTGCAAGTTACCTTGATGAAGAATTCAAAATAGTGGTTTTAAGGAGGTTCAGTGAGCTATGAGAAAACACAGAAAGACAATTCAGTGAAATCAGAGAAACAACATATGGAGAAAATGGGAAGTTTAACAGAGAGCTAGAGGTCATGAAAAAGAAGCAAACAGAAATTATGGAACTAGAAAACCCAGGGAATGAAATGAAAATGCAATAGTGAGCATCAATATCAAGTTTGACCAAGCATTAGAAAGAATCTGTGAAGTCAAAGACAGGTTATTTGAAATTATCCAGATAGAAGCAAACACAGAAAAAAGAATGAACAAGACTGAAAAAAGCCTACAGTAATATGAATACCACACTCTATAGGATACCATTAAGAGAAACAATCTACACATTATTGGAGTCCCAAAAAGAGAAGAGAGGTATAAAAGAAAGAAAGGCGATTTAAAGGAATAACGGCTGAGAACTCCCCAAATCTGAGGAGAGAAATGAACATTCAACTTTGTGAAACTCATAGATTTCCAAAAAGTTTCAATCCAAAGAGTTCTACTCCAAGGCACATAATAAAACTATCTAAATTCAAACAGAAATGTAGAGTTTTAAAAGCCGCAAAAGAAAAAAAAACTTACCTACAGGGAAATCCTTATAATGCTATAAACAGATTTCTAAGCAGACACCTTATAGGTCAGAAGAAAATTGGATACTATATTCAAAGTGCTGAAAAGGAAAAGGGACAACCAAGAAGATTTTACTTAGCAAAGTTGTACTTCAGAAATAAAGGAGAAAGAAAAGCTCTCCTTTTAGAAAAAAAAAAAAAAGTTGAAGGATTTAATCACCACTAGACCTAAAAAGAGTTCTTCAAGCTGAAATAAGACATTAATTGCTAACATAAAAACATATGAAAATATAAAACACAATGTTAAAGGTAAGTATATAGTTAAATCAAGAAGACTACATTACTGTAATATTGTGATGTATTAATCATTTAACCCTAGTATAAAAGTTAAAGAACAAAAGTATTAAAAAGAACTGTAGCTAAAATAATTTGTTAATACATACACAATATAAAAAGATATAAATTGTGGCATCAAAAACACAAATGGGGAGGGATAAAGAGTACAGTTTTTGCATGCAATCAAAGTTAAGCTTTTATCAGCTTAATATAAGTCTAACATTTCTAAGATGTTTTATGTAAGCCTCATGGGAGCCACAGAGCAAAAACCCACAGTAAACAAACAAAAGATAACAAGAAACTTAACACTAAAGAGAATCATACATCCACAAAGAAAGGCAGCAAAAGAGAGGCAAAAAAAACAAGGGAAATGCAAAACAGCCAGAAAGCAATTAATAACATAGCATTAGTAAATCTTTACCTATCAATAAATACTTTAAATATAAATGGACTAAATTCTTCAGTTGAAAGGCATAGACTGGCTGAATGGATGGAAGAGAATTTTTTTTAAAAAAGACACAACTAGGGGCGCCTGGGTGGCGCGCAGTAAAGTCGGTTAAGCGTCCGACTTCAGCCAGGTCATGATCTCGTGGTCCGGGAGTTCGAGCCCCACGTCGGGCTCTGGGCTGATGGCTCAGAGCCTGGAGCCTGTTTCCGATTCTGTGTCTCCCTCTCTCTCTGCCCCTCCCCCGTTCATGCTCTGTCTCTCTCTGTCCCAAAAATAAATAAACGTTGAAAAAAAAATTTAAAAAAAAAAAGACACAACTATATACTAACAAGAGACTCACTTTAACTTTAAGGACATAGGCTCAAAGTGAAGACATGGAAAAAGATATCCCATCCAAATGGGAAACACTAGAGAGCAGAGGCAGCTTTACATACATCATTAAAAAAAATAGACTTTAAGTCAAAAGTTGTAACGTGACAAAAAAGTCATTATATAATGATAAAGGAGTTAATTCATCAAAAGGATATAAAAATTATAAATATATGCACCCAACTTCATAGCCCCTAAATATATTAAGCAAATACTAACAGATCTGGAGGGAAAAATAGACCACAATACAAATATGGTAGGATACTTCAGTGCTCCACTTTCAACAATAAATAGATTATCCAGACAGAAAATTGATAACTTAAATAAAACTATAGACCAAATGGACTTAGCAAACATATATACAATATTCCATACCAAAGCAACAGAATAGATATTCTTCTAAAGTACACACAGAACACTCTCCAGGTAAATCATATATTAGGTCACAAAACAAGTCTTAGTAAATTCAAGAAAAGAGAAATCATATCAAGTATATTTCTTGGGGCGCCTGGGTGGCGCAGTCGGTTAAGCGTCCGACTTCAGCCAGGTCACGATCTCGCGGTCCGTGAGTTCGAGCCCCTCGTCAGGCTCTGGGCTGATGGCTCGGAGCCTGGAGCCTGTTTCCGATTCTGTGTCTCCCTCTCTCTCTGCCCCTCCCCCGTTCATGCTCTGTCTCTCTCTGTCCAAAAATAAATAAAAAACGTTGAAAAAAAAATTTAAAAAAAAAGTATATTTCTTGATGTCAACAGTAGGAAAGTAGGAATTAATAACAATTGGTATATAATAGTATATTAGTTTCAGGTGTACAACATAATAATTTGATATATGTATACACTACAAAGTGATCACTACAGTAATCTAGTTACCATCTGTCACCATACAACTGATCCTCTTCATCCTTTTCCCCCACTCCCTAACCTCCTTTTTCTCTGATAACCACTAATCTGTTCTCTGCATCTATGAGTTTTGTTTTGGTTTGTTTGTTCATTTGTTTTGTTTTTTTAGATTTTACACATAAGCAAAATCAAATGGTATTTGTCTTTGTCTGAATTTCTTCACTTAGCATAATACCTTTAAGGACCATCTTGTAATTGCAAATGGCAAGATTTCCTTCTTTTTATGACAGAGTAGAATTTCATTGTGTATATATACCACATCTTCTTTATCCATTCACCCATTCATGCACACTTAGGTTTCTATACCTTGGATATTGTAAATAATGCTGCAATTAACACGGGCATGCATACATCTTTGTGAATTAGTGTCTTTGTTTTCTTTTTTTTTTTTTAATTTTTTTCAACGTTTATTTATTTTTGGGACAGAGAGAGACAGAGCATGAACAGGGGAGGGGCAGAGAGAGAGGGAGACACAGAATCGGAAACAGGCTCCAGGCTCTGAGCCATCCGCCCAGAGCCTGACGCGGGGCTCGAACTCACAGACCGCGAGATCGTGACCTGGCTGAAGTCAGACGCTTAACCGACTGCGCCACCCAGGCGCCCCTGTTTTCTTTAGATAAATACTCAGAAGTGGAATACCTGGATCGCATGATAGTTCTAGTTTTAATCTTTTTAATAACTGACATATTGTCTTCCATAGTGGCTCACCAATATACATTCCCACCAACAGTGTACAACTATTTTCTTTTCTCCACAACCTCTTCAATGCTTGTTATTCCTTGTCTTTTTAATACTTGCCATTCTGGCAAGTATGAGACAGCTTGTTGTGGTTTTGATTTGCACTTTTCTGATGATTAGTGATATTGAACATCTTTTCATGTGCCTGTTTCCCATCTGTACATCTTCTTTGGGAAAATGTATATTCAGAAACTCTGCTCATTTTGTAATCAGATTATTTGTTTTTTTGTTATTGAGTTATATAAGTTCTTTATATATTTTGGATAATAAGCCCCTTATTAGATATATGATTTGCAAATATCTCCTTCCACTCAGAAGGTGGTCTTTTCATTTTGTTGATAGTTACTTTCACTGTATAGAAACTTTTTTTTTTATTTTTTTTTCAACGTTTATTTATTTTTGGGACAGAGAGAGACAGAGCATGAACGGCGAGGGGCAGAGAGAGAGGGAGACACAGAATCGGAAACAGGCTCCAGGCTCTGAGCCATCCGCCCAGAGCCTGACGCGGGGCTCGAACTCACGGACCGCGAGATCGTGACCTGGCTGAAGTCGGACGCTTAACCGACTGCGCCACCCATGCGCCCCTGTATAGAAACTTTTTAGCTTGATGTAGTTTCATTTGTTTACTTTTGCTTTTGTCGCCACTGCCTTTGTAGAAAATTCAAAAAATATATTGACAAGAGTAATGTCAAGCTTGCCATCTATGTTTTCTTCTAAGAAAAGAAAGAACCCTTCAAACTCAACAAGAAAACAAACAATTCAATTTAAAAAGACACCTCATCAAAGAAGAAGTACAGATAGCAAATAAGCATATGAAAAGAAATTCCACAACAAAGGAAATTATAATAATAATGAGATACCACTATTCACCTATGAGGATGGCTAAAATCCAAAACACTGGTAACATCAAATGCTGGCAAGGATGTGGAGCAACAGGAAGTCTCCTATTTATGCTGGTGGGAATGCCAAACGGTACAATTTAGAAGATAATCTGGCAATTTCTTACAATGTTAAATGCAGTCTAATCACCTAATCCAACAATCACACTCCTTAGTATTTATCCAACTGAGTTGAAAACTTAAGTCCCCACAAAAACCTCCACATGAATATATATAGTAACTTTGTTCATAATTCATCTTGGAAGAAACAAGATGGCCTTCAAAAGTGAATGTGAATTTTGAAAAAATATAGTTTAAATAATTAGTGAGTGGACAAACAAATCATGATCCATACAATGTAATTTTATTCAGTAATAGAAAGAAATGAGCTATGTTATGAAAAGTTATGGGGGAAATTAAAATGCATGTTGCAAATTGAAAGAAGCCAATCTGAAAAAGTTACATACTGTATGTTTCCAGTCTGGACATTCTGGAAAAGGCAAAACTATAGAAACGGTTGAAAGATTAGTGTTTACCAGGGATCAGGGTGAGGGAGGAGGTTGATACATAACATAATGCGTTTGTCAAAACAGATAGAACATGCCACAAAGAGTGAAAGAATCCTAATATGAACAATGGATCTTAATAATAATGTATCAGTATTGGTTCATCCATTTCATGAAATTTACCACACCAATACAAGATGTTAATAATAGGGGAAACTGTCCGGGTGGGTAAGGAGTATTTGGGGAGTCTCTGAGCTTTCTGCTCAATTATCTGTAAACCTAAAACTGCTCTAAAACCTAAAGTCTATTAATTAAATATTTAATTTTTTTTAACATTTATTCATTTTTGAGAATAAGAGAGACAGAGCATGAGTGGGGGAGGGGCAGAGACAGCGGGAGACACAGAATCAGAAGCAGGCTCCAGGCTCTGAGCTGTCAGCACAGAGCCTGACATAGGGCTCCAACTCACAGACCAGGAGATCATGACCTGAGCCAAAGTCGGACACTTAATCAACTGAGACACCCAGGCACCCCTAAAGTCTATTAATTAAAAAAAAAACTGGTAAGGTGACAGAATCACATCTAAAAAGTAATCAAATTGACAAATATAAGTATTTATTTATTTATTTATTTATTCCATTGGTTGGACCCAAGGAGATGGTGCCATTACTCCATGTGATCACCAGGTAACTACTGCCCCAGGCAGCCTCCATCCTTCAGGTGACAACCCAAATCTACTACTGAACCCTAAGTGAGCTGCATCTCCATGCCTCACTTTCCTCCACCATAAGGCCCAGAAGCAGTGTGGAATTTTCATGTTCTGGTTTCTTATGAAGTAGAGACTGCAGAGTCAGCCAGTGCAAAGACAATAGCCAGTGCATGCAAGGTGTAGGATCCTGAGAATAGATCTTTAAATGGGCCTTCTGGTAACCCTGCTAGATTCAGTCAACTCATTCTATTATATCCTTTAGTGTTACATGGTTACCTCACTTTCTTCAAAGGAGAATAACCCATCTTTTCTCAATCCAATGCCTCTCACTTTGTACAGATGATGAATCTTCATTTTACAGACAGAATAGAAACCATTAAGCAGATGAACCCCATCTCCCTAATTCCACACATACAAATCCAGCTTTATCTCACACATCCCAGCTTATTCTCTTGTATTAACAGCAGACATGCTGTCTTTCCTCCTACCTAGGACCAGTAACTACCCCCCCCCCCATTTATTCATTCCATCACCTCCCAGCTTTTCAGGATCCTTATGCAACTATCTAATGAGTATGTGTGATTATAGATAGTAAGTCTCCCTTCTGCACACAGAGGCTTTTCACCTCAATCAGATGCATCTTACTGGCTTTAAAGTAATCATCTCCCACTTCTATAAGATCCTTCCCATTCCTTTTTACTAAGTGTCTGATACTTTAAAAAAAAAAAAAAAAAACAGTCCAATGTGACCCTCACTCTACCACTATCATGCTCCTTTGGCCTTTGTAAACATCTTCAAGAGGTATTTAGAGGGTCTAGAGAGAACAACAAATTCATGTTTAAAATTTTTTTTTCAACGTTTATTTATTTTTGGGACTGAGAGACACAGAGCATGAACGGGGGAGGGGCAGAGAGAGAGGGAGACACAGAATCGGAAACAGGCTCCAGGCTCTGAGCCATCAGCCCAGAGCCTGACGCGGGGCTCGAACTCACGGACCGCGAGATCGTGACCTGGCTGAAGTCGGACGCTTAACCGACTGCGCCACCCAGGCGCCCCAACAAATTCATGTTTAATCCACTCCCTCTGCTAACAGCAATGATCAATGAAATATAAAAAGAAAATGAAATAGCTTATCTCAAGTAGCAAAAACAAAAATAACAAACCATTAAGGAAGACATTTGTATGAGTACATTAAAATTAAAAAATAGCTGTTCAAAGAAATAAACAAAGAAAAAACTGAAGGATAAAGCACAGGTTGAGAAAGTATATTTGTAATGCACATTCCTGACAAAATTAGGGTCCACAACACATGAGGAATTCCTACAAGTTAATAAGTAAAGTAACAAAGATCTCCAGATAGTAATGGGCAAAAGGATGAAATAATTCAGAAGAGGAAGGCAAATTGTCAATAAATAGTATAAAGATGTTGAACCTCAAGAACAGGATAAATAAATTAAACTATAATGAATCACATTTTACAACCATCTGAAAGGCAAATTTAGAAAGTTTGATGATGATTATGGGAAAGAAATGGAAATTCGTATGGTATTGGTAATATTCTGGAAAGCCACTGACACCATCTGGCAAAACTTCAGGCATATGACCTTATACCCCAGCATCTTCATATCTAAGAATATCCTGACACATGCATACAAGAAGATTCACTCCAGAAAGTTCAGTGGAACTGTTTGTAATTATAAATACTCATACACTGCTTAAATGTTCATCAATAGAAGTTGCTAAATTAGGACATATTTATAAAAATAAATAAACTTGAGCTGTATCTCTTATGAATAAATGGATGAATCTTTAAAGCATAATACTGGGGTTTTAAGTAAGTTGCTGAAAAGTATGTAACATATGTCATTTGTATACAAATTAAAGACTTAAAAAACAATATCTTGTGTCATGTATATACATATGTAAATGCAGTTATAGGATTATATATGCACAGAAATGAAAGACACCAAAGTAATGATAATGGTTACCTCTGGAGAAGAGGGAGAGGGATGGGAAAAGAGTATACCAGGGGGCTCAACTACATCTTTCATTTATTTTAATCAAAAGAAAATATGATGACATGTTAAGATTTAATAAAACTGGTGGCAAGTACATGTGTGCCTATTATATTAATTTCCAAACTCTTCTACAAATTTTATATTTTAAAAATGTAATGATCATTTATGCTCTTTATATCCACCTGTTTGCTTGGCTCCCATCCTCACTACCCTCCAAATTGGCTTCCAGAATCATCATCACCCTACCAAAACTAACAATCCCATTGACTTCCTTATGTGCATTTCAGTGCATATTTTTCAGTCTTACTTGACCTACTAGCCATGATCTCTTAACTTAGATGACACTGGTTTTCTCTCTGCTTCTTTGGTCATTCCTTCTTTCCCTTACTGGATTCCTCATCCTCTTCTGCTGCTGCTGAAAGTTAGCTTTCAGACAGGGGCTTCCAGTGTGACACCATGATAAACTCTGCAGACATACTTCCCAGTGAAAACAGTGAAAATTATTTTTAGAGTTTTTTTTATAGGTTTATAGGATACTAGCCCTTTATCCAATGTGTCATTTGCAAGTATCTTCTCCCATTCCACCAATTGCCTTTTAGTTTTGCTGATTGTTTCCTTCATTGTGCAGAAGGTTTTTTATCTTAATGAGGTCCCAATAGTTCAGTTTTGTTTTTGTCTCCCTTGCCTCTGGAGACATGTCTAGTAAGAAGTTGCTGCAGCCAAGGCCAAAGAGTTTGTTGCCTATTTTCTCCTCTAGGATTTTGATGGTTTCCTGCCTTAGGTTTAGGTCGTTCATCCATTTTGAGTTTATTTCTGTGTATGGTGTAGAAAGTGGTCCGGGTTCATTCTTCTCCATGTTGCTGTCCAGTTTTCCCAACATCATTTGCTGAAGAGACTATCTGTTTTTCCATTAGATATTCTTTCCTACTTTGCTGAAGATTAGTTAACCATACATTTTTGGGTCCATTTTGGGGTGTTCTATTCTGTTCCATTAATCTATTTGTTTGTTTTTGTGCCAGCACCACACTGTCTTGATGACTACAGCTTTGTAATATACCTTGAAGTCCAGAATGGTGATGTTTCCAGCTTTGGTTTTCTTTTTCAACATGGCTTTGGTTATTAGTCTTTTCTGGTTTCATACAAATTTTAGAATTGTTTGTTCTAGCTCTGTGAAGAATACTGGTGTTATTTTAATAAGGATTGCATTAAATGTGTAGATTGCTTTGGGTACTATGGACATTTTAACAATGTTTGTTATTCCAATACATGAGCATGGAAAGTTTTTTCATTTTTGTGTGTGTGTTTTATTCAATTTCTCTCATAAACTTTCCATAGTTTTCAGAGTATAGATATTTTCCCTCTTTGGTTAGGTTTAATCTTATGTATTTTACGGGTTTTGGGTGAAATCGTAAATAGGATCGATTCCTTGATTTCTCTTTTTCCTGCTTCATTATTGGTGTATAGAAATGCAACTGTTTTCTGTACATCGATTTCATATACTACAACATTGCTGAATTCATGTATCAGTTATAATAGCTTTTTGGTGGAGTCTGTCGGGTTTTCCACATAGAGTATCATGTCGTCTACAAAGAATGAGTTTGACTTCTTCATTGCTGATTTGGATGCCTTTTATTTCTTTGTGTTGTCTGATTGCTGAGACTAGGACTTCTAGTGCTCTGTTGAAAAAATGTGATGAGAGGGGACAGCCCTGTCGTGTTCCTGACCTTAGAGAGAAACTTCTCAGTTTTTTCCCCATTGAGGATAATATTAGCTGTGGGTCTTTCACATATGGTCTTTATGATGTTGAGATATGTTTCTTCTATCCTTACTTTCTTGAAGAGTTTTATCAAGAAAGGATACTGTATTTTGTCAAATGCTTTTTCTGCATCTATTGAGAGGATCATGTGGTTCTTAATCTTTCTTTTATTAATGTTATGTATTACATTGATTGATTTGCAGATTATTGAATGAGCCCTGCAGCTCATGAATAAATCCCACTTGATTATGGTGAATAATTCTTCTAACGTATTATTGGATCAATTTGCTAGTATCTTATTGAGAAATTTTGCATCCATGTTTATTAAGGAAATTGGTCTGTAATTCTCCTTTTTAGTGGGGTCTTTCATTTTGGAATCAAGGTAATGCTGGCCTCATAGAATGAATTTGTAAGTTTTCCTTACATTTTTATTTTTTTTGGAATCGCTTCAAAAGAATAGGTATTAACTCTTCTTTAAATGTTTGGTAGAATTTCCTTGGGAAGCCATCCAGCCCTGGACTCTTGTTTGTTGGGAGATTTTTGATTACTGATTCAATTTCCTTACTAGTTATAGGTGAAGATTATTTTTTTAAAAGAATCATTTAATGTCTATGGAAATGGTCCAAAGGGCATATAGCAAGGGAAGAAACAAATTTTTTTAAAAACTATGAAAATTTGATAAGAACAGCAAGGGTCTGTGGTATTTGAACTGAGACCCTTCCTCTTGGCTCCCGGCTCAGTAAAATAAAAACCCTACTGGTGCAACCAAGAGCACAGAACTCCTTCTCTCTCCAACAGCTAGCCAGAGGGCTTTCTCCACAGGAGGAGCAGGTGTCAGCATTTTTTATCCTTTCCCCAGATCCCTGCTAATGAAATAAATTCTAGGCAAGTGGTGGCAAGAAATGAGAACTCCATACTTCTTCTCAACCTCCACTCATAAGACAGAGGTTGTACCTTGAATGGCAACCAGAGCCAAATTATGGAAAGAGCCTAAATGTCCATCAATTGATGAATGGATAAAGAAATTGTGGTTTATATACACAATGGAATACTACTTGTCAATGAGAAAGAATGAAATATGGCTTTTTGTAGCCACGTGGATGGAACTGGAGAGTGTGATGCTAAGTGAAATAAGTCATACAGAGAAAGACAGATACCATATATTTTCACCCTTACGTGGATCCTGAGAAACTTAACAGAAGACCATGAAGGAGGGAAAGGAAGAAAAAAAGAGAGGGAGGGAGCCAAAATTTAAGAGACTCTTAAAAACTGAGAATAAACTGAGGGTTGATGGGAGGTGGGAGGGAGGGGGGTGGGTGATGGGCATTGAGGAAGCACCTGTTGGGATGAGCACTGGGTGTTGCATGGAAACCAATTTGACAATAAATTTCATATTTTAAAAAAATTTTTAAAAATGGTGAAAGTCATGGTGAAGGCAATTGAGGTAGTCTGTCCAAGAGAATTGGGGAAAGAGATACATAAGAGGACTCCACCTTGGGTCAGAGAAAATATCAATCACTGACCTCAGAAATTATTCCTTTAAAGGAGCCTAATTTTTATGGTTAATTTCTGGAGCAATAAATGCCCAGGGGCATTGCTGAAAACAATGCAACAATCAGCCAGCAGTTAGTGGAGTTTACCATCTAAGTGTGGTCCTGGAAGGAGATAATCAAAACCAGTGCCATCCCAGGGTGAGTGCACACTCAAGACTGAGGAGCAACATCAGAGACTTAACACAGTGAAGGAGGGGGAATAGACTTCACTAAAATAATCTAGCCAGTTACTAAACAAATAAACAACAACAAGCCCAGGGATGAGGAATGGGGAGCCAGTACCCAGAGTTACTAGAATACATTATCTAAAATGTCCAGTTTCAAAAAAAACAAATAAACAAACCAAAAAACCAGGAAAATGTGACATCAGGGGAAAAGCAAGCAACAGAAATAGCCTGTGAGAGTAACCAGATATTTGAATTTAACTGGCAAATCCTTCAAAGTAGTCATTATAATTATGTTAAAAAATGCAAGAAACTATGATGAAAGCAGTAAAGGGAGGTATGATGACCGTATCGCCTTGGACACAGTATTCAATAAAGTGATAGAAATTATAAAAATGAACCAAGTGGAAATTTTGGTGTTGTGAAGTACAATAACTGAAACAGCAAGCTCACTAGAGGAGCTCAATAGCTGAAATGGGCTTCCAGAAGAAAGAACTGGTGAATTTGAACATTGATAGAGATGATGCAAACTAAAAGAAAAAGAGAAAAAAGAATGAACAAAACCAGCTTCTGAGATGTGGGACACTGTGAAGAACGTCAACATTAACACATAACGGGAGTAACAGGCAAAGAGAGAGACAAAGGAGCAGAAAAACTATTTGAAGAAATAATGGCTGACAAGTCCCCAGATTTATTAAAAATTAGCCTTCCTCAGAGCTCAAGTCTGACCTCTCTCCACTGCTCACTCTGTATTCTCCCTAGGCAACCTGATATATATCTGTGATAGTAGTGACTTACCTATTTTGTCTGCGTTCAGACCTCTTTAAGCTCCAGATCTCTATATCCAACTCTCTACTTCACATCTTCTCTTATGGGCCTGAAAGGCGCATCTCTAAGGTGACCTCAAAGTTCCTGTTTCCTCTCCATTTCCCCCTGTGCCATGCTAACCATAAACTGTACACTCGTGAGCCGCACTGGCCTTGCCTCGGGCCTAAGGATCCAGTGTGCTTCCTCCGCCACGACGGCTCTGCATGCACTACTCCTTCTTCTGGAACACTCCTTCACCTCTCTCTGTGGGACCCAAGGAATTTAACAAAAACCCCCTACCCCTGGACAAGCAGAGCAAGACTAACTCCATTTTGTGCTACACCCACCATCTCATGTATAACCCCCATATGACCTACTTATTGCTTAAGACACTCCCCCACCCTAGTCAAGCCGCTGAGCACACCCTTACTGGAAACCGGCTCACATAGGAATACGGAACCCCTAACCACCAAAGAATGTAAACCCCGCCTTTTGTCCGCCAAACTTGCTCGCCGATTCTGACCAGAGTGATAGGCTAGTTCAAACAGTTACTATAGGGTAAATTGTAATTCAATTGGCCACCTGCGTGTGGACTGACATGACTATGCAACTTTCTGTGTGTGTTACAATCTCATTGGCCACTAGCCCCTATAAAACTGCTACACCTCTTAACCTAGGGGTCCAAGTCCCTGCTCCGCTGTGTTGGGTATACTTGGGCCCAAGCTCGAGCTTGCAAATAAACCCTCGTGCATTTGCATCGGTATCGGCTCCTTGGTGGTCTCTCGGATTCGAAATCAGAGGCATTACATCTCCACCTAGTAAACCCTGCTCTTCCTGGAGCAGACCTAGTGTTGCTTCTTCAGAACAGCCTTCCCTAGTACTCAAACTAGGTAAATCGTCCTAAAACACGACTCAAAGCATAACGTGTTTCTTATTCACAATGCTAAGCAAAGTTGCAAGTTTAATTTTATTTGTGTGATGAATTGATTCACGTCCACCTCCAATGGTATTCCAGACTTGTGTGATGGCAGGGTCCATGCCTGTTCTGATCATCCCTGTGTGTCCTGTGTCCAGCACACGGTTTGATGAGGATGTTTCAGATGGAATCAATTTACTGAAGGTCTGCTCTGAGTCATTTACAAAAGAAATCAAACCACCATCTTAATTTTTCATTGATTGGAACAAAATGGAAACTATATAACTAGGTTTAAAATGGCATCTTTAGGGGCACCTGTGTGGCTCAATCAGTAAAGCATCTGACTCCTGATTTCAGCTCAGGTCACGATCTCATAGTTTTATAGGTTTGAGCCTCGTGTCAGGCTCCACACTGAGCATGGAGCCTGTTTGGGATTTTCTCTCTCTTCTCTGTCTTCCCCTCCCCTGTTTAAGTACTTTCTCTCAAAATAAAAAAAATAAACATTTTTTTAAAAATAAAATTGTGTCTTTATACCAGTAACTATGATTGTGCATGTTCTTCCACATACTTGAAATACACCGGAACGCTATAACTATAGCTTATTTGAGAAAGGCCTACAATATCAAAATAATTCCAACTACCTCTGTCCCCCACAGAAGCCAACAAAAGGCATTAAGTTTACTAATATTAAGTTTAATAAGACTGCTTAGGAATCTACATGAGCCTGTTCAATAGGTGCAAAATAAGGGTCTCTACCATAGCATCAGATAGTTTAAATTTTTTTTTTCAACATTTATTTATTTTTGGGACAGAGAGAGACAGAGCATGAATGGGGGAGGGGCAGAGAGAGAGGGAGACACAGAATCGGAAACAGGCTCCAGGCTCTGAGCCATCAGCCCAGAGCCCGACGCGGGGCTCGAACTCACGGACTGCGAGATCGTGACCTGGCTGAAGTCGGACGCTTAACCGACTGCGCCACCCAGGCGCCCCTAGATAGTTTAATAGTGAGATTATTTATTGGAAGCTTTAGTCTAACCTAAACAACAAGTGAACCATTTAAAATTTTTATTCAGCTTGCTTCCTATACCACAAAAGTTCTATCACTTTATAATACTTCTGTCGTGGCAGCTCACTTAGAAGTTAAAGACAGTGTGACATTATAGACCTTCGAGGCAATGAATACTTTCTGAAAATGCCTTTGGGTTTCCCCCTCCAGTCCTCCTCCAGCCTAAATGAGTTAAGACTGACACTGAGTTGGAGCGCTTGGATGGCTCAGTTTGTTGAGCATCTGACTCTTGATTTCAGCTCAGGTCATGATCTCACGGTCATGGGATCGAGCCCCACGTTTGGCTCCTCACTGAGTGTGGAGCCTGCTTAAGATTCTCTCTCTCCCTCTTCCCCTCCCCTGCTCATACTCTGTCTGTCTCTGTCTCTCTCTGTTAAATAAACATTAAAAAAAAAGACTGACACTGAGTTAAAATGAAATGTATCAGTCAGCTTTCACTAGGTTTTACTGCAGAAACGAGCAACCCCACATGTGTAGTGTCTTACAACAAAGCTTTGTCCATCAAGTACAAATCAGCAGTACTCTGCTTCTGCTCTTCTTTACCCCCATGCATACAATGAAGGATCAGTGAGGTCTGTAATGTATCTCACTGCAGAGGAAAGAGATCCACTGCACTCTTCAGTTGTCTCCACGGATGTGGGGGAGGTCCTGTTTGCTCATAAGACTCAGCTAAGGCCAATGCAAGGAAAGCACACTTGCCACCGAGGAGGAGGTCACATAGCAACAGGTAAGGATGCACACTCTTTTCACACAGAAAGCAGGAGCCAGTACAGTTTCACCAGAACACAGCCACCTCCATCCCTTTACTCAATGTCTGTAGCTGATCTACAGATGCAATGCAGAGTTGTAGCAACAGAGAAGCAGAAACCACAAAGCCACATATTTGCCCTCTAGCCTTTACAGGAAAAGTTTGTCAACCCTGGTCCGAAACTTAAATGAAGCCAGAGCGTGGTAATAACAGAAGACAGGTTATTGTTAGATTTTCTTTTTTTAAAAATCTCTATATACTACGAGCCTCCCCCTTCCTCCTCTGCACCCCCCTTTTACTGACTAAATCTGGGATGGACATTCCTGCCATCCCACTTTTGGTTTGCCACTGTTAATCATCATTAAATTTGGGGGGAAGCATTCGACTTTTTTGGGGTTCTTTTAAGTTTTTATTTTTAAAAAAAATTTGTTTTTACATTTATTCATTTTTGAGAGACAGAGAGGGACAGAGAACAAGAGGAGGAGGGACAGAGAGAGAGAGGGAGACATAGAATCTGAAGCAGGCTCCAGGCTCCAAGCTAGAGCCCGACGCGGGGCTCAAACTCACAAACTGCGAGATCAAGACCTGAGCCAACTGAGCCACCCAGGCGCCCTTTAAGTTTTTATTTTAATTCCAATTAGTTCACAGACAGTGTTATATTAGTTTCAGGTGTACAATATAGTAGCCCAACAATTCCATACATCACTCGGTGCTCATCACAAGTGCACTCCTTAATCACCATGACCTATAACCATCCCCTCCCCCCACCTCCCTTCTGATAATCATCAGTTTCTTCTCTATAGGAGTCTGTTTCTTGATTTGTTCAAACTTGGGGGTTTTAGAAAATACAAATACTCTTATATGTTATATATTATTTAAAGAAAATTCTCCTTTGTGTCAAAAGTACATAATTATATAATCTGGACAAAGCCGTTTTATTGCATTTTTAGATTTTCTTTCTGAACTGCAAAATAGATACGTGATTTGGCTTTCTGTCAAGCACCCTAACTTTGATATGTATGTTTCTAAGTAAGAATTTGAGGGAAATGCGCGTTCCCCTTACTGCTACAGAATGACAAAAATTAGCAAGCCATTCGCTTTAGCACTAAACACTTTCCTGATGGATGTCAGGCTACAGTAAATCAAACTATGAAATGGTGAGCAACTGCTGTTGTATCCATAAATAATTTTTTTCTTAGTTTCTCCCATTCATGTCTCCACTGACAATTATGTCACAATGAATCTGACTCTACACATCTGTTCACTCACTTCAGCTTCTTCTGGTTCCCCTGGACCTTCCCCCCAACACCCACACATAATCTTGCCCTTGCTATGGAAACAAGACTGTCCTGGCTTTTCAGGGAGATAGAGGGCAATAAACAATTGAGAACTTTTTGTATCATCCATTATAGGCACAGAAATGAAGCCATCAACACCCGATTCTTAAATTTTTTTTTCAATGTTTATTTATTTTTGGGACAGAGAGAGACAGAGCATGAACGGGGAGGGGCAGAGAGAGAGGGAGACACAGAATCAGAAACAGGCTCCAGGCTCTGAGCCAGCGTCGGGCTCGAACTCACGGACCGCGAGATCGTGACCTGGCTGAAGTCGGACGCTTAACCGACTGCGCCACCCAGGCGCCCCAACACCCGATTCTTTAAAAATGAACCCAATGTTTATTTTTTCAAACAAATCTCAATTATAATGAGATCCTCTACACACACATTTGCTTCTGAAAATTGAAAGGGCACATCACAAAAATTATATTACAATTCCAATTTTTTAAGAGTCATTGTTTATTTTTTGCGGTGATTTTTCCCTTTTGTAAATTTAAATTTTAGTTAGTTAACATACGTGCAATATTGGTTTCAGGAGTAGAATTCAGTGATTCATCACTAACATGACAACACCCAGTGCTCATCACGACAAGTGCCCTCCTTAGTACCCATCGCCCATCTAGCACATCTCACACCTCCCTCCCTCCCTCAACCCATAGTTTGTTCTCTATCGTTACAAGTCTCTTGTGGTTTGTTTCCCCCTCTTCTTTTTCACCCCATATCCCATATGTTCATCTGTTTTGTGTCTTAAATTCCACATATGAGTGAAATCATATGGTATATTTTTTTCTCTGATTTACTTACTTCACTTAGCATAATACATTCCAGCTCCATCTGCATCATTGCAAATGGCAAGATTTCATTCTTTTTCATAGTTGAGTAATATTCCTATATATACATACACCATATCTTCTTTATCCAATCATCATCATTCAATGGACATCTGAGCTTTCTCCACAGTTTGGCTACTGTTAATATTGGTGCTATAAACATTGGAGTGCATGCACCCCTTCAAATCTGTGTTTTTTGTACCTTTTCAGGAAATACCTAATAGTGCAACTGCTGGGTCATAGGGTAGTTCTATGTTTAGTTTCTTGAGGAACCTCCATACTGTCCTCCAGAGTGGCTCCACCAGTTTGCAGTCACCAACAGTGCAAGAGGGCTTTCCATTTCTCTGCATCTTTGCCAATACCTGTTGTTTCTTGTGTTGTTAATTTTAGCCATTCTGACAGATAGGAAGTGGCATCTCATTGTGGTTTGGGTTTGTATTTCCCAGATGATGAGCGATGCTGAGCATCTTTTCATGTGTCTGTTAGCCATCTGGATGTCTTCTTTGGAAAAGTGGCTATTCATGCCTTCTGCCTACTTCTTAACTGGGTTATTTATTTTTTGGGTGTTGGGCTTGATAAGTTCTTTATAGAACTTATATATCTTTATCAGATATGTCGTTTGCAAATATCTTCTCCCATTCTGTAGGCTGCATTTTAGTTTCATTGATTATTTCCTTCACTGTACAGAAGCTTTTATCTTGATGAGGTCCCAATAGTTCATGTTTGCTTTTGTTCCCTTTGCCTTTGGCAACCTGACTAGTAAGAAGTTGCTCCAGCTGAGGTCAAAGAGGTTTCTGCTTGTTTTCTCCTCTAGGGTTTTGATGGTTTCCTGTCTCACATTTAGGTCTTTCATCCATTTTTAATTTATTTTGCGGTAGGTGTAAGAAAGTGGTCAGTTTCTTTCTTCTGCATGTCACTGTCTAGTTTTCCCAACACAATTTGCTGAAGAGACTGTCTTCATTCCATTGGATATTCTTTCTTTCTTTGTTGAAGATTAGTTGACCATATAGCTGTGGGTCCATTTCCAGGTTTTCTATTCTGTTCCATTTATCTACGTGTCTGTTCTTGTGCCAGTACTATACTGTCTTGATGATTACAGATTTGTAATAGAGCTCGAAATCCAGAATCGTGTGCTTTCAGTTTAGTTTTTCTTTTTCAGGATTGCTTTGGCTATTTGAGGTCTTCGGGGTTCCATATAAATTTTAAAATTGTTTGTTCCAACCCTGCAAAAAATTCTGGTTGCATTTTGATAGGGACTGATAAGATTTTGATATGATTAAATGTGTAGGTTGCTTTGGGTAATGTGGACATTTTAACAATGTTTGTTTTTCCAATACATAAGCATGGAATGTTTTTCTATTTATTTATGTCCTCTTCAATTTATTCCATAGGTATTAATAAACCCAATGTTTAAATATTCACCACTTTCTTACAGTATAACCTTATGAACCAAAATTATCATGCTAAACCATTTTGTTAAAGTTTTTGGTACATACCCTTGTATAACACAAATTAAAATGACATTAAAATGACATTCAAAGCAGTCAGTTGTTTTTAGGCATTTGTGGATGAGTTCTGAAAAACTCTGGTAACAATATTGCAAATAATATGAGACACAGAGTAATCTTCCATACATAAACTTTCTCTTATAGTAGCTAAAAATAGTCATAAATTTAGAGTTTATCTCCTTAAATTATGTGTTTCATCATTCATTGAGCACCTTTGGTCAAACACCTTGAAATCAGTAAGTGATAATCTAAGGAATAGCTTAGCCACAAATGGAGAATATTAATAATTTATGTTAATGTTCTTGTTCTAAGCTTTATGAAAACTCATATATCTATTACAGCATACATTCATATTCTAATATATAATGTGCTTTATTTCAAATTTCAATTTATTATTAGCAAGGATCCAAGGGATTTTATAAATGCAACTGGTTCAATTTGGTGATAATCTACACTTAAAATTTTTTATTATAAAAAATTTCAAACATAAAACAAAAGAGAGAGTGGTAAATTAGCCTCCCTATTTTTCAACATTCTTAATGCTTAAATTATTCCAGTTGAGTCATATGTACCCAAAAAGGCACCCATTCCAGTTTTTTCCTACATTTCTGCAAGTATGATTGCCTGACTATTCCAGACTCCTTTGGATTTCCCAATTCAAAGACTATCTTCTGAAACTGGGAATGAAAGATTGTACAATGAACTGAATTGAGACCCTAAAGTCATAGCCAACTGGCATTAAAGGGAACCAGCATTTTTTTAGAGAATGCATGGGAGTTTATGAAGATCAAGCCACCTTAACTATCACTATCGTAACATGTTGCCTTCCTTTAAAAAAGGAATCTTTCAATTGATTTTTATTAAAACATACCCATTTCATGCTCAAAATACCATGCAAATCTTATCACATCAAATAATTTTTTTCATTCAATCAACACATATGCATTTTGAGTTGACTATGTGCTGGGCACTGTTCAAGCCACTGGGCATATAGAGGAAAAGTGAATGGTCTATGTTGTTATGGATCTTACATTCTAGGGGAAGGAGAAGAATGTTAAAGATGTCCAACAAATATATATGTTTCAGGTGCTAAGTTATTAAACTGAAACAGAGATGGGAGAAATATTTGAGTTAAGTGCTGCACAATATTTTAAAAGCAGCAATATTCAAATGCTGACATATGGCATATCTACTCTTCAAATATACCCATTCAAATAATTGCATTAGTCGTAGGTCTGTTAAATTATTATTGGCCAATGAGCCCACAATCTTCAATACTACTGAATTTACTGTCTTATAATTAAATTTAATACTTCTTTTGACATTTTGTTGACTTTTGATATTCCAAAAATCAAGTCCAACCATCAAGGAATGTGCATGGAGTATGTGTATATAACTTTATTTTTAAAACTTTCTCAAAATAACTTTAATCTAAATATATCATTATATAAAATAGACATTATTGAATCATTTCATCAAACATGTTATATCAAAAACAACTGTCACTATCTTAGTAGAATATGCTATACACTTTAGGGGAGATAATAACCATATAATTTAGTATTTAAATGAGGACATTTTTAAGATACAAACAGGGTCCCATTACGAAATTAAATCAAGAAAATTGGATTAAGTCAGGATTTACCTGGGCACATGATTTCTATGAGTCACTTTAAATCGTCTTATTTCTAAATAGCTCTTTCCCAAGCTTAAACTTCTACCCAAAAACTCTCTTCTAAGCTCCAGGATTTTTTTTTCCAGTTTATTTTTTTATTGAAAGAGAGAAAGAGCAGGGGAGAGACAGAGAAAGAGGGAGAGAGAAAATCCCAAGCAGGCTCCATGCCCAACACAGAGCCCAGGACAGGGCTCTATCTCATGAACTATGAGATTGTGACCTGAGCAAAAATCAAGAATCAGACACTCAGCTGACTGAGCCACAAAAGCCAGGCGCCCTTAAGCCCTAGGATGCTGTACCTCATTGTCCACTTATATCTAACTTGGATGCTTAATAGGCATCTCAAACTTAGCACTTCCAAAATCAAACTCTTGATATTGCACCCAAACACGCTTCCACTGAAGGCTTTCCCTTCAGCAAATAGCAACGCCAACCTTCCAGTTGCCCAGAACAAAAGCACTGGTGTCAGGTTGGTTCTCAGACCTATAATCCCCAGGGAGGGGGTGATGAGCCTTAGCCTCTTACCGGTATATGCAAGCTTAGCATGGAGCCCAACACTGAGCTTCACCCCATAACCTTGGGATCATAACCTGAGCTGAAATCAAGAGTCCGTTGCTCAACCAACTGAGCCACCCAGGCATGCCTGAGATTTCTTTTAAAGCGATGATTGAGCAAGTCCCACCTGGGGGTTGGCGGCAGGAGCAACTCCATGAACCCACTACCTACCTAGTGGTAAAACCATAACTGATAAAAACGATTTAAAAAATTTAAAAACCTCTAGAAGTTGTCTTACACATACCCAAGGAAGAAACATTTATTCAAGAAAAATGTGCTGGGGCGCCTGGGTGACCGTTAAGTGCCCAACTTCAGCTCAGGTCATGATCTTGTGGTGAGTTCTAGCCCCATGTCAGGCTCTGTGCTGACAGCTCAGAGCCTGGAGCCTGCTTCGGATTCTGTGTCTCCTTCTGCCTCTGCCCCTCCCCTGCTCATGCTCTGTGTCTCTCGCTCTCTCTCAAAAATAAAAAAACATTTAAAAAAATTTTTTTAAAGAGAAGAAAAATGTACTAAAACTCAGTTAATGCAGGGAGAGTCTATGGCACTTGAGCCACAAATTGCTATGCCTCCTGCTACACTTCCTGTGAGTATGACTACAGCAGGGACCTTCTCTCTTCTGTCCTCAGTCAAATGCTATTGTATCTACCCAGGAAGCACAGGCTGCCAAAATTTCTCATCCTCACCAACACAAGTTGCAGAGGCTAAATTCCTAGTGAGTGTGTCCAACAGGTTAAAACTTATAGTCTAAAAAACTACCAAACATTGTTGAGAGAAACTACAGAAGATGTAAATAAGTAGAAAATCATCCCATGTTCATGGGTCAGAAGACTCGGCGTGGTTAAAACAGTAATTAGTCCTCAAATGGATATACGGATTCAGCATAATCTCTACCGGAATCCCAGGTGACTTCTTTGTAGAAATTAACAAGCTGATATTAAAATTCATGTGCAGAGGCATCTGGGTCAGTTAAGGGCCCAACTTTCAATTTCAGCTCAGGTCATAATCTCACAGATCATGAGTCCAAGCCCCACATCAGGCTCTGCACTCACAGTGAGGAGCCTGCTTGGGATTCTCTCTCTGTCTCTCCCTCTGCCTCTCTCTCTCTCTCTCTCTCTCTCTCTCAAAATAAATAAATAAAACTACAAAAAAATAAAATTCATGTAGAATGTCAAGGCACCCAGAATAGTCTAAACAATCTTGAAAAACAGGAGCAAAAGGAAAGACTCACACTTCATAACTTCAGAATTTACAACAAAGCAACAGTAATCAAATGCAATTCTGGCACAGTAGACACATAAATCAATGGACTAGAATTAAGACTATAAGAAGCAACTCACGTATGTATGGTCAACTGATTTTTGACAATGGTGCCAAGACCAATCCATGGGGAAAGAATAGGCTTTTCAACAAATGGTACCAGGTCAACTGGAGAGACACATACAAAACAGTGAATTTGGAAATTTGCTTCACACCATAAAAAAAAAAAATTAACTCAAAATGGATCAAGGACCTAAATGTAAAGGCTAAACCTTTAAACAGTCTTAGAAGAAGACATAGGGAAGAGCCTCGTGACATTAGATGTGGTAATGATTTCTTGGCTAAGACACCAAAAGCACAGGCAACAATAACAGCAACAACAAAAAATAGATAAATTGGAATTCATCAAAATTTAAAACTTCTCACTTGAAGGGATACCATCAAGAAAGTAAAAATACAACCCATGGTTTCCTGGGTGGCTTAGTCAATCGAGCATCCAGTTCTTGATTTTGGCTCAGGTCACAATCTCACAGTGAATTTGAGCCCTACATCTGGCTCTGCAGAGCCTGCTTGGGATTCTGTTTCCCTCTCTCTCTGTCCCTCCCCCCATTGCTCTCTATCTTTCTCTCAAAATAAATAAAAATAGACTTAAATAAATAGAACCCACAAAATGGGAGAAAATATTTACAAATCATATATCTGATAAGAGACTTGTACCTGGAGTATATAAAGAGCTCTTACAATTTAATGGTAAACAGACAGAACCCAATTTAAAAGTGGGCACAGGACCCAAATAGGCATTTCTCCAAGGAAGATGTACAAATAACCCATAAACAACATAATTAAACATCAGACAAACATAAACCCAATTATAAGATGCCACTTCACACCCACTAGGAATGCTAAAATAAAAAAGTCAGATGGTAACAGGTGTTGGCAAGAGTATGAAGAAATTGAAACTTCATACACTGCTGGTGGAAATGTAAAATGGTAAAGTGCTTTGGAAAACAGCCTGGCATTCCCCCAAATGATTAAACTCAGAGTTACCATAGGACCCAGCAATTCCACCCCTGGGTATAAACATGTTTCCACACAAAAGCACATATATGATTGCTGATAGCAGCATCATTCATAATAGCCAAAAGGTGGAAACACACTTTGTCCATCAACTCATGAGTGGATGAACAAAATGTGGTAAATCATGTAATGGAATACTATTTAGTCATAAAAAGAAAGGAAATAATGACACATGCTACAGCATAAAGGAACCCTGAAAATATTGTGCTAAATTAAAGAATCCAGCCACAAAAGACCACATACTATGGTTTCATTCATATAAAAGTCCCCATTAGGGAAATGTATAGAGATAAATCTATAAGATTAGTGGTGATTGAGGGCTGGGTTGGGCTAAGAAAATAGGGTAAGAATAGCTGAAGAGGATGGAGTGTTTTTTTGAAGCAGTGAAATGTTCTAAAATTGAATGCAGTGACAGGTACATATCTGTGAATATACAAATATCGTTGAACCCTATCATTTACAGGATTGAATCATATAGTATATATTCTATCTTAATTAAGCTCCTAAAGAAGAAATGAAATAGAATATATGGGAACCTTACATCAATAAATTTGGCAAAGTCCTGAAGGTTAAAAACTACCAGATCTCATTCAAAACCTGAATGACCCTGCATCTTTTAAAGAAATTGAATGTGTAGTTCAAATTCATTTGAACTTTGCACAGAGAAACTCCCTGGTCCCGATGGCTTCATTAACTATGTACCAAATTTTTAAGGAGGAAATAAGACCAATTTTACATAAACTTTTTAGCAACTATTAAAAGATGGGATACTTCCCATCATCAGAATAATCCAGCCAGGATTATTCTGATACCAAAATACACATTAATATGTGGGTGAAAAGAAGAAGAAACTATAGAGTAATCTCCCTCATGAACATAAACAAAAATCCTAGGCCTAATTTCAGCAAGTCAAATATAGCCACAGATGCACTATCATTTTATCACCAAGTGGGTTTTTTCAATGAAATGTAAGTTTATTCCTCAAAAGTTAATTTACCATATTAACCAACAAAAAAAAAGAAAAATTATATGTTAATCTTATACATGCAGAAAAAGCATTTGACAACATTCAACATCTGTTCATGATAAAAAGTCTTAGAAAACTACTAAGAAAGGAGCTCCCTCAGCCTTTATAAAAGGTAACTTCAGGGGTGCCTGGGTGGCTCAGTCAATTGAGAGTCTGACTCTTGATTTTGGCTCAGGTCATGGTCTCACAGTTGTGAGATTGAGCTCCACCCCCCCACCCACCCCCACCCACCCCCCACACACACTGGCCAGCTCAGTACTGAGAATGGAGCCTGCTTAGGATTTTCTCTCTCTCTCTTTCTCTCTCTCTGCCACTCTCCCCTGCTCATGTGCTCTCTCTCTCTGTCTCTCTCTCTCTCTAAAATAAAGTGAAAAAAAAAAAAAGGCAACTTCAAAAACCTACAACATCAGACTTATTGTTCATTAATTCATGCTTTTCCTCTAAGATTGGGAACAAAGCAAGGATGTTTATTTTCCCCCTTTTATGAATGTTGTACTAGAAATCCTAATTAGTGCAATAAGCAGAGAGGGGAAGGGAAGGGAAGGGAAGGGAAGGGAAGGGAAGGGAAGGGAAGGGAAGGGGAAAGAAAAAAGAAAGAAAGAAAGCACATAGATTGGAAAGGAAGAACTAAAACTATTTGCAGATGACATAATTGTTTATGTAGGACATTCTAAAGAATCTACAAAAAATCTAGAAGCTCTAATAATTAAGTTTAAATAGATCATAGAGTACAAGGCCGATACACAAAACAGCAACTACATTTCTGTGTACTAGCAATAAACAGTTGGAAACTGAAGTTGAAAAATGAAAAATATACAATAGCATAAAAAATACTTAGGAATAAACTTAACAAAATATATATGACATTTACACTAAAAAGCACAAAAACATCACTGAAGAAAATGTAAGACCTAAACAAATGGAGAAAGACATTATATTCATGGACCAGGAGACTCAATACTAAGATGTCAGTTTTCTCCAGGGTGACCTACAGCTTTAGTGCGAGTCCAATATATACCAACAAGCTGTTATCTAGAAATTGACAAATTACTTGCAAAATATGTGTAGAAATACAAAAACATTAGAGTATCCAAAGCACTCTTTAAAAAACTTAATTTGAGGATTACCTGGGTGGCTCAGTCAGTTGAACATCTGACTTTGACTCAGGTCATGATCTCATGGTTCATAGGTTCAAGCCCCACCTTGGGCTTGCTGCTGTCAGGATGGAACCCACTTCGAATCCTTTGTCCAACCCCTCCTCACCCCTCCCCCATTCACACTCTCTCTCAAAAATAAACCTTTAAAAAATAATAAAAATAATAAATAATACATAAAAACAAATAAGTTAAATAAATTTGAGACATCTGATGTTAAAAACTAAATATGTCTCACTCTGTGGAAACGGATCTTCAATGGGATCCAGGAATACATGTAACTATGGACGCATGCTCTTACAAACATGCATTATACATACCTACGTCAAATATGTGTGTGCAGATACATAAAGATTTACATGTATACACACTTTTATCACACGCATATATAACATCAATACACATGTGCATATATGCATGCACACTCACACACCTGAGCATTTGAGCACAAATATGTGTGCTTACGTTACACACATGCACACATTTGAGCACAAATATGTGTGCTTACGTTACACACATGCACACATACACTTACATCACACACATTCATGCATGCATGCGCATTTACATTATGTGATACATGATTACACTACATGCTCATATATGTGCACACTTATATTGTGCATGCCTATATATGTGCATCACATTACATATATATTCACATACCTACCCATCGCATACAAGCTTCCACACATGCATGCATGCGCATATACACACGTACATCACACGTATGCATGAATACATGCAAAACACATACACCCAGCAGCCTGCCCCTTGTCTCATTCCCACAGTGCCCTCCTCTGTCTGGCTACCAATAACTCCCTTGAAGGCAGTGGCTCGTGTGCTATATGAAATTACATTCCCCAATGTATTTAATTTTAACCCAACAGGCACACTGAAGTCCAGGGCAATAAATATGTCATGGTATAATGACAAGTGCTCTTATTTTAGGTTAGAGCATCATATTCTTCCCTTTTCATCCTCAATTTAAACCTGAACTGCTCATAAGCCCAGCCAAAATTGAAAAACAAGTAAGCAAATTAAGTATGTTAGATCTGAAAAAACCTCCAGTGGACAAACTGTCAGCTTATTAACTCTCATTTTCCTTCCCGACGTTTAATTTACTGCACTTAAATACCATCAGTCATAGAAAAGGGGAAGCTTCGTAAGTACTTGCAGCCTTAAAGTGTGTGTGAGCTGTTTCTAGACGTCATTGAAGAAGAAATCAGGTCATAAAATAGAAGCATTTAAACCAATTAGGCCACCAGTTCCCTTTCCTCAGCTCAAAGCTACGCTTGAGACAACCGAGCGGAAGGGCTAAGACCAGGAGAACCCACTTCACAAAAAAATAAATCATTCTTCTACTGAGAGATTAATGGTTTTGCTTGGTAGCAACAGTTGGAGGTGGTGCACAGGAAAATTTGGAATCAGCATGTTTATGACAATTACTGCATGCGTCTAATCATTTACCTCCAGGTAAATGTGTTCTAGAAGACTCTTTAGTTCGTACCTTGTATCAGCCTCTGTGATTGTATAAGATCCGTCATTATTTCCAGGCATTAACAAATGTAATCATAATTATTTTAATAGATCATTTACTTCCCAAACTTTACAAGAAATGTATTGTATGATTTGGCCAAGATCACAATCATGCCAAGAATTTATACTTGTCACCAGTCACGAAGAATCATTTTATCCTTGAGCAAAGATAAAGAGTCCCTATTCTTTTTTTCTTTTTTTTTTTTTTTTTAGTTTATTCATTTGGAGAGGAGGGAAAGGGGGAGGGGCAGAGAGAGGAGAGAGAGAATCCCAAGCAGGCTCTATACTGCCAGCGTGGAGCCCAATGGGGGGCTCAAACTCACAAACTGTAAAATCATGACCTGAGCCAAAATCAAGAGTCAGATGTTTAACAGACTGGGCCATCCAGGCACCCCAAACAGTCCTTATTCTTAAAAGTCACCTCTAACTCTTTGTATGCTAATTAGTATAGTATCTTGTCCCAAGTAAACATTCAGTACATGTCTATTCATGTTCATCATTGTAGAAATCATTAAGATGATCACAGATATTTAGTTCTCTCTTTTCAGGACATATGGTAGCTAGCCCCGATGAACAAATGGTCATATTACTTGTTTTGGTCAAAATGTGAGCAGGATTGACATCTGTTACTTCCAGGGGGAAGTAAGGGCCAGCGTTCTCTTTTTCTTCCACACTGGTGTCTAACAGTGTTCTGGCAGCGTTCCTCCAACAACCTAGGCCACACAGTGTGGATGATAATAGTGCAGAGCAAAGCCCACCTGACCTATGATGGACAGGTATTGCAAGCGGGAAATAGACATCTGTTATTATAAACCTCTAAGATTCAGAAGTTGCTAACGGCTGCAGTATAAACTGGCTCACCTGAATGATATAATTATTAGCAGATGCAACCAGGTAAACAGCGTGCATTTATTTGTATTAAATCAATCCATTTTACTATACAAATATTTATCAAGCATGTGATTTGCACTAAGTATTATCTATACAATGGTCATAATGGCTGTGCACCAGGCATTTTATATGCAGTAACTGACTTGATTTTTAATGTCCCCCCACACAGTAAATACTACTGGCATCATCCCAACTTTTCAAACTATCCAGAGAGATTAGGTACCTTACCGAGACCATACACTCTATCCCAAATTCACAACCATAAGGATAAATTATAGGAAGAGTTAATCAAAAGAATACAGTTGCACGGAAAACTAAGGAAACAACTCATGGACTAAATGAGAAAAGAAATGCAAAGTAGCAAGAGAAGCAGAACGTACGGGCCTCCTGGCTTCCAGGGTCAGGAGAAGGCTTGACTTTTGCAGGGGAACAAGCACAAAATGTCGCCTTGGGCAGAGGGCAGTCAGGAGCGAGCGCATGAACAGAGACTGAAAAATCGAGCTGACCACCTACTGACTGGGGCTGGCAAGATGCAAATTCCCAAAGAAGGGAAATTAAGCCAAACTGCCCTAATTTTTCTATACTATTCCAAGTATCATCATGAGACAGGAGTCCAGGGAATCTAGAAGATTTGCTTCTGGACTGAGGGTTCAAGGGATTGAATGGAGGCAACAGAAAAACTAGAAAATTATCATGTAAGAAGAACTGAGGGAAAAGATAAAGAACAGAACACAAAAATATGAAAGTCTCCAACTCAGAAGGAGCCATCCTCCGAAAACCCTAAGATGCTTGAAGAAATCTAATGCTAGGAGAGAAGGTCAGTCTTCTTTTAATTGGATTGTGGATTCACTCTGTGAAACTAATGGTATTGAGCATAGGGTTCAGTAATGTTCAATGATGTTCAATGATGCTTAAAATGGTAAAGAAGTGGCCTCCATTAATAAAAGAAATTATCAAAGACACGAAAAACAAAACAGATAAATATAAAAAAGAAACAATTAAAAATCTGTAAAATAAAAACCTAATCAATATAATAAATTCAATAGGTGGGATAAACTTTATACAAAACACTGGGGGGAAAGTCAGTTAACTGGAAGCGGGTACCAAGGTATTCATCCAGAATGCGTCACGCAGAGACAAAAAGAGAGACAATATGCAGCCGCAGTCAGGAACATAGAGGATGGAGAGAGAGATTCCAATACTTATCTGGTAGACATCTCCGAACTCATACTTGAAGAGATAATAGTGAGGGTGTGGTTTGGCCAGCCTCCTGCTGTCACTCTGGCCACCAAGCTTGCCTCGCAAATAACGCACTGACTAAAGAGGATAGACTTCCCTGAGGGCAGTTTGTGGGCTTCCCCCGTAGAAGGAATGGAAGAAAAACGGAAGCAATGAGTGATATCTCCATTATAACCTAGGAAAGTACTGACTTCCTGGTCAACTTCACAAGCTCCCAAAGACAATCCCAGTGGGTCCATCAACTGCTTTCAGAGACAACCTTACTCCTATAAAATGTAAAATAAATGGTGAGAAGACATCAGAGAGATCAGGCAAGCAGAAGTCTGGAGCAGAGTAAATAAGAACAACCTGAGAAGCAGTTCTGAAAGCCCAGCTCTGCAGACAGGTACTTACTTTAAAGAATAATCGGCACAGCTAAGATAGCATCAAGATAAATGGTATTGAAGGTGAAATAAAAACAACCAAATTGGAAAAGGAACACATTTTAGATTCTCAATGAGCAGAGTAATGTTTAAATCAAGAATTAATAACTGAATGAGCAACAGACGACCCTCTATGCCATTAAAGATTCACAAGTTTAATTGAGGGGCACCTGGGTGGCTCAGTCGGTTAAGCGTCGACTTCAGCTCAGGTCATGATCTCACGATTCGTGAGTTCAAGCCCCATGTCGGGCTCTGTGCTGACAGCTCAGAGCCTGGAGCCTGCTTTGAATTCTGTGTCTCCCTCTCTCTCTGCCCCTCCCCTGCTTGCGTTCTGTCTCTGCCTGTCTCTCTCTCTCAAAAATAAATAAACAAAAAAAAAAATTTTTTTAAGAAGTTTAGTTGAGAGCCCAGCATGCCAATTGAAGATGTTATGTGAAATCTGTTTTAAAAAAAAATAGTAAAGATTATTTGAATGTTAAAAACATTTTTCTTCAAGAATGCTTCTCTCTGGAAGCCTGTACTATTAAGAAAAGGCTTGTGTTCTTGAAATCAATTCTAACATGAAAAATGCTTTAGGGTGGATTCAAATGTATCTCTTTTAGAGACTGAGGGGGTGCAGATGGGGGAGGAAAATCATTGCAAGCCACACTTCCATATTAGATTTCAGAAAACTGAATACCAGTTTCAGCCAGGTGAAATTTGTGAGCTTGCGGCTGTTTGCCTGCAGGCACACCGCAGTCTGCGCACGGCTTTGGATGTTAGAAATTACAGTCAGAAGCATATAGAAAATATAGCTCTAGCAAGAGGTGTCAGAAAAAAGAGTTAGGGTCAGGTAGCACAGCTAGAAAAGCATAAGGAAAATCCTAGAAAGGAGAACGAGTCCCCACATTTGGATGTAGTTGTCTGCCAAACTTTTGGCTGATAGCTAGGCTTCACGTGTATGGGGAGACCCCAATGGGCTGGGACAAAAAGCAGCAGCTGGAAACTGCAAGAATTGAGGGGAAACTCTCACTGCCCACCACACAGACACAAGGGCTATAACTTCCAGAGAGGAGACAATACAATGTTGAAATTGATTAGTAAGTGATGAGTTTACATACTTGACTAGCTTTGTTTTTAACCCCATTTATTTTAGTTGTAGGTTTATGTAACTTAATGTTAGTAATGGCCATGCTTAACAACTGGCTTCCAAAACTCCTGAACATGTGACAGCTGGCTCCTGTGAGCTGCTTCAAGCTGACATGTCACTGACCACCCCATTCTTGGATAGGACTGGTTTGTATTCATTTAGCTTACCTATCTCCCAGAATTACCTTCCACGTGCCAGACTGGGTTGGCTGCTAGAGAAATCTGCGCAAGAACGGGGAAACCAGGGGCACCTGGGTGGCTCAGTTGGTTAAACGTCCGACTTCAGCCCAGGTCATGATCTCACGGTTCATGGGTTCGCGCCCCACATTGGGCTCTGTGTTGACAGCTCAGAGCCTGAAGCCTGCTTCAGATTCTGTCTTTGTGTCTCTGCCCCTCTCCTGCTCACTCTCTGTCTCTCTCCATCTCTGTCTCTGTCTCTCTCTCTCAAATATAAAATAAAAAACAAACAAAAAGAATAGGAAACCAAAGTAAAACAGCAGCCACCACAGCCAGGTTGCTGCGGAGCCCCAGGCACCACGGCAGTTCATGCCCACTGTCACCTCCGCTGGCCTCATCGGAATTGGATTGGCAGCCAGTCTACAGCTCCCCCAGCCACTGCCAGACACTATCCTGATCCCTGGGCCAGGCATGTGTACGCTTCCCAGATGAAGGGCACCAGCTTTTCTGCTGGTCACCAGCATCTTCAAAGTTAGATTCCATGAAAGCCCAGGTTCCAGTCTGTCCTTGTGGATTCCCATTTGTTTCCACTGGCAAAGCTTGGATGATAAGAGGTTCTGGGAGCAAGCAGAGATGGGACAGGCAAGACACAGAGCTGGGGAGGTGGCAATACTCCCAGTTGCAAGTAAGACCTAGAACTCTGAGAGTGGATGGCCCCTAAGAATGCTCTTTTTACTATTAAAAATGCCCTAAATCCTCCTAAATAACTTCTTCGGCCTTTCCCATCTTCGGTCTCTGGGTATGTTTAGCCAGATGATGCCACTCCTCTCCTAAGGCACCATGACTGCCATCTTTCTCATTATGAAAGGCAAAGTCTTCACCCAACCATCTCCAAGACCCTGCCAGGCACAGCTTCCAGCTGCCGCTCTGACCTCACTGCCTACAACATCCCTCCCCGCACATGCTCTGTGCCAGCCCCACAGACCTCCTGCTGCTTTCAGAACTCACCAGAAACATGCCTGGCTCAGGGCCTTTGCACTTGTTCTTCCCTCTGCCTGGCATGCTCTCCCTCCTGAATCCTGTATGGCTCACTCCTTCACCTCCTTCAGGTTTTTACCCAAATAACACCTTCATGACCTCTTACTTAAAGTCACGGCCCCACATTCACAATCCTCTTTCTCCTTCCCCATGTCAACTTTGCCCAGAGCCCCTATCACTACCTCATGTTTGGTATATCGTACTTATGCATTTAGTTAATTATCTGCATCCCCTTGCTAGAACATAAGTGCCACTGAAGGCAGGGATTTCCATCTGCTTTGTTCGTAGCTATATTCCCAATGCCTGCAGGAAAATCCATGCTCAAAAAATGGTTGTTGAATGAATTCTATTTTCTAGCTGGGTTTTGCTAACATAGAAGAAAGATATTGTTTACATGCATACCTATACATACACATACATATTTGGTACCCAAGCCGCTTAATGAACCCTATGAGCCTTAAGTCTTAATCATAAATCGACCAAGTTAATTCTCTTAGGTTTTTTGAACATAGCTATTCATGCAATAATATCAAATCATTTCTTCCCTGTGGCAAGAGCCCCAGACCAACCTAGCTGCTTTGTAAATGGTGGGAATGTTCAAGACCAACAGGAGGGAGAAAGAGAAATCAGATTTTCAAGCAATATTTTTAAAATATGATTCAGCCACAATAGAAGAGGTATCGGACCAGAGCAACTGTATCGGTGCTGACTAGTTTTAAGCAAAGTCACTTAACAAAATGGGAAGATGGCTCTAAGAGATTCCTGCATATTCACCATAGATTGAGTACGGTACTAACAATGTAGCGCCCTGGTGAACCTCAACGGAAGGCAAAACCAACACTCTGCCCCTGATAGCAGTTGTCCATCAACCACCTTACAAGGTAGAAGCAGTGCCAGTATGGTCCTGCTTCCACTATTGGTGGCAAATGGCTTGCCGTGTGACTTGAGACATGAACTGACAATATTAGGAACCCATCATTGTTGGAAAGATATCCAAACTCTTTAGTTCATCTTCACTTCCTTATTTAGTACTTGCATATAATTTATAAGTAAATAAATAAGAATATATTGTTGGGTCCACCGTCCAAAAAGTTTAGAGATGACTGTTCCAGAACAATTTATAGTTAACTTCTGGGTATCTGAAACCTGTGCAGAATCTGACAAAGGCTATAGGCATGCTTTCTAGAAAATTGTATTGAACTATGTAAAATATATATATGTGTGTGTGTGTGTGTGTGTGTGTGTGTGTATAGCATGCTAACAATCACATGAGGCTCATCCACACACCTTTCAAGGGAACCCTCGCTCTTGATAGAAATGTTGGTTTGTCTTCAAGTGGAATTGAAGCACAGTGAATTCTCTCTGCCCATTTTACTGAAATGAGCAGAACAAAGAAAATGTCAACTTTGTCTCCGTGGACAAGAAAGAAGACCCAAAGAAAGGTTTTTAAGACAACTCACACTCGCTGCACATACCCTGACCGGGCAGCAGGGGGCAGCGGAGCACAAGAAAAGCAGGACACCAGCGCCCAACAGGCCAGTCTAAGGCTGCAAATTTGCTCCTTAACAAGAGGTGATCAGCTCTTGTTTTTGCCAAACCCGGTACACCTGGTCGGGCTAGATTCGTGTGGTCATAAGAAAAATGGGACACAAAGTCCTGAGCTGTTTGTTGAAGGTCACCTGGAAAAACAGCAAGCGCATACCATCTAAATCTAAGCAATGAAAATAAAAATGCTAATCCCGTATGGCAGTTTTAAAGCATTCTGAACAAAGTAGAATATTTTCAAACCATCACCCTAAACCACCCCCCACTGCACTTCCACTCAATACCTATCCTGGCTCCTTCCCCTTACTCTGTACTTACCTGAACCCAACTACCCACTCACTAGCTACACCCTGCCCTGTACAGCTCATTAACTCCGTGCTCCCTACCTACCCACAACCACATTCACTCCCTACCCACATCTGCCTCCAAATGATGTAAGTATAAAGTCATCATCAAAATAGTTGGCATAGTTGTAATAATATGCTTTTCCCTGCAAAGGCACTGAATATCTTTCTGTTTATTCAAATCTTTTCTAACTCTCACTTGGACCTTCATGGCTAGTTAGTTCATCTTTTGTTTTTTACTTGTGTTCTTATTGTGAATGAAATTTTCCATTACATATTCAAAATTAGTGTTACAGTATATAGAAACACACACACAGGGCGCCTGGGTGGCTCAGTCAGTTGAGCATCCGACTTCGGCTCACGTCAGGATCTCACAGTTTGTGAGTTCGAGCTCCACGTCGGGCTCTGTGCTGACAGTTCAGAGCCTGGAGCCTGTTTCAGATTCTGTGCCTCCTTCTCTCAGCCTCTTCCCCACTCATGCTCTGTCTCTCTCTGTCTCTCAAAAATGAATAAATGTTAAAAAAAAATTTAGAAACACACACACACATACACACACACATATTCTTACTCAGTACCTACCCACACCCCAACCTATATATACCTATATATACCTACACCCTATATACATATATATACACACACATATATATATGTATATACACACACATATACGCCATTATTCTGAACTCTCTCCTTCAAGTTTGCCAAGTGATTCTCCCAAGTCCTCTTTCAAATGTTCTCAGAGATACAGAATTGCTTCATTGTAACTATGGCAAGAAGAGTGGTGTTTAACAGTGTTGAATTGAGCCAGGAACAAAATGCACCCTTTGTGGGTCCGCGTCCCTGCCCACACCTTTTGGCCATCCCATTCCTTCCTGCTCCCTTCCAAGCCCTTTAGTCTCTCCTGGCCAATCTTTGTCAAACACATCCAGTGTCTTTTTCTGCCAGTTAGGACCTGGAGTCCCCTTATTCACTGACCCTTCTCATTTAAAATTTGTCCACTGGCTAGTGTTAAAACTACTCTGTAATAGATTTCAGGTATTGTTGCTTTTTTGAAGGGCATCCTATGCCATCAAGGGCTCTTCCCCGGCTGGTGTTTGGCCAGGGCCCAGGCTCAGAACACAATGAAGATAGTGAAGAGTGAAGGACATGGTCTCTTCTTCCCTCTGGATTGTGCCATGTTTGGATGTGACCCGTACAACCAAGGCCACTGTCTGGGGACCAGGAATGGAGGGAGCCTGTGATTCTCTGGATGATGACGAATCCGGGATTACACAAAAAAGCTTCATTCAGCAAATTATTTTTTATCATTTTGGGGTCCAGGGCAGGCCACGCCCAGAAGTACCATAATGGCGTACTGATTATGTTGCATTAAAGCTACTTGGGGAACAAACAATGTAAGACCTTTCTCAGAATTTCTGCTCTTGTGAAAGCAGGAAACAAATCTCCCATGTGGAAAATACTCTCCCTGTACTACAAAGTAAAAAGACATCCTTACCTCCAGAGATAGGGACTTTAAAGGACAGAAAGCTATAGAAACAAACCTTGCTATTTTTTTCTAATCTACTACCTCAGCCAAATTCTGCTTAAAATGCCCTACTAATTAAAGCTCCCAAATGCGTCTTTTCCTTATCCCATCAGTTCTTTATAAGTTTATTGTCTCTGTCTAAAATGGATAAAAACTGCCTGCCTTGATCATTCCTTCAGGTCTCAATTTCATTATTGGCCTCCATGCACATGTAATAAAACTGGTTTTTTCCTCCCATTAATCTATTTCATGTCAATTTAATCCCTACACCATCCAGGAGAACCTTGAGGGGAAAGAAGGAAATTTCTCCCTCTACCACATCATTAACTCGGTGCCAGGTTCTCTCCTTACCCCTTCATCAAGATTGACGAGACTACCAAGGCCAAAAGCCATACAGGAAAAGACTGATAAATGTAACCACATAATGTAGTCGAGTGGTAACTGGATAAAATGTACTTACAAAAACCTAGTGAAAGCCTAATTGCCTTACCGCATTAAAAAAAAAAAACTTTATTAAATCAATAGCAAAAAGCAAACAACCTTCTAGAAATAAAATGAGGAAAGGACATGATAGGATATAACCCTGAGTAGATAAGCAAATCAATAACTGACTTTAAATTCAGCTTCTTAGCAATTTCAACCCCAAGTCTAAAATTCACCACCTATTCTAAGAGATCATTTTCATCTCCCCAAGTCAAAATAAAAAAGCTTGGATGATACATAGTGTCTTCAGGGATAAGTGGGAATAGACACCCATACACGGTGAGAGGCACGCAGGCACAATCTTTTTGGAATTCAGTTCTCCAAAACACACAAGTATTTTAAATGCACACAACCAACGACATAGCAATTATACTTAAAAAAAATTATATCACAGACGAACTCATCCCTTTTTAATAATTAATTTGAGTGTCCTTAGGTCACAGTTTATTTGATGTAAGGATATTTATAGTCTATTTGCATTTGGAAGAACTTCTGGCATAATAAATGGCACACAGGGGACACGTGTGGATAATAAGTATGTGAGTAAAAAATATCCAACCAGAGAGATGAGAACAGAGGTATTCTCTTCTATTTAATTTTTTCCTCCAATTAAAACCCAGTACAAGATTATAAGACCAATAATGAATGAGAAGGAAAAGCCCTCTGAAATAAAAGAAATAAAAAATCCACCCCACGGTGTTCAATCGCTTTACCCTAACTCGCCTCTAGAGGGCAGTGTCTCACCCATTTTCACTGGCGGGGACAAAGCCCAAGATAACTCCATTCAGATTAAAATAGAAGCCGGTAGGGCAACTGGAAGGGTCTCCTGTGCAGTAATTTGTTCAGATCCAGTGATGGGTTAGAGAATTCACCTCATTTGAAGAAATGCCCGGAGGGAAGATCTGACCTACATCTGGTCCATTTACCCAATGTGTATAAACCAAGGTAACAATGCCTGTTTTTAAGGTAGGAGGGAGAGCTGTGGTCTATATGGTTATGGGGTGGTACTGACCAAATGGGCCAGAAACATGCTCATTATTTACGGCGTGCTACCAATGCTTAACCGCATATCAGCACTGCCTGATATGAGAGGGCCTAACAGAGATTAACACCAGGCATGAGTGAAAACATCAGCCTAGGGTGATATCCAGAGAGGGGCACCATGGGACACACCCTGGACAGAAGCATGAGCCTGAAGGTGGTCTCCTTCCTCTGTGCTCCCATGCGGGCACTGAGGGTCACCAGGACCCTACAGGGGAGGCAGGGAACCTGCCCAAACTCCACGATGGAGGCCGACCCTCCCTGAGCCTACTGTGCCCAGCCCTCTAGCTTTCCTGAGCCCCTCACTGGACAGCATTTAAAAAACACATACTAGGGACACCTGGATGGCTCAGTCGGTTGAGCTTCTGACTCTTGATTTCAGCTCAGATCATGATCCCACGGTTTGTGGGATCAAGCCCTGTGACAGGCTCCCCACTGAGCAGAGCCTGCTTAAGATTCTATCTCTCCCTCTGCCCCCTCCTCCACTCTCGCTCTCTCTCTAAAATCAATTTTAAAAAAGAAAAAGACACATACTAAATGGGAAAGAAAGCAATGGTAAGAGATAAAGGATAGAAAGGCCAAAAGTCAGGTGGTGGGAATAGAAAGAGATAAATGAATCCTCACAGAAGCAATTTAGACGGGAGACTTAAAAAGCACAGGGTCATCTGGAAGAAATTGGTTTTTATTGTGAATCATAAAATCTACGGCAAGAAATGAAATAGTTAAAGAAACCCTTTCTCTCTCCTCTCTCTCTCTCTTTCTCTCTCTCTCTCTCTCTCTCTCTCTCTCCAACCACCACCCCCCCCCCCACCCTTTCCAACAAAAGCTCCAAAGTATGGGGAAGGAGCATTGAATAAAATTACTGCACAAATGCAAGGTGGGGGACGGGTGGGGGGGTTGATAGACAGGAGTAGCTAAAAACTAAATGCCGTGATTCCCCGCTTGCCAGCACATATACACTTGAGTTTCTCATCTCCTTAGGGAATCAGAAACAGAAGGTGTGCTTCCATGCTGGCTGTGGACGGGATGGCAGCCGTGCCCTGGGACCAGACTGAGCTTCTCTGCAGAAAGTAATTGGAGAAATGCTGCTAGGACTCCAGACACCACATGCGTGAAAGAAAGTAACAGATGGAAACGGACTGCTTCTAAGCAGCTTTTCCTGAAGATTGTGAAGTGAAGCATCTACAAAGGAAAAGGACATGTTTAACATGTTGGAGGATTTGGGTTTAGGCTTCAATAAAGATGTAAAACCGATAAGAAATTACCCCAGCGGTTCTTTGTCCATAAATCAGCACAGAGATCTGAAGAGCCTTGGTAATGAAAACGACAGCTAAGCTGCTCCCCATGGAAATCAGATGAATATCCAAAACACTTCCTCCCTGCAGAGAAGTTTTGACAGGATGCAAGACATACAAGTTCAGCCACAAACCCAGGACTCGGGGGAACCATCTATTCTGTGTGGTTTCTTCCTTCCCTCCCATCACCTGTGCAATGAGATCCCACCAGAGGGCGGAGGATCCTCACCCAGCTTTCTTCCTGGAGTCCAAGTGCGGGTTATTCAGGAGGCTGCAATCCACAAGAGAAGCAGGGGCGCGGAGCCGGGTGTTGGGGGGTGTAGGAGGGATGCGGGCCATCCCTTAAGATGATATGGGGCAAAAGGACACAGCACCAGCTGAAAAGACCATATCCCACAGATTTGAGTTAAAGGGCTCCTAGCAAAACTGCAGTTATTTGGGGGGGGGGGGGGAATTGGACACTCAGATTAAGAGTACTATTTAGATTTAAATATAACCTGTATGGGGGCGCCTGGGTGGCGCAGTCGGTTAAGCGTCCGACTTCAGCCAGGTCACGATCTCGCGGTCCGTGAGTTCGAGCCCCGCGTCGGGCTCTGGGCTGATGGCTCAGAGCCTGGAGCCTGTTTCCGATTCTGTGTCTCCCTCTCTCTCTGCCCCTCCCCCGTTCATGCTCTGTCTCTCTCTGTCCCAAAAAATAAATAAACGTTGAAAAAAAAATTTAAAAAAAAATATATATATATAACCTGTATGAAAGTAATTGATATTGCAGAAACCATACTTTTAGGGGAAAATAGACACATGGCTGGACAAAGAATTTTTTTCTGATTTATGAATCTATACAGGAAGAGAGGTAGAGCACACCTCAGAGCTGCCCCCCCTCCCCCGGGGCAAGGAAACAGGCATTTAATTCTCTGGGTCCTATTAGCTGGTGGCTGGTGGCTGTTCCTGGAGTCAACTCCTCAGCACTTCCGGCATATTCTGAGCAAGCAGAGCATGCCAGGGAAAGCCCTTGGAGGGGGACCGCAGGTGCTTTACAGCTATGAAGCCTCCAGAATGTACATAAAAGGCCATTCCCAAGGGCCATGCACCATAGCCTCCATCATGAACCTAAATAAGAAATCAGCCTCATGCTAGAATCCTACCGGTTACAGACATACAAGATGATTATGCAGGTGGCCGTTGCCACCCTGAACTGGCCGGTTCACTGCAGTGACATCTCTTTAGTGATTTGGCTGCTTTTAGATCTGATCCCTGCTCTCTCCTTTAAAACAGAGCTGTTCCGTTTCAGGGCTAGCTGGTGGGATTTATTGACGTAATTCCCACTCTGCTCTTCCCTTAGAAGGTATCTCCAGCAACAGTTTGCCCCGGGTCACCAAGTTTACCAAGCCACAAGATAAAAAGCAGAAAAGTCTTTCCTGCCTGCCAGCTCTGAGCCCGCCATGCCCATCCAGCTACCAGCTACCAGCCATGCCCATCCAGCAAGGGCTGTGACCTCGGCACGTGGGCAAAAAATCACCTACAGGACGTGCCGACAAGGGGCAGTGTGAGTGGAGCTCTTTTGCTGCTTTCTGATTTTGCATGCCGTCCGGGAGTTTCCACAGGTTCAAGCTAGCTAGAACTCCTGGACGTTATGTTTATGTGCACAATAAAAATATATATTGGCAACTTCGTTTGTGGTTTCTGCAGATACTTTCACATTCCTTACTCAGTCTGCCCCTTCCCTTGTTTCCCTGTCAAGCCAAACACCATTTAAATGTCTACGTTCACAAACGGTGTGTGTGATCTGATGAATTTTTGTCTCCTGGTCAATCTGAGTCAGTTTCAACCGCCTTTGAAAGAGGAAGACACATTGCTCTGACTGTTTGCCTTCTGAGGGTCTGATAATAGATGATCGCTAAACAGAGTTTCCAACATAATCAGCTTGAGATGAGAAATATCAATCTCATTTTTTTGTTTCACAACAGCTGCTGCTTCAAAGCATACCCATTTTGCTATATTTATTGTAATGTCATTCATAATATTTGCCATAAATCTTCAGCCAATTATACCGGTTTCTCATGCATCACCCATAAAAACAGTGCTACACAATTTCAGCTTCTCAACTGATAGATACTTTCATAAGAAAATTAGAGAGCTTCCAACAATGCGTCTGACATATAACTTCTGCCTTGTCCTCATTTCCAAATGACGCAGACATCTTAAGAAAGTGATGGGGCTCCATGTGCTGTGGGTTTTTATCTGAATAATGCTTCCCAATTTGAGTCTAAAATTTAAGAATCTTACTTTCAAAGTAGTTGCTAACTAATTGGTGATGCAAAATGACAAAGACATATCTAAATAGAAAGTGATGTTTTAGGAATATGGATATAAGCTTACTGATGTTTTCAGAAAAATTCAAAAATCTTTAGCAAGCATCACAGGTGCTGGGTGCTAAGGAAACAAAGATGACATCACGGCTTTTGCTGTCAAAGAGGAAAGATGCTCCAGAAAGGAGGGTGGGAGGTGGGAGGTGGGGGGGGGGGGTGGCATGTGTAATGGCACCCAGGAATGAAAGCAATGACGCTGAGAAGTTCAAACACTTCCATCCTGCTGAGGCATGAAGAGGCACAGGAGTGGGCGAGATGGGGCCAAGCAGGTGGGCAGGCGACGAGGAAGATCAGTTCCCAATGTCAGGGAAAGACTCCTCTAGGAGCTGAGCACCCAGGGGTACAACTGGAGGCCAGTTGCTGTATATAAAAACCGTTGAGGAGTTCAAAGGAGAGGTGGGGAGAAGGAAGGAGGTATGGGAAGTCCTGATGAAGCAGAACAGGGAGGACCGAAAAATAAATATGTTGGTTGATTTGGAAAGAATCAAATCCCGGATGACTCAGGTTCTGGGCTTGAGCAGGAGTTAATGTTGAGGTGCTCTGTGCAAATAACGTTGAGGTGCTCTCTGAGGAGAGAGGAGAGGGGACTGTTTTGAGGAAAAGATAAACAGAAGGTATTAGTTTGGCCAATTAACACCTCGAACTTCAGGTGCCTATGGGGCTTGTGAGTGAAAAGACACCCTGGAATTCAGGAGCAATGTCAAGGCAGGAAGTGAAGATCTGGTAGCCATGTGCACGTGAGCAGGATGTGAGGTCATAAATGTGCATCAAACTGCTCAGTTTCTGTCGAATGGGGGAAAGAGAGCTAAAAATGGAGCCCATCAGCACAGGTTTCCACAAACAGAAGAGGGAATCGTCAAACTTCACAAGGAACAGTGTTGCTAACACGGCACCCCACCACCTGGCCTCATCAGTCATCGCTAAGTGGCCGATCTGTGGCCTTCACACCCCAGTCCACTTGCTCTACCCCAGAGTCTTCTGCAGCGAGCCCCAGACGTCATCATGGCCCGTCCCTCAACATTTGAGGGTGCAGCTCCAAAAGAGGAGGCTTTGTGGGGCCCCGCCATGCTTTCTTTGTCTGAAGGGATATTGTTTGGCTCTTACTCTTGATTTTCTTATAGTGATTTTGGAGGAATTCAGTCATGATTCTTTTTTGTTGCTTCATTTTATTTTATTTTCTTCTTATTTTGATTTCACTTTGGTTTTGGCAAAAGAGTTTCCCCGTGCATTTCCGCAGGAGGAAGGAGCCGACCTAACTTTTCTAGCTTCTGTTGTTTTTCAAAGGGATGAAAACTGGCCTGTCCCTTCGCAGATCTGCTTCTCTGCTCCCCTCCCCCAGTTCTACCTGGACCTCCTTTTCCCTTTATTCTTCTTTCCCTTGCGCCCCCTCTAGCTGGATTCTACTCAGAGTTTCTCCCTTCTTCATGAGGATCTCTGTTTTGGAAGAAAGTTTAGTTTGTTGGTTGTAGAGAACTTACAGGCCTCATTTCTCTGGCACCTTTGGACCTACCATGTCAGAGACTCCTTACACAGACCACCGAAATACTGCCGCCACCACCCCTCCGGAGTTTTGCCTGGCCTCTGGTCGGTCCCCAACCTCCCCTGGGGAAGGGGTCCTGTGTCAGGGCCCTGGTCCCAGCCTTCTCTCTGTTTCCTCTGGAGGAGCACTGGGGCTGCATTGGTTCCAGGCTGCGGATGCTTTGATCCTAATGCTGTTTGGGGAGTGTGGGGGGATCCCTTGTCCCTAGTTCTCTTGGAGACATAGCCTGTGGAACTTTGGCTGTCCTATACTAGAACCTTGTTTGCTTGTATGGCCCATCCGAGAGATTCAAAACCTGCCACCTTCCTGGACTTCTCTCTACAAGGCGAGACTGAAGTAGGAGCCACTGAGGATTAAGATAATTAAGACAATCCCTCTAACAGGTTTATTTTTTTGTATCTAAGATATTGGTTAAATGTCTATGACCACTCCCCCACTAGCCTTCTTGAGGGAAAGCTATCACCTATGATCCGTCTTTCTATCCCCAGGGACCCCATCACGTAGAAGAGACACATTCCATCTTGTTGCATTGAATTAAAGTAATATTTCTTGCCAGGGACTGTGATTCTACCCTTTGTTTCTACTGGGGCTGGATAACTACTAAGAAATGAAATATGTGTGCAGCTCATATATAATTGAAGACCCAAATACATTTTCCTTTCCTTGAAGAAACAGAAGAGAATAAGAAGCCAAGGAGACCTGAGTTCAAATAAGTAAAGAATTAGCATTTCAAAGACACTAACTGATAAATTTCACTGATAGCTGCTTTCTCTTTTAGAAAGTTAATTGGTGTAAAATTTTCAAGATTGCATTTTTAAAAAGTCAATGCAAAAACTGTATGTAGCAGTTATTAGAATTCCTTTTCTTTAATTTGTCCTTTCCAGCGTCTTAGTCCTTTGGGTTGCTCTAACAGAATAACAGACGGGGTGGTGAATACACAAGGACATTCGTTGCTCAGTTCCAGAGGCTGGAAGTTCAAGGTCAGAGTACCAAAGTGGTCAGGCAAGGGCCCCCCACCAGGTCATAGACTCCTTGTGTCCTCATATGGTGGAAGGGATAGGGAGCTGTCTGGGGTCTCTTTATTTTGGGGGGTGAGGGTCTCTTTATAAGGGCATTAATCTTATTCTTGAGGGTTCCACCCACTTGACTTAAGCACCTCCCAAAAGTCCCACTTCCAAATGCCATTGCCTTTGGGGGTTAAGATTTCAACATACGAATTGGGGGGGGGGGGCGGGGGAGAGACACAAACTTTCAGACCACACCAGCAGTCTACAACCTTTGCACAGATCATCTTACTTGGAGCTCATAACATCTGTGTGAAGTAAGTGGGCAGGTCGTTTGAACTTCATTAATGCCGAGAGTTAAATAGCTCTCTGGAGAGCAAGACTATATTAAATCTCAGGCTTCCAGAAACAGCAGTGCTGGAGAGAAAGAGTGAGGAGAAGCCCCATCTCTGACTTGCAGAGATTGCAAGGTCCTATCCCAGTTCCCATTAGGGACCAAGCAGGCTCGTACCCTCAGTCCAAGGATGCTGGAAAGGAGCTCTACACTATGCTTGCCCACATGGATATCATTCATTTTCCCATGGAGAAGCTTTGGTTAGCAACTGCAATTTGTAGAGAAATTTTGCTATGAAAATAATCTGTTATTCTCTTTAAAAGTGCAAGACAGGGGCGCCTGGGTGGTTCAGTCGGTTGAGCGTCCGACTTCGGCTCGGGCTCTGTGCTGATGGCTCAGAGCCTGTAGCCTGCTTTCGATTCTGTGTCTCCCTCTGTCTCTGCCCCTAACCCACTCACATTCTGTCTCTGTCTCTCTCAAAAATAAACATTAAAAAAATAAAATAAATAAAAGTGCAAGACACCCCCATTGTCCATGCCAATTATAAAATTGGGAACTTATTTGCAGATAAGAAGGACAGGGGTAGCTGGTAGACAATATTTGCCACCTATGTCCTCTTAGAAAACTGATTCTCAAACAAGAGCTGAGCTTCCTCCTAAAATGCAGATTCTGCTTCAGGAGGTCTGAGGACAGCCCCAGAGTCAGCCAGACTCCCAGGTGATGTCTTTACATCCATATTTTTATAGTCTATACTTTACTAAAATATTTTTACCATCATTGTTCTCTTTTGGAATTAATACGTTTAAGTTCCAGAACTGTTGTGATTTAGTAAATTGCAATATGTTAGAACTTGTTATATTCTTTTGCAGACCATTCAGTTTTGCTGTGCCCCACAGTTGCAGCCTCTAGGCTCCCACCAGCTGCTCACACACCGACCTTCAGAATCGCCTGGAGGCCTGGCTGAAACTCACATTGGTATGCCCCAGTGACCCAGTGGGTCAGGGGTTTGAGAATTTGCATTTGTAAAAAGCTCCCTGTGAAGCTGATGACGTTGGTCTAGGGATACACTTTGCAAACCGATGTTGTTTGTTGATAAAGCCGAAGGGCTATTTGCATACTCATTTTAAAGTCCTGTAGATAGAAATTTCTTAAATATCTACATGATCGATGTCAAGTTCGAACACCATAAAACTGAAAATAGTTGTGTGTTTATTTTCATGCCCATCCCTAGGGTTGTAGATTGAAGCAGTGGGTTTGGGAGAGAAATATTCATTTTCTTAGAGTTGTAAGTTAATAAATAATTACTTACTTTTATCAGCTACAGTAACACACTATTCCTGTTAGTCTTCTAGTCATTTCACCAGGTTGCAGCAAGTTAGAAAGACAGCCTGACAGCCCCCTGCCAAGAGGAGCACCACAAAGTACTTTTTACTGGGTGCAGTTTTCCTGCACAAGCAGCAGGGGGCAGCAATACTGTCTGTATTTTACACCCGAGGGGCGCAATAATACTAAATAGAAACAAGAAGCAATGGCATTTGGCTTTGTTATTTGAGCAAAACTGAATGGTCTGCAGAAGAACGTAACAGTTATAACGTATTGCAATTTACCGGATTACAACAGTTCCCGAGCTTAAACGTCTTCATTCCCAAAGAGCACAATGATGGTAAAAATATTTTAGTGAAGTGTAGAATATAAAGATATGGATGTACAGTAAGAAATAGACGAGTCTTGGGGGCGCCTGGGGGGCTCAGTCACTTGAGTGTCCGACTTCGGCTCAGGTCATGATATCGCTGTCCATGAGTTCAAGCCCTGCATCGGGCTCTGTGCTGACAGCTCAGAGGAGCCTGCTTCGGATTCTGTGTCTCCCTCTCTCTGCCCCTCCCCCACTAATGCGCTTGCTCTCTCTCTCTCTCTCTCTCTCTCTCTCTTTCTCTGTCAAAGATAAATAAACATTAAATTTTTTTAGTAAAAAAATACATAGACGAGTCTTAAATGTTTATTTAGGTACTTCATACGGATCCACTTGAAAATATCAATAAACTGTGTATCCATCATTTCGTGCAGACCAGAAATATCTGCCGTGAACAGTGCCTTCACCGTCTTGCCTGAACTCAGCTGAATCTGGTGCTCCTCTGCGGAGTTCTGCTCTGAGAAGTCACCTGCCCTCTGCTCACGGGCTTTCCTTCTCCACCCGTCCTACCTCTGGACTCACTGGGAAGCAACAGTCTGATTTGCTCCTTGCTGTCGCATCCTGTGCCTACCACATGCTCCCAGCCCGCCAAGATGAAACTTTGCAGCTCATGCTATAGACTCCAGCACATGACCCCTATGGTTAGAGGGTACCCATTGAGGTTGCCCTGCCTCGTTCCTTAAAGATTTTAGCCCTTGGCTCCTGGCCAGCGCCCAGCACTTCTGCTACATTTCTGATGTCTCCATGTCTGCCGGACAATCCCTCCAGTACTCTGGCCACTCAGTCACCTCCTCCTCAGCTCCAGGATCCTGTTGCCCACCCCAAATCAATCCCATCACGGGCTTTGTCATGATCAGCCCTATGAACCTGGCATCACCTCAATTTCCAGCGGTCCATTCCCTGATACTTGCCTCCTATTTCCCAGCCATGCACCTGCATGCCAGTGATGCTCCGATCCCCGTGGGATCTACAACCACTGATGCTATATCTGCCCTCGGTCCCTCTTCTCTTCACCTTCCTCCTGCTTCCCTTCTCTCCCAGCTTGGATCTCAGAGTCCACACACACCCAATGTGTCTGCCCATCCTCCCAAAATCATTAGCCTGGAGAAATCCCAAATCCAACTAGGTCCAACTCTGCCAGTGTCCCATCTGCACCATACACCTGAACATAGTGCAGAAAAACTGACCTGAACTAGCGGGGCTCACTTAGATTCATGATCACGAACCTCAGAAGAGTCTTCGGAGCTGTGTGGCAATCTCACATTCCCCCACTCAAGTCAGCACCCTCTGTCCTATGAGAATATGCTACTCCTTTTCCTCTCGCCTCAAGCTTTCGACCCTTCTGCCCCTAACCTCAATGCCATCAGATAACATCATTTTCTTTTCCTTTTTGTTAAAGTTTATTTATTTATGTTGAAAGAGAGAGAGAGAGACAGCAGGGGAGGGGCAGAGAGAAAGGGAAACAGAATCCCAAGCAGCCTCCACAGGGTCATCACTGACTTGGGGCTCAAACTCAGGAAACTGTGAGATCATGACCTGAGCCGAAACCAAGAGTCAGACGCTTAACCTACTGAGCCACTCAGGCGCCCCTCATTTTCTTTTCTTTTTTATTGAAATATAATTGACATACAATGTTATATTAGCTTCAGATGTACAACATACTGACTTGACAATTCTGTACGTTACTCAGTGCTCATCACAGCAAGTGTAGCTACCATCTGTCACCATAGAACGTTATTAAAATATTGACTATATTCCTTGTGCTGTACCTTTCACCCCTGTGACTTATGTATTTTATAACTGGAAGTTTGTACCTCTTAATCCCCCTTTATCTATTCTGCCCATCCCCCACCTCCTACCCTTTGGCAACTACCAGTTTGTTCCCTGTGTTTAAGGGTCTGTTTGTTTTTTGTTCACTTGTTTTGAGAATCCATATATAAGTGAAATGGTATATGCCTTTCCCTGTCTGACTTATTTCACTTAGTGTAACACCCTCTGAGTTTATCCATGTTGTTACAAATGACAAGATCTAATTCTTTCTTATGGCTTCATCATATTCATATATATACATATATACATATACATATATGTATATACATATCTATACACACATATACATGTATGTATACACATATATATGTATACACACACACACACACACACACACACATATATATATATCACATCTTCTTTATCCATTCATCTATCCATGGACACTTGAGTTGCTTCCATATCTTCTTGGCTATTGTAAATAATGCTGCAATAAACATAGGGGTGGATGTATCTTTTTGATTTAGTGTTTTCATTTTCTTTGGGTAAATACCCAGTAGTAGGCTTACTGGAAAAAAATCAATCAAAAGAGGGTGTCTACATCCACTTACCTACCTGTGTCTGCCCACACTGGGCCTTCCCTCCTGTTAGTGTGCATGAGCTGTCGTTCGCCTAGCCAAGACCAAATCCCCCACCCAGACACTGAACTCCATCTCCTTCCACTGTCTCGAGGACAGGACTCCAGCAATTCTCTCCCCACTCTCTTCTGCATTGTAGGATTTCTTCTCTTCTGCATCACTCCCATCAGGAAACAAACTGGTAGTTTGTTTCATCTCATCCTGGAAGAAAGACAGAGAGACAGGGATAGGGAGGGATACGAGGAAGGAAGGAAGGAAGGAAGGAAGGAAGGAAGGAAGGAAGGAAGGAAGGAAGGGAAGGTGGGAGGAAGAAACCTTTGTTAACCTCACATCTCCCTTTAACCTCTGCTCCATTTCTCAGGTCCTATTTAAAAACAAACTTCTCGAGGCGCCTGGGTGGCACAGTCAGTTAAGCGTCCGACTTCAGCCAGGTCACGATCTCGTGGTCCGTGAGTTCGAGCCCCGCGTCGGGCTCTGGGCTGATGGCTCGGAGCCTGGAGCCTGTTTCCGATTCTGTGTCTCCCTCTCTCTCTGCCCCTCCCCCGTTCATGCTCTGTCTCTCTCTGTCCCAAAAATAAATAAACGTTGAAAAAAAAATTTTTTTTTAAATAAATAAATAAATAAATAAAAATAAAAACAAACTTCTCGGGGTCTCTGGGTGGCTCAGTCGGTTGAGTGTCCACCTTCGGCTCAGGTCATGATCTCACCGTTGGTGAGTTCAAGCCCCACATCAGGCTCTGTGCTGACAGCTCAGAGCCTGGAGCCTGCTTCAGATTCTGTGTCTCCCTCTCTCTCTCTCTGCTCTTCCCCTACTCGCACTCTGTCTCTCTCAAAAAATAAACATTAAAAAAAAACCAACTTCTCAAGGAGGTCTCCCTACAGTCACCTCCACCACCTCACCTCCCATTTTCTCTGGAATTCACTACACAACATGCCCCTTCAACAAGGTCACCTTCACCTTCCTGGGTCTCAGCCCTCGTTTTTTACACCTGTAGCCTGTAGCCTGGCTGATCACCTCTTCCTTGGGACACCTTCTCTTCAGAAACCATATCCTTTCTTGAGTCTCCTTGTACCTTGTTGAAAGCTCTTTCTCCATCATTTCACTAATTCATCCTCAGCTCCCTGCATGTGCCCAGGCCCCAGAGTGTGGTCACTGGTCAGCTGTTCCTTCCTATTCACACTTTCTCCCAAGTGACATCTTCAGTCCTGTGGCTTCAGACCCCATCTCTCTATTGATCACGGTAGATGTCTTTAATGGATGTCTTTATCCTGGACCCCTCCCTCCTGCCATGCATCTCCAACCTCCCACACAGTATCTTCTTCTGGAAATCGTCTCAAAAGAACCTCAGATTTCACATAGGCAAAACCCTGCTTCTTCTACAATCTTCTCCATCTTGGTGGGTGACAGCAGTACCTTGGACCTTGAGGTCTCTCCACATCATTAGCAAATTCCATCTACTCTGTTTCAAAATATGCCCAGAATTCAGTTGCTTCTCCCTTCTCTTAGCATCACCTCTCTCTAGCTGCACTGTCTTAGTTTATCACAACTGCCTCATACCTGGTTCTTCCTGTCCACTTCTGTTCCCCCGTAGACCGTTCTCAAAATAGCCACAAACATGTTTTTTTTAAAACCTAAGTCGTGTCCTGTTCCTTGACTCAGACCTCCAACAGCTGTTCATCCCACTGTAGAGCTAAAATCAGAGTTGTCACAATGATCCCCGTCTTGTGCCATCTCTGCAATCTTATCCCCCTATTTCCCACTGCTGTCCCCTGTATGTGCCTCCTAGTAATGCAGGGCTCTGCTGCTTTTCAGTCATGCTGAACACATTTCCTTCTCCAGCTCCCTATACCTCAAATGCCTTAGTGCAGGGAGCTATAACAAAATGTCACAGACTGGGGACCCTAAAGGACAGACATTCATATCCTACAGTCTGGAGGCTAGAGGTCCAAGCTCAAGAAGCCAGCAGATCCAGTATCTGGTGAGAGTCTGCTGCCTGACTTACAGCCACCGTCTCACTGTAGCCTCCCATGGCCAAAAAGAGGGCTCTGTTCTCTTCTTCTTCTTCTTCTTCTTCTTCTTCTTCTTCTTCTTCTTCTAAGGATATGAATCCCAGCATGGGGGCTCCACCTTTGGGACCTCACTAACCCTAATGACCTCCCACTGCCCCCACCCCCTAGCCCCATCTCCTTAGATGGTAGGGCTTCCCTGTGAATGTTGCGGGGGGACACAAACATGTGATCCGTAAAACCCTGTCAGGCCCCTTTGGACTTGCCCACTGCCTTCTGGGCTCTCCCCAACATCTCCTTATTAGGTGCCTTCCTAAAAGGGGAAATTCATAAAGCCCTAAATATTTAATGACGAATACCATGACTGCCTCCTACTTATCAATTTGAACATAAAAATGAGAATTTGAAAGCATACCTCCATCTGAAAGTTTTTGATCACTGGGAAATCCTTGCTGGTCCGTGGGCAGAGGATGGGAGAGCCAGTCATCAGCAAGGCTTGTCTCTCAGCCTCTGTAGAGTGTAAAAAGGAGGCGAGGCTCCCACAGCAGTCTTGAAAAGATCCACCAGCGCCCTCCATGTGTTTGTTTATGCTACGATTGTCCTTTTCACATTTCTTGGACCCTGAACAGCTAAGCTGAGTCCTCCTGTTAGGACCTGAACCTTGCCCCATGAAATGAGTAAGATGCTTAGCAGATTCAATAGCCTCAGACAGAGTCGGTCTGTGTACGTTTGTTATAACCAAGTCGGTCCTGTCCCTTTTGCACAGATTGGTAGATTGGGCCCTCACCTGCCTCTGGCAGTCGTGGGCAGGTCACACAGTCAAAAGCATCAGAAGCTACAGAAAATGGTCCTTTTCAGGAGAAGACCATGTTTAAAGTTATTTGGGATCAATTATTTCTCTGGATGCTTCTCATATGTAAATTTCCAGATAAATAATCTCCAACTGTAGTAATGATGTCAGTAGCTACCATATATATTAACCACTGTGATAGGTGCTTTGCATGAATTATCTAATTCCTGATTCCACAATATTGCAGAGAAATCAAAATTCAGTAAGGTGAAAAATTCAGGCATTCAACATTCTCCTCCTTCCAATAATTTAGTAATTGATCCTGAAGTTCGAATAATTCTAATTTATGGTTTAAACCTTTCTGAGTGTATGTTGAAAAGAGAATAAAAAGAAGAATAAAGTGTTTGGTAATTCACAGGAGAAAAGTGAAGAAAATACCATTAAAATAATGGCCAATTGTGGCCCCAGCAGCATCTCTTCTGATTGGTCCATGGCCATGTGTGAAGCTACTGATAATTCAAGTATATGTCCCTTTCCTTGACTTTCAACAGCACTGGGAGGGCCTGCCCTATAAAATCCTCACCCACTACCTAGGAAACCTCATCTCCAACCATGGACATCCCTCTCCCCATGAGTACACATCCCCCAGGTCTGAGTCATTCTGTCTGAAATAATACACCCGAGGGAGAATGAACTTGGTCAGCTGGAGTCTTTTGAGGTGGGTACAGGCACGCCCAGTCGGTGCTCTCTGAGATCGCAACAGTACTGAGTTGTAGTTCTGAGACTTTGTGACTTTATTCCCTGGCTATCAGGGAATGACTGCTAATTTCACACACACGCATGCACACACACACATGCACATACACACACGTGCACTTGCCAATGGCAAGTATCCATTTCTCAGAGTGAGCACAGTCTAAGGAGCATAGTTTAATGGCTCCATTTTTATCTGAGGTCACCTGGCTCACAATGAAATTAATAATTTACAAGACTTCACATTATTTTGCAAATTACAGATGGTTGTCTTTCTTTTTCCTTGGTGCATTCTCAAATACACTATCGAGGTATTATAATTAAGAAAAGGAATCATAGCTGAATATAAACTTCTAAAGGGCCAATCCATAGCCAAACAAAGACTCAGCAGAAGCTTCCAAATCCTTCTTTATGAAGGCCCAATTAAATTATTAGACAAGGTATTCCCCATTCCACCCCCAGTCTGTGGTTAGGATGAATGCTGATAAGTTTCTTCTTCCATGGAAATCATATTCACTAAATAAAGAGAAGGGAGTGTTCAGTCTACCCTAAGGACACAATACTCCCTCCTCAAGGGATAATGCCTCTGAGGGTCCCCCATTTCATAAACTGCCATGGCCAACAGGGCACAGGAGAAAAGGCCAGCCCTGAGATGGATCGGCATCTAGGAAAAACGATGCCAAAGCACACGGTGACAGAAGTAATATGGTCAAGCAGGTAAAACGCACTGTCACATTGGTCCAGTGGTGTCTGTCCATGAGCCAGGCAGCGATCAGCAGTGAAAGTGAGAGAAAAATTGGGGGCACATGGATGGGAAATCATGAGCTGCTAGAGATCCAGAAGTAAGGCAGAGAACAGCACTGGGTGGTGAGCTCATGGTGATAAGCCTTTGTTGCTGGTTGGAAGTGAGGCCATGATCCCTTGGAAAGAGTTGAGCCATGTTGAGTCCCCAGGCTGCCTTAGTGCTTCTTTAGCAGAAACAACAAATCCAGCACATTCCAGAAAGTAGAAAATAAGACCATCACTGACTCCAGACTCATTGTCCCCCTCTTCCACAGGGGGAAACGGATTTCCAGATTGTTTCAACAGTGTTACTCGAGATAACCTGAGAAGTCCAATGTGAGTTCCTTCCCCTAGTAGACTAATTATTGCACTTAGGGTGATGATAGAATCTTATTAGTTTGCCTAGCTCTCGTGCACATGAGACAGGAAGAGGGGAGCCCCCAAACTGCCTATACAGAGCAGGATTGCTAAGGAACAGAGGACAGGGGAGTCTCCAAAGAATAAGATGCAGTGATGAGGAAAAAAATAAAACATGTCCAGTGTAATATATTTGATAGGTTTTCAACTGGAAGAGTGATTTGATTTGAAATATCCATTTCTAGGGGGCAATACTCATCCAGATTGCACAGATTTTTATTTACTCTAAGGGTACACTTAAAAAAGAATAGAACTGTTTAAAAGGGGAAGGCAAGGGGTGCCTGGGTGGCGCAGTCGGTTAAGCGTCCGACTTCAGTCAGGTCACGATCTCGCGGTCCGGGAGTTCGAGCCCCGCGTCGGGCTCTGGGCTGATGGCTCAGAGCCTGGAGCCTGTTTCCGATTCTGTGTCTCCCTCTCTCTCTGCCCCTCCCCTGTTCATGCTCTGTCTCTCTCTGTCCCAAAAATAAATAAACGTTGGAAAATAAATAAAAATAAATAAAAATAAAAGGGGAAGGCAAAACTGAAATGCCCTGTTTCATAAAGTAGAGAGCATAGTACTTCATCTGAGATGCTGAGGGGGAATTCTGGCTTGGAAAGGGATGGTGAGTGAGAGGACTGGCAAAGTCAAGTTCACACGGACATAAAAATCCTAGGATTCTAGGACTCAATTGCATTGTTCAAAGAGAAGAAGAAAGCACACAATCAGAAGTATAAACATGGAGGCCATAGTAAGCAAGATTTGGCTGTTAACAAATGTTCTTTTCCTTTCTTCTCCTCTCCCCCCAGAATAAGATTGAATTCTCACCATGTAGAACCTGGCAGCAGTCAGCTGCGGGCTTGCTGCTCTTTGCGGGGGGCCACTGTGGGTCCCAATTTGAGTGCTAGAGAGTTGAGATGGCTTACTTGTGAAGGCACCTTTCTTTTAAAATGGAGCCTTTCTGGGACGCCTGGGTGGCGCAGTCGGTTAAGCGTCCGACTTCAGCCAGGTCACGATCTCGCAGTCCGTGAGTTCGAGCCCCGCGTCAGGCTCTAGGCTGATGGCTCGGAGCCTGGAGCCTGTTTCCGATTCTGTGTCTCCCTCTCTCTCTGCCCCTCCCCCGTTCATGCTCTGTCTCTCTCTGTCCCAAAAATAAATAAAAAACGTTGAAAAAAAATAAAAAAATAAAATAAAATAAAATAAAATGGAGCCTTTCAGGGGTGCCTGGGTGGCTCAGTCAGTTGAGTGTCTGACTTCAGCTCAGGTCATGATCTCACAGCTCATGAGTTCAAGCCCTGCATCGGGCTCTGTGCTGGCAGTTCGGAGCCTGGAGCCTGCTTCGGATTCTGCGTCTCCCTCTCTCTCTGCCCCTTTTCCACTCACGCTCTGTCTCTTTCATAAATAAATAAACGTTGAAAAAAAATTTTAATGGAGCCTTTCAGGGCACTTGGGTGGCTCAGCTGGTTGAGCAGTTGACCGTCTGTCTCTTGATTTCAACTCAGGTCAGGTCATGATCCCAGGGTTGTGGGATCAACCCACACGTCAGGCTCTGCACTGATTGTGGAGACTGCTTAAGATTCTCTCTCTCTCTCTCTCTCTCTCTCTCTCTCTCTCTCTCTCTCTTCAAAATAAAAAAATAAATAAAGTAAAATAAAATAAAATAATAAAATGGAGCCTTTCAATAGTTGATTTTGGTGTCTCTGTTCCTGCAAGTGTAAGGTGCTCCTCACACTTCGCTGTGATGATGCCAGAGCACAGGAATTACACCTGCTCACCATTCCCCATGGTATCCTCAGCCCTGGCATGCACTGTGCCCACTCTGGGTTGTAGGCATCCAATAAATATTGGCTGGATGGACACATGAACAAATCAGTTCTTTTTCAGTTATTTATTTCAGTCTTTAACAAAGGAAGTAACTACTTGATAAAGATCTGAATGTTGTTGATGGGGCTTTAGAGAATTTTATTTTACTTCATTTTTTAAGTTGATTTTTATTTGAGAGAGATATAGAGAGCAAGCAAGGGAGTGACAGAGAGAAGGAGACAGAATCCCAAACAGGCTCCACGCTGCCAGCACAGAGAGCCCAATATGGGGTTCCAACTCATGAACCGAGAGATCATGACTGGATCCAAAGTCAAGAGTCAGACACTTAACCGACTGAACCACCCAGGCGCCCACTTACAGAATCTTAAACTCCCTCCTTTATATGATGTTTCATGATGAAGTAAATAATAGAAATCTTTGACCCAGTCTTCCATGAAAAATAATTTTGTTCAACGTAGTTATCAGACTAATACCATTTTCCTGATTTCTTTTCCAGAAAAATCTGTTGTAGTGACTTTGCCTATACTTTGTGAACTAGTTAGTATTAAACTTATTCTCACATCGCAACTTTACGGCACCCTTCTGTCGTACTGCATCCTTATGTCCAAGTTAGGAACTGACTTTTTCCTCTTTTCTATGTATTTCCCACCTCTTGCTAGTTGAATGCTGTTGCCTCGGTTAAATGTCTTCACCATGGGGATGGCTGACCTTTTACAAAGTATTTATTAAATGAACAAGCTGACTTTTATCCCTCCAGGCTAACTGTAAATAGCTGAACTTTAAATTTTCTTTATTGAGAATTTCAAGGATTCCTTCCTCAAAAGCTACTTACACACGTTTCTGACCTTCCTCTATAGTTTTTACAGCACAGACTTAGGAGTGAAGTGCAATAATTAAAAGAAGTAAAGTCAACTCTATATGGTGTTATCTTTTTAAAATCGTTCACATCAAAAAAATAGCTTATCTTTTTTAAAGGAAAAATTTATAATGTGTGCACATGAATACCTATGTCCAAATATTCCAGACTTTTAACTTTGCTTGGATTTTGCTTAATATCAGTTTCCAAACATGATTTTCTTTTGTTTTCCATTGGTTGATTCCACCTAATAAAGAAAAAGCCTCTGGAATTTACAAAAGGATAAGAGTGTTTGATCAGTGGCTACACCCTGGTCCTATTCCATATTCCTAAAGCCAGCATAAAATAAAAATATGGAGCAGTCATAGTTTGCTCCCTGGAACTTCCATGTGGAGTCCCCATCTGCCCTTCAGGGCTGCCTCACCTCTGGTGGAGAGCCCTCTGCCTTCCCTCACCACCTGTTGGCAGCATGTGGCCTTTTTGGAAATCATCTGATTGAATTGTATAGTAGAAATTACTAATAGCTTTCAGAGTTAATTCCCATTACTCCTTATATCTAACTAAAGACAATTCAGAGCTCCTGGGTGGCTCAGTAGATTAAGTGTCCAAGTGTCCAACTCTTTTTTATTTTTAATTTTCTGTAATGTTTATATATTTTTTTAGAGACAGAGTGAGAGAAACAGAGCAGGAGTGGAGGAGGGGCAGAGAGAGGGAGACAGAATTAGAACCAGGCTCCAGGCTCTGAGCTGCCAGCACAGAGTCCGACACAGGGCTCGAACTCAAAGAACCATGAGATCATGACCTGAGCCCAAGTCTGGCACGTAACCAGCTAAGCCACCGAGGCACCCCAAGCATTCAACTCTTAGTTTAGGTTCAGGTCATGATCTCACGGTTTGTGAGATGGAGCCCCACATTGGGCTCTGTGCTGACCCTGCAGAGCCTGCTTGGGATTCTCTCTCTCTCTCTCTCTCTCTCTGCCCTTCTCCCTATCATTCCCTCTCTGTCTCTCTGTCTCTCTCTCTTTCTCTCTTAAAAATAAATAAATAAACTTTAAAAAAATCATTCATAATAGTCACAGAAGGTGGTAACTGGGAGAGCAGGCATGGCACCCTCCACAATCTTGGCTTGGAGGCAGTGGAACACTTCCCGGAGAGCCACATTCCTGCTGGAGCCCCTTGCAGCTGTGTCTCCACCACCCACACCACACTCATGTCTTGTGCAATATGTCTGACTGTGGAAATTAGACCCCAAACTACGCTTTTGCTCCAAGGGAGATTGGAGAAGGTGGGAAGGTTTTATGAGGGTTTTATACACACACACACACACACACACACACACACACACACACACATTGGAAAGTCAGGGCTTACAAAGTGGGAAATCCCCAAATGTAGAAACAGTTCCCAAAAAGCACTGGGCAGCCACAAAAGACTGATTCCACTCCAGATAAGAAGCCAGAAGGCTTACTCATACAAATGTAAATGTACTTGCCCCAGGACACACAACCAGGAATCAACAATCTGGGAAGCTAGGCTCTCCTAACCATTGTGCAGGACAGCTCCCTAGGACATGGGGATATTTGGTGTGGGAGGTTCACTGACACCACCTCTTTTGTGTTCTTGGACCTCATTCCAGTATGGGGGGGGGATCTCCCCTCAACACAACACCAAACAACTCTTAGACACCCTGCTGGTGAGGCTTCAACTCAGTTCTGACATGAACCACCCAGAGATGGCACCAGGTTCCACAGGTGAGGACATGGTTTCATGAGACTGCCCTCCAGCCCTCACTTCTGACACCAGTCACAAGTCTCAGGCTATCACCAGCTCCAAATTGGAGGCTCCTACGACCTCCTCCTTCTGTTCCTTTAACTTGTTGGAGCAGCTCACAGAACTCACAGAAACACTCACATTTACCAGTGTATTAAAGGATATGATAAAGGATATAAATCAGCAACCAGATGAAGAGATACATAAGTTGAGTTATGGGAAAAGGGTGAGGAACTTCTCTGCCATCCACAGGCCACACTTTCTCCAATTTCCATGCATTCACCAACCAAGAAGCTCTCTCAACCCAGTCATTTTTAGTTCTTGTGGAGGTTTCACTACCCAGGCATGATCAACAAAGTCATGGTCCATTGGCTGATTTGACCACAAGCCCCTCTCCCCTCCCTTGAGATCAGGATATGGGGCTGGAAGAGTAGGGGGTGAATCTGAAAGTTGGAAGCCCCTAATCATGCCATTGGTCCTCCTGGCAACCAGCCAACACCCTTGGGTGTTGTCAAAAGCCACCTTCGTTAGTCACTTTTATGGCTCTGGGATTCTCGGAAACTGTAGAGGAAGGCCAAATATATATGAGAAATATACTTTGGTCATCTGAATAATTAAATATATATTTCTTATATCATTATATTGCAGGAAGGGAGATGATAGATAGATAGATAGATAGGTCATCATGCAAGACAAACTGGTAAATAGAATAGAAAGCCCAGAAATATTGCCACACATTCATACAGTTGTGGGCCTTCTCTATAAGAGACAGGGCCCTGAAGATGAATGGGGAAAGAATGCTTTTTACATTAACTGGGGCAGAGACAACTAAGTATCCTTATACGGATCCTTACATGACACCATTCTCAGATCAATTCCAAATAAATTTAGGGCCCAAATCTTTAAGACTACAAAGCTATTAGAAAACAATACCAAGAAGAAGAAGAAGAAGAAGAAGAAGAAGAAGAAGAAGAAGAGAAAAGAAAAGAAAAGAAAAGAAAAGAAAAGAAAAGAAAAGAAAGAAAAGAAAAAAGAATTCAGGAAAATAGTACAGAAAAAATAATGTCTTCAAGGAATCTTAAAAATTTTTCTTAGACAAGATACAAGAGCATTACTGGTAAAGGAAAATGTTGATAAATTGGACAATATTAAAATTTAAAACTTCTTTTCATCAAAAGCTACCATAGAGAGGCTTTTGCATGTTTACTAACAAAGAAATTTGTTCTGGAAAACATAAATAATTTATACCAATCAGTAAAAAGGCCCAGACCACAGAAAAAAATGTACAAAGGCTTAATCCAGCACAAGGGAAGAAACGTACATTCCATTAATATATAAAGGCTGCTCAACCTCATTAATAGTCAGAGAAATGCAAATCAAAATAGATCGGGACACCGTTATTCTCCCACCACATGGGCCAAAGTTAAAATGTCTTAAAGAGGAGCATGAAGAGGAAAGGAATCCTCGTATGCTGCTGGCAGGGGTATAAATTGGTACAACCTCCATGGAAACAGATTGGCATTATATACTTGGATAAAACACACCCACAACTTATGACCCAACAATTTCACTATTGTACCTTGCAGAGTTTACACACATGCCTGTTAGAAGGGGTGCTCAAGAGTGTCTGTATCAGGATTGTCCTCAAAAACACAAAGCCAGAAACAGTCCACCAGCAGAATGGAAAAAGAAATTGGGTCTGTTCCTGCTCTGAAACAGTACAGAGCACTGAAAATGAATAAACCAATGCTACACTGAACAACATGGACCAATTTCACACACGACGTGGAGACACAAAAAGAGACACAAAAGAGCTACAGAGAAGCACATGTCATTTTATTCCATTACATCAAAATCAAAGCGAGGCAGAGTCACGTGTGATGATGAGGGATGCATCAATACGTGGATGCCTAGAAAAGAAAGCAAGGAAACGATTGTCACCACTATTGGGGTGGTGGTTACCATTGATCAGGGAGGGCCACTTGGGGACTTTGCGATGTTTTGTGACCAAGTGGTCTGTTTTTTGACCAAGGGGTTGAACTGGACATGTCCCTTCATGATTAGTCATTATAATATACATACAACTTTTGTAATTTTTTATGTGACTTTTCACACACACACACACACACACACACACACACACACATACACAATGTAAAAAGCCAAAGACAAGGAACGTGTTCTTTGGAAGAGGAATGACCGCCATGAAGGAAAAACTGTGTGAAGGACCAAAGTTGGAAGTGGGACATTAGCCCAGGCAAGTATCTCTGCAAACAGCTAATTTGCTGCACCTCTGTGATGTTTGTGATGCAGTTGCCAATTTGGAGAGCCATGGATCCATAAAGAAAGATATACTACATCTCCTCTTTTTATTTTTCATTTACGAGCATATTCATTTATTCATTTCTTTCATTCGACAAAATATTTATTGATGCAACTATGCCAGGTACTAGAGATATTATACTAAACAGGACAAATAGGGGGAACCTGGGTGGCTCAGTTGGTTAAGCATCCGACTTCGGTTCAGGTCATGATCTCATGATCATGGGTTCGAGCCCTACATTGGGCTCTGTGCTGACAGCTCAGAACCTGGAGCCTGCTTCCAATTCTGTGTCTCCTTCTCTCTCTGCCCCTCCTCTGCTCATGCTCTGTCTCTCTCAAAAACGAATAAGTGTTAAAAAAAAATTAAAAATAAAAAAATAAACAGGACAAATATAGCCAAGATTCCCAAGATTTTCATAGTCTGGTGGGAAGACATAATCGAAGATGTAATTTCAATGGTTAAAAGATACAATGCCTGTAAAGTGCCTTCCCTCAATGGTAGCTCCTGTCTACCATTATTATTTTGTAAAGTTGTCATCACAGGCTGATTGCAAGATCACTAAGGAAGTTTGTGATAATTTGAAGTGGTATAGAACTTGCCTGTTGAAGGGATGTACTGTTGAAGCCAATGCCATTATTGAGATCACTTGGCAGTCATATTTTTAATCTGTTAACAACTAACATTCTGGATGTTAGATGTGTTCCCTATGAGCTTGGTCAATGGGAGCTGGTAGCACAACTAGATCTGATGAACCCCAAGAACTAAGGATCAAGTTTCTGAAGCTGCAGGTCTAAGGACTAGTGTAAATTCAATATGGTAGGTTGATGCCTCTTAGCCTTCCCACTGCTGTTCCCTCCCTTCTCATTTAGGGCTCCTCTACAGCCCTTCCTTGAAGACCTAGTTCAAGCTTGGTGGGCTCCCCCAGCCCTTCCCATCCTCTGGCAACTTCAGCACCTCTTTCCTTTAACCATCACGCCCCCTCGTGGTTACCAATTGAACCATCATGTTGCAAATATTTATTACTTCCCTCTTTCACTAGTCCCTGAGCTGTTTTTCCCTTTGTGTCTCTGATCCTTATGTACCATGCACGGCACATGTTAGCTGCTAAGTATTTTTTAAATTAATTCACGAGTGAATGAATTAATGCTTCATACTGTGTTGACTTTAAAGGCCTTGGGAAACTGGGTCTACGTGTTGCTTCTGATCACATTGTGTAACCGAAGCTGTCCCTACCAAGATACACACAACAGTTTTCTGAATTGATGTTTGCCCCACAATAGATCCACATTCTGCATAGCCTCCAATTAATTCCAGGCCGTAAGATGTCTGGAAGCTCAACAGGCATGGCCAGGGTTTGTGGAACTGACATTCTTATATTCTCACATCCAGAACCAGCTTTGGGGGCCGATGAGTCGGAGCTAACAACTGTCAGCTAATGAGCACTGAGGACCTATATCCAGTTCACCTCGATGATTAATGCTTTTGTCTGCTGCCTCCTTTTTCGGCTGAGTACAATGCTGAGCTCTGGAGAGCTGATAAGAGAGATGTCTTGAGTTACATTAGTCTCCCTGAGGTAACAAAGAATAAACACTCATTCTTTTCCAAATAACCAGTCAAAAGGAGGTCAGAGACTACAGGATAATTTCAAAGAATCTAAAAAGATCTTCCCGAAGCCTGAGGACTTGCACTAAGAGCCATAATAAAAGTTTATTCCTTACGCGGTGTTTTGACCAGCTGAGAGCAATTTAGTGTATAGCTTTACCCATGGGTCAGCGAAGTTTTTTCTACAAAGATTCAGATAGCAAATATCTTAGGTTTCACAAGCCATATGCTTTCTGTTGCAACTATTTGACTCTGAGATTATAGCATAAAAGCAGTTATAAGTAATTCGTAGATCAGTGTGCATGGTTATATTCCAATAAAACTTTATTGACAAAAGCAGGTGGCAGGCCAGATTGGCCTACAGGCCGTCATTTGCCAACCCCCACGGTTTATTGACTAGGATATAGTTATACTTAGAAAGTTATAATTTAGGGGCACCTGGGGAGCTCAGTCGGTTAAGCATCTGACTTCAGCTCAGGTCATGATCTCACAGCTCATGAGTTTGAGCCCCACTTTGGCTCTGTGCTAACAACTTAGAGCCTGGAGACTGCTTCGGATTCTGTGTCTCCCTCTCTCTCTGCCCCTCCTCCACTCATGCTCACTCTCTCTCTCTCTAAAATAAATACACATTTAAAAAGTTATAATTTTTAAAAAGTAATAATTTAAAAATGAAACAAAACTGCACTGACAATCCATCAGAAATCAAAGTTAGGATTCTCTACTACTAAAATAACATATGCAAAATTCTTTCCAGTTAGGGCAGAGTTTCTCAGTCTATATTAACCTTTGGATTAAACAATTCTTTGCTGCAGGGTATTGTAGGATGCTTCGCAACTTCTCTGGTCTCTACCCACTAGGTATCACTAGCATCCCCACCCCGAGTTGGGACAGCCAAACTAACTGCCAAGTGTCCCTTGGGAAGCAAATTTGCTCCGGTTGAGAACCACTGGCTCAGAAAGATAGAAAGCGCTATCCAGTCCAAATGGCAGGCTTGATGTGTCAAAATCAACAACATCACACAGCAAACTGCACTAATATTTCTAACGTTAATTGTCAACGGAAAAACTTCCCATCCTTCAAGAAGATCTGCCGCTGTCTTTCTTCCACAGAACAAATACTGCAGGAAACCTCAATCCTAACAGAGCCCTTCTGAAAACAGCCTTAGCCAAAATGGGCACCTCTATCACGGCCAGGGGAAGGTTCAAGGATTCTTTTCAGCACGGTGACACGTCTGCTCACGAGGCCTCTTGAAAGGGAATGCTGTGAGCAATCTGGGAGAGAGAATAAGGAGAACATAGTCTAACCAGAACTGGCTATTTATAGACCTCTCCTGGGCTGACAATCCGCGGGATGAGGACCGGGGGGCCAGCCTTCACGGCTCATGGTGCCTTGGGTGACTAGCTGCGAGAGTGTGCCAAAAGCTGTGAGGCAGGGTGTCCCCTCGGGTCTTCCACCAGAGGACAGGCTGCAAGGACACACACACCACATGTGCCCACATTTTGCACACGGGCGCTGACGAATGTGCCTTTTAACCAGCAAGTATGTGTAAATGCAAAATACTGACGTGAGGCTGCCTGACAAAACCACCGAAGCCCTCTGTGCCCTCACTCCATCCTAGATGCTGGGACTTCGGATGCTTATCTTGCTGAAACCCTCTATGGCCATATTTCCAAGAGCAGAGCACCTGCCTTATTTCCTCAGACCTTCGATCCTATCTCACCTGCAAAGCAAGCTGCCCACTGCATTCCTGTGTGACTGGACCCTGAATCCACCCAAGTCCTTCCCAGTGTGAGCTCCTTATGCCTAGACATCCATGCAAAGCGCACCTGCTAGAAAGTTGACCACCCTGCAGCTACTACCCTTCCTGTCTGCCACGGGGACTTCCCCTGGCATCCCTTGGTATTGCCTTTCTCTCAACGGCCATAAGCAAAACCAGACCCTGCTGACCGTGGGAAACATTGGTCTCTGTTGGGAGAAAGCACACTTGGCTTGAGCTAGTTCTCTGCATAGAAAGAGCTAAAGTTGATCTGTGGGATACATTTTCCTGAAGGGGAGTCAGGCAGAAGGAACCGTGCTGGGTTTTTCATCAGAGTAATTGAGATCTGGGGAAGCTCCACCTGAGCTATGTGTAGAGAACTTCCTGCCTTCTGGACTGAAGTGTAACAATTTAGAGGTCGGTGACCCAGCGAGGCACATGGCAGGAGGACATCGGTGTCCAAAGCACCAGCAGCAGAAACTGCTAAGAGACGTCATGGTACTGTATCACCCTGTCTCATTTTCTCACAGAAAATTCATCTTCTGTCCCAGAGGTTCTCAAAGTGGGGTTTGCACCCAGCACTTGGCATCATCAGGGAAACTATCAGAAGCACAGATTCTTGGGCCCCTCTCCAGACCTCTTGAATCAGGAGCTCTTGTAGAGGGGCCCAGCAAACTGTGTTTAATTAGCCCACCAGGTGATTCTGGTGCACGGTCAAGTTTGAGAACCATCAGCCTGAGCTGGTCCCAAGCCTAGTCGCACACTATAATCCCCTGGGAACTGAGAAATTTCTCTTGATATTTCAAGGTGATTTCTTGTCACCTCCTAATATAGAGTCCAGGGTAGGCCAAACACCCTGGGGGTGAGCCACAAGCCACCGCCATACTACTTGAAACCAAAGTAAATATGGAGTCTGGTTTAATGACCTAAAGCCACTCTCTTTTCACACACCCTGAGTCCTTCCTCCTCTCTATCCTGACTTCAGCTACTTCAAAGACAAAATGATTAGAAGTGGGGCCACGGCCTTGTCCCCAGGGGACACTACCCAGACCCATAGAAAAAAGAGGCACAGGGTTCAGCTAATAGAGTTTGGGGAGTGTTCCTAGAGGGGAGAAAAAAGTAACAGGACACTGTGGGCGGGGCCTTTTGGGCCAACCCAAGGTACTGTTGTTGATGATTCTACCTCTGGAGATACAGTGGGGATCTGATACGTCACATGCTTCTATCTCACAGACCCCTGAGTGCCTATGGGGCAGAGACTGTAGGGAAGTCCCCCTGGGGCGTGAGTGTTTTTTCCCCAGGCTGTCTGGTCCACTTGGCCATGAGGCCCAGCCCCTTTGAAAAGCATCTATAAGCTGGCTAGAGGCAGCTTCTGTGCAATCATTAAAACATCTGCTGTACAGGAGAAAGCTACCTGGATTCCTAAGGCACACCTGGTGGCTTATGGGACTTGCTCATGACACTTGCATTCGTCTGAAAACCTGGAGTTGGTGGCAGAAGTCTCTACTCCAGGACAGCTTCACCCTGCTGCTTGGAGTCCCGCTGGCCAGTGCCTTAATCAAAGACTGCATAGGCCAATGAAATGGATTTGGTTTCACCCTCTGCCGGTCAGATCTGTCAGAGAGGCCGATGGAGCGGTCTGCTCATAGAACTATTTTCACAGCCAATATGGCATAGTAATGAGGAATGGATATTGTTGGGACACTAATCTCCACTGGTGTCACATGATCCTCCCCAGCCAGTGAGCCAGGCACTGACTGGTAAGCTGAGCATTCCTCTCCTGAAACGCAACCAAGTTTTCAGGCGTGGCCTTCTTTCAACTCTGTTGGAATTGGGGAGCAGGGATTGGGACACAAATTCTGGTGTTCTGGCCACTCTCATTGCCATGGGTGATAAAGTGTCCTTAATTTCTGAGCTAGGAAATTGTATTTTCTGCTAACATGGGTGAAACTGTAGCTTTTTAGCTTGCAGACAGGATAAAAATCCCTATTTTATCTGCAAAGGATTCTTCATAGTTCTTGGCGCTAAGTTATGGGTTTCACCCTCCAGCTCTAAAATCCTGCAGTCCCATGCTTACAGTTTTGCTCAGTGAATGTGAGGACAAGCTCCCTACTTAAAGTGAATTTGCAGCCTTTGTGACTTTTCCTTGAGAGCTCTGGGGAATGTGATGGATCCTGCAGGAGCGTTCTGTAGAAGAACCAAGAATTCTTGCCATGGATGTTTCCAACTCTGCCTCTCAAATGATTAGTCACTGGAGCAAATAAAAAGTGCAAGGGGTGCCTAGGTGGCTCAGTTGGTCGAGTGTCCAAATTTGCCTCAGGTCACGATCTCATGGTTTGTGGGTTCAAGCCCCACATTGGACTTTGTGCTGACAGCTCAGAGCCTGCTTTGGATCTTCTCTCCCTCTCTCTCTGCCCCTCCCTGCTCACGGTCTTGCTCTCTCTCAAAAATAAATAAACATTTAAAAAAACATTAAAAAAAAAAAGGAACTGGTGCAGGACTGTGGTCTATCTCAAATGCCTGCATCAGGCTATGCATCACGGTATGAAATAACTAGACAGGGCAGAGACAGCTATTAATACAAACACAAGAGGGATGGGCTTCTGGCTGCAATAGGGATTCTTATTTTCCATGTAAATGACTTTCCCTCATCAAAAGCTGAATAAAAGAATAGCTAGTGAACCCTTTCTTAATGGCCAACTGACCTCAGAACACCAAGTTTTCATAGAGTCCTGGGAAAAGGGACAGTATTAAATGCTCTCTCGTTACACTAGTCAGTAGGAAGTGAAAAGAATATGGTTCATTTTGAACCAATAATAAAATTCTCACAATGCAAAATAACCCAAGCAAAATAAACAAAGCTATTTGTTTAATTTTAGACAAGGAGTAATCAATAGGCATCATCAGAAGTCATAGATTTCACCTTCATTGTCCCAAACCCCAAATCCATCACCTTAGTTAGCCCTTTTTCAAAGGCCTAGGATATAACATCACCTCCTCATCAATCTGAAAGTTGCAGTTTCCCTGTTGACCCTTTTGAATACAGAACTTGCCAAATGTACTTATTTTTCCTATTGATTTGCTAGCCAGGGATCCTTGTAAGAATTTGTCACGGGTAAGAGCATAGGGCCTGGGGCCAGGCTGTTGGACACAAATGTCTCCACTACTTGCTAACGGTGTGACCGTTGCAAACAACTTAGGTTCCATGAGCATCAGTTATCAGCAAAGTGTGGAAAATAATGTCACCTAATTCACAGTAGATTTTACTGGGATTAAGGAGTTAAAACAAGTAATTAGAGATATTCAAGAGTCAATAAATGTTATTTGTACATCTGAAGTTGGTAAAAGTTTTCTAGGAAAAATATTCATCTTCTTAGATTCATTGATTCTCTCCATGCTTAAGAAATAAAAATAGTTGAGCCTGAAGATGTATATACCAGGAAGTACCCCACTGAATTTTTAATAATAGAGAAAAAAGTTCTAAGTGCCAAGCCCTGTCCTAAGCATTTTTAATACATTATCTCATTTATTCCTCACAAAAATGTGAGTAGATATGATTACCCCACTTTAACAGTAAGAAAGAAGTTGCCATACAAAGAAGTTAAATAAACTTATTTAATATACACCAGGGTTTATCTAACGCCTAGCCAATATGGTAACTGCTATGCTATACAACAACATTTATAAACATTATAATACTACATATTTTGTAAACTAGGATCCCAATTTTGTTAATCTCATACATATAAATGTGTATGTATTTGTAGATAGAAATGACAGAGACAGAGGTACACACACGTGTGTAAGCGCAACGTAAAAAGACATACACCAATACGTTTATAAGGGTTACTTCTTAGGGATGGTGAACCTCATATTTTTCTGTACCTTTCAAATGTTTCATATCACATTCAATTTAATTCAGCAAATATTTCTTGAGTTTCTACTATATGCCTGTCACAATTGCACAGGTATTACTTCTTAAATTAGAGAAAATACATTAAACTGATGTGCGCTCTCTTATGCAATTGGTAGCATTCATTTAAAAGCTCATTTTAATATGGTATTCACATGTTGTAATGTTATAAAAATGGCTACTAATGACAAATAAGTGAAATTCTGCTTGTGTCCCAACAACTGGAATAGATCACTCTTCAAAGTTTCTTGAAAAAAATCGCCCCAAATCTGTGTTTCCAAGTTCAATGTTAGAAAGTGTATTTAATTTTCAGAGAGGGCAAAAAGTAATTCATCAAGAAATAGTTTTGAACTTCCAGAATGTGAATGAAGGCATAAGGAGCAAAACACTGAGTTATAAATGTGGGGAGCTGGGCACGGTGGGATACAGGGGCCATGCCAGCAGTGCGTGTCCATCATATGTCACCTGCCCCGCAGGGCACTTTTGTGTCTATCTGCTAAATGAGTCTCTTCATGCCCACGGGCCAAAGTGTCATTCTCATCATCAAAAACACATTCACTGCCCATTATCTACCGCTGATTACCATAGGGATCCAGCTTTTTAAAACTTAGGTTGTTGTGTGTTGCTCTAAGACGTTCTGACTAATGACCTGTCATCCCAGCAGAACTGGAGGAGTAAGGAGGACTGCAAGCTGAGGAGGGGAGGCACGGGCTCAGGGACTGAGCTAGGCAAAGAGGCAAGGAGGCATCTTGAGGGAGGTGGCGCTGGCCACAGCATTTAGGCCTGGTCAGGAGCACGACTGCAAAGCCACAACTACCTGTTCCCAGAGCTGAGGAGGGAACACCTGTCCGCCACATCTGGAAACCTGTATGGCCTGCAATGGTTGGGATTCGCCTGGCCCATGATAAAACTCCAACTCTGCCCTGCTAGGAGAACTGGGTCCTCCTGCCATCCTCGTCCCGCACACAGCACTGGTCAGAACAACGAGGCCCTCGCTGAGCTGGGCCACTGGTTCCCAGCAGCCTCTGCCTCTTGCCAGTGTAAACCTCTTGGCCTCAGTTTCTTCATCTGGAAAATGAGGATTTCAAATGAGAACACTTTCAAGATGGCTTCCAACATTAGAGGTCTGTGATTCTACAGAGCCCCGTGAAACACATGGCTGCTTCAAAGGCTTTCCTCTCCAAATTAGTAAAGTTTCCAAGTTTGACCGCAACATTTTCTAGCCACGTGACCATTGCTAAGTATCTCTGAACCTCAGCTGCCTCATGTGTGAAATGGGAATCCTGAGATGCAGACTTGTAGAGTTTTGTGGCCATAAAGTTAGATTGACATGTCTGGCACAGTGTCTGCTCCATAACAGGTGCTCACCCTTCTCCCTGTACCACATCATTTCAATAATGATCCTTTACTTTAGAACCGGCCGGGGGGGGCGGGGTTTGGCACGGTTAACATTGGGGGCTGGATAATTCTCTGTTGTGAGGAGATGTCCTGGATCGCAGGATGTTCAACAACCTCCTTGATCTCAACTACTAGAGTCCATAGCACCCTCCCCCGCCCCCATACAGGTGTGACAACAAAAAAAATATCTTTAGATGTTTCCAACTGGCTCCTGGGAGCCAAATCCACTCCCCACGCCACCCTGCTGGTTGGGAACCACTCATTCACGTGGGTCTCAATTATAGAAGAGGAAGGGCGCCTGGGTGGCTCAGTCGGTTAAGCGTCCGACTTCAGCTCAGGTCACGATCTCTCGGTCGGTGGGTTCGAGCCCCGCATCGGGCTCTGGGCTAATGGCTCAGAGCCTGGAGCCTGCTTCTGATTTTGTGTCTCCCTCTCTCTCTGCCCCTCCCCCATTTATGCTCTGTCTCTCTCTGTCTCAAAAAACAAATAAACGTTAAAAAATTAAAAAAAAAAATTATACAAGAGGAAAACGGGTGCCTTGCTCAATATCCATTTTCCAGTAAAAGTCAGAGTCCTGTCCAGACCCATATCTTCAGGGTTCTGGTCCACATATGACCTGCATGCAATATCCCAGATTTCTAGCTGCCACAGGACAAGAAGGTAAGGAAAGAAGAGTAGAACTAAGATGTGAATGCCTCTAGTAAGGAAACCTTTTGAAAGGCAATTGGATAGGGGCACCTGTGTGGTTCAGTCTGTCGAGTATCAACTCTTAATTTCAGCTCAGGTATGATCCCAGGGTCATGGGATTGAGCCCCATGTCAGGCTCCATACTGAGTGTAGAGACTTCTTGGGATTCTCTCTTTCTCCTTCTGCCCCTCTCCCTGCTCATGCTCTCTCTCTCTCTAAAGTAAAAAATAAATAAATAAATAACATATAAAAAAAGAAAAGAGATTGGATAGTTGTACTAAGCAGAGGCAAGCAAATTCTCCCCTTATAAATATATTGAATTGGTTATAGGAACAGTATTTTTCGAAGCCCAGGAAAGAATAAAAAATGTGCCAGAGACTTGCACTCTTCTGAATTGGCCATACATAGAAAAATAACTATAATTTAGTAGTTCATCTCATCAGAATATAGTTAGATGTGCTCCTTCTTTTCTTTTGGTCTGGCCCAATGGCACAATTTCAGATGATTTATGCATTTGGACACCATGTATCCATTCCCCGGCCTCTCTGAAGTTATTTCTGCATCAGAATGGATTTATTTGATTAGATTGTACTATAACTCCCCTTTTTCATCTGTTTCCCTTCAAAGCTACGTTCACAGATAAATGGCTCTAGCATTAATCTTCCCAGAGAAAAGTCACAGCATACACCGGCCCATCCTGATGATGGTGAAGAAGTCCCGCTGTTCATTTTATCCTGAGGTTCTGCCTATGACATCATGTTTCCCCTAGACAGTTCAGGCTCCCTTGTTGTAGATGAGAAACACTTCATGAATTTAGGATGCTCTTGGCCAATCCCTGATGCTAGCAAGCATCACCTCATCACAAGGAGCAAAGTGTGTGGAAGGTTGGCAAGAAAGTTGTGCTGACAGGTGAGAGGATTGAGAAGGATGCAGGGGAGAGGCAGGAAGGACTTTTCCAGGGATGGCTTCTTGTGGGAGAGAGAGAAAAAAACAAGATATAACAGAGCTGATAACAGAGACACGGCTAGGAGAAGCGGAGTACACATTGGTAAGATACAGCCAATGTCAACTTCCACATAAAGTGAAGATGCCAGGGGGCTTCTGTCAAGGCCATCGGCTATCACAGCAATGAGCTTCACGTATGAACGTGTGTTCCAGTATCACGCATACATACACAGTTATCAGTAGTTGATAGAAACTATCACAAACAACCACAGGTGTGCGGCTGATTCTCAGTAAGAGCATCACCCCTTCTGATGTGTGTTCAGCTGGATTCGAATGGCAAAGATGAGCTGGAAAAAGCAAAGCAGTTCAGTGAGGGGTTGCTGTGTCACATCTTTGGGGCGTGAAAGAGGGTGACTCACAAGTAACTGTGGTGGACACTAGGAGCTCCTCACAGATGTCCTGTGATACCACCTCTGAAGCCACTGGGGACATGACTGCCCTTGGCATCTCAGGGGAACCAGCCAAGGGACGATCTGCCTCCATCCCATAAGGAATTGTATTCCTTGCCCTGAATGCATTTCCCAGGGGCCTCTTGCTGGTGGAGTTCCCTGCAGACACTCAGGATGTGACTTTCCAAGGGGTAAAGCCCCTCTTGGCCGGGGACTAATTGTGAGTTCTTATTACTGGACAGACCGGGAGGTTGGCGAGTCCTGAGGACACTGGGCAAGATATGAAGACAGATGGAGAGAAGGGATGCATTCACTGCTGGATGTCCCGAGAGCAAGGAGAGTGTGCCAAACCTATGGTGGGGGCAGGGACAAAATTTGACTTAAGCAAACAAAACAAAACACACACACACACACACACACACACACACAGTGTCCAGAAACAACACGATTTCTCTTTACCTATGGCTGTTTGAGCCTGTGCGCCAACTGATGTCCCAGAGATGTCATCTCAGTCTCCCTCCCCCCAGCTGGGGGAGTTTGCCGGGGTTGCCATGACACAATGCCATAGACTGGGGGGCTTACACAGCAGTGGGAAGGCTGGACGTCCAAGATCAGAGTCAGCAGGGTTTGGTTTCTCCTGAGGCCTTACCCCTTGCTGGGCAGGGGGGCTGCTTTCTCTGTGTCTTCACGTGGTCTCTCCTCTGTACATGTCTGTCTTCTAATCTCCTCTCCTTATAAGGACACCCTTCAGATAGGATTAGGGCCTATCCATATGACCTCATTTTAACTTAACGACCTCTTTAGAGACCCTATCTCCCGATACAGTCACAGTCCAAGGTACTGGGGTTAGGACTTCAACACATGAATTTCCCAAATAACCCAAATGGGTCCTTCATACATGTATTTACGAAATGTTCTTTTGAATAGGTATTCTGTGGATCATGAACAGTAGAAAATCTATCATGACCACTGGAAAAAACGGCCTTAAATGTTGATTGGCTAATGAGTCTGTACGGATTAATTTTGCAAGACTAAAAACTACCTTATGCTTAGGAAGCTGAGTGAAGCAAATGCAAGAAGAAATTTCATCAGTAGTAATACAGCTAGAATACTAAAAAAACCTTTATTTTCATTTCCAATTTACAGATTATATATAGATGTGAAAGAATGATAACATTTAGAGACTATTCAGGAGTTGTGACAGCATATTATATTGCAGTACAATAATAATAATTGTATCATATTATGTACTATATAGTTGTGATACTATATATATTATGTTACATCCCATTATAATATTTATATTGTTTATATTATATTGGTCTTTTTTAAAAGAATCTCATAGAGTACTTTAGAAATAAAAGTAGGGTCAGTTACCACAGTGTTGTCTGGAAACTCTAAAGAACTTAAGTTCTTTTTTTTTTAAATGTTTATATATTTTTGAGAAAGATGTCCTAGAGATGTCTTCTCAGTCTCAGTGTGTGCGTGATTGGGGGAGGGGCAGAGAGAGGGGGACTGAGGACCTGAAGTGGGCTCTGCACTGACAGCAGTGAGCCTGACGTGAGTCTCAAACCAACGATCAATGAGATCATGACCTGAGCTGAAGTCGGACACTCAACCGAGTCACCCAGTTGCCCCTAAAGAACCTAAGTTCTATTGTGCACTGATGATGGAGCATATTTGATCAAATCTAAATTTATATAATGATTCAGACAGATGGATGATTCAGATACTTCTTTCTATCATTCTTATGTTGTGCACTTTTTTTAGAGCTCAGAGGTACGCTTCAGGTTTGTTTCTGGAAAATATATACTTTTCTCTCTCTCTTTAAAAATAGCTTTATTATAGCATAACTGACAGTAAGTTGCACATAGTTAAACCACACAATTTGATAAGTGTTGACATATGTATACACCTATGAAAAGACTGTCATGATGGCAGACTGAATGATGGCCCCAAAGGTGCCCCTATCTTGCCCAGAACCTTCAGACATTTTGCATTACATGGTAAAAGGGATTTTGCAGATGTGAGGACCTTCAGGGTATTGGAACAGGGAGATGGTCCTGGATTATCCAGGGGCCCAATGATCACAAGGGTCTTTGGAAGAGGGAAGTGGAGATTGGATTGATGTTTGAGAGGGGCCAAGAGCCAGGAAATGTTGGCAGCCTCTGGACACTGGAAGAGGCAAGAACAGATTCTCCTAGGAGTTTCCAGAAGGAACCAGCCTTGTTAACAACTTAAGGTTTAGCTCTGTAAGACTTATTTTGGAATTCTAACCTTCAGAACTGTAAAAGAATAAATGAGTGGTGTTTTAAGCTACCATTTACGACATTTTCTATAAATGAAATTATTTAGTATGTGCCTTTTTTTCCTCTGACTTCTTTCAGTCTGCATATTTACTTTGAGATTTACCCACGTTGTTTTGTTCCATGAAACTCCATTGCTTTCATTGCCTGGCAGCGTTCCACCGCATGGATATGTGACAGTCTGCTTAACTCTGCACCTGCTAATGGACACTTGGGTTTTTGTGTGATTTTGACTCTTACAAATAGAATTTGTGTACGAGGCTTGGTATAGACAAGTATTCTCACTTTTGTGTTTCAATACCCAGGAGCAGAATGGCTGGGTCCAGTGGGAAATATGTGTTTCACGTGTTAAAAACACCGCCAAACTGTCGGCTAACGTGGCTTTACCATGTTACATTCCCACCAGAATGTAAGAAAGTGCCAGTTGCCTCACATCTTCACCAACACTTGGTGTGGCCAGTCTTTTCAATTTTACCGACTCTAATAGGTACGTAGCGGTTTTAATTTGCATTTCCTTAATAACTAATGATGTTTAGACTCTTTTCATAAGTTTATCTCCACCCCTTTTTTCTTCTTTGGTGAAGTGTCTCTCCAAATCTCCTCCCAGTTTATTACTGGTTTGTTGCTTTCTTATCATTGAATGTTCAGAGTCTTCATTCACTCAACAAACATGGACCCTCTGTGTGCAAACATAGGACCTACCAGGTGCCACGTGCTGTGTGCATCAAAGGAAAAGGAGACCAAATCTCTCTTCTCAAAGAGATGACACTTCTCCATCATAAGGTATACTGTCCTTCCGTTGGTCCTGGGCAGGCCTTTGTCACTGCCGTAATGAATAGGATGTGGCAGACGTGGTGCCATAGGATCTAAGAGATTAGGTCATAAAAAGTGATAAGGCACCTACCGAGTTAACCACCCCTAACCCCTCAGAAGCCATCCCCCAAGTCGTGAGAGCATCAGGCCCCACGGAGAGGCTACAGTTCTAGCCAGCAGCCCCAGCTAAGGCCTCAGCCAACAACCTTCACACCGCTCGGCTGCTAAGTGGAGTTCACAGTCCCTTCTCAAATTGCAGATGTGTGAGCAAAATCGATATTATTCTGGCTGTTTGAGACCACGAAGCACGGGGGCAGTGTGTTATGTGGCAATAGAGGACCGAAACAGAAATCACAGCGGAGAATAGCATTGTTATATTGAAAATAAAATGTTTGAATTCTGGATAAAATGCACTCTGAATAGTTGTGTTTTTTTTGTTTTTTTTTTTTTTTTTTTTGTCCCACAACAGATGGGTATGTTTATTTAAACAAGCACATTTGTATTTAAATTTTAAAACATTTAAGTTAAAACTAAAAGCTGCTTTTCTCATTCCACAGGCCTTAGAAACGTAAAATAATCACTTTGCGGCAAACAGTCAGAATTTCAGAGCTGAAAATGGCATTGATGGGCTCCAGTCCTCCTTGTACAGCACAGAAATCAGAGGCCAGCATTCTTTCGTGTATCTTGCATAGCCTGGAAAGTAAAGGCTACGTTTTCCTGCTTTGTCACTGTCTTAATGACTTCTCCATTCAGGACGAATTACACTAAATTTGTTAAGAAAATATTCTTTCCTTCCTTATAGAAGGAAACACTTCCATTTAAGGAGCTAAATGCATCTCCAAAGTTGTTAAAATTCCAGTTTGCTCCATGCTCAGTGACAATCCCATGTGCGTCATAGGATCGAGGGTGGTGGTGCAGGCCGCGGGCTCTGGGTGATCACTTGGTCTGGACTCAAATCCCTGCTCTGCCCTCTTCCACCTGTATGACTTTGCTTGATTCACTTGACCTTGCCTGGGTTTCCATTTTCTTATCTGCAAAACGGAGATAGAAGATAATATGAGATAAGCCGCATAGAATTTTTGCTAGAAATAGGGGCACCAGGCTAGCACAGTAGGTTACACATCTGACTCTTGATTTTTGTTCAGATCATGAATGCATGGTCTGTGGGACTGAGTTCTGCATTGAGCTCCATGCTGACAGTGCAGAGCCTGCTTGGGATTCTCTCTGCCCCTCACCTGGTTGCGTACTCTCTCTCTCTCTCAAAAATAAATAAATAAACTTTAAAGAAAAAAAGACTTTTGGGAGGAAGTAAATGAAATATCATATATTAAAGTTCTTAAAATGTAGCTGATAGCCACCCCCCACCCCCCAAAAAAGGCAGCAACTCTTAGGACTCCGCCAAAAACTTCCACAGGTGCCACTTCAATCCCATCCACACGTCTTTCTTTCTGCAAAGATAAAATAATTCATCTTTTACAACTCCCTTTTCAAATGTCCATGAAACTCTGGGCATCAAAAGGGGTTCAGATTTATTCCGATGGCAATTAAGAGGCACAAAAGTGGTTAGGCAGAAAATAGACATCCTCTGAAATTGGCTTTAATGGTGATCACTTTGAAGGCGGTGTGAAGGAGGGACCCAGGTGGGCACTACCTGAGCTGAGGACGGATGAGAAATCCATCTGTGCCCATAATTATGGTAAAGCGTGTCAGCGGCCTGCACTTGACAGCAGTAGGACATGAATAACAGCCATCATTATTGTAGCTAGTGTTTGTTGACCATCCATATGTAAGGAACGGGCCAGGAAAAGGATTCAGCCAAGAGGGGTAAGAGAAAATTGTACTGACCTGGAAGTAAAGAGGAGAGCACTTGTAGGAGGAAATGGACACCACAGCAGACCTCTATTGAACCAATCAGCAGACGCCAGAGTAGTAACCACTGGCACCGGGGACCCCTGAGAAGCCCTCCCACCACTCACGGCCGGTTCATGACTCTCAATCTTCCACCCAGCGTACGGCGAGGTCAAGAGTATGGGGCATGTGAATGGCCCACAGAGTGAGGGCTCCTTATAATCCTTATTTGAAAGGTGACTTTTCCTTATTTCAGTGGTCGGTGTTATTCTGCACAAGACCTCCAGGGTCTGCTTTCCTTGTGGTGCGATCAGACAGCAGCATGAGCAGATGAAAGACAGTTGCAGACTCCAAATAAAGATATGACGCTTCTTTGGTAGGACTTAGTGATGGCCAGTCTCTCCCTGGCAGGGAGCAGATTTGTTTGTACAGAGGTGGTTATGTCATTTGGGAGAAGACACCACAAACTCTCTGACAATGGATGTGGCTGTATGGAGAGAAGATGGCACCAGGGGTGAGGCACTCTTGGCTCCCCCCCCCAGGGGTCACACACTCTGGCTCCTCCTCTGAGTGTCATGGGGGTGCTGGCTTGTGTCTGCCTGCACTCAGTACCTGTTTCCTGGGGAGCCAGCTTCCCAGGAACACCCCTGCACCCGAGGCTCCAGAACTATGGAGAACACCTTGAGAACGCCTGCAACAGTCAACATCCAGAAACCTCCCAGAAAACACCCGGAAGCCTAAAGGTCCCCTGCTCCATTTTCCTGCCCTTCAGAGAGCCAGCAGAAATGCTCCACTCTTACCTGTGACATTTCTCTCTGTTCACATCTGACCCCCTCACTTCTGCGTCATCTCCGGTTGAGGATCCAGAATCACTGAGTCGTGTGAGGCTCCCGAAGACCACCCAGCCTAACCCCTCATGCTGAGACAAGGTTGTGGAGACTCAGAACACTTCAGTGGCTCAGTCGGGCTCACGGGTAAGAAAGGAAACTCAACTAGACACAATGTCCTGAAAAGACAGTCTTGAAGGGCTGTCTGTCCTCCAGGGAAGCAGAGTCGAGGTGGGCTTGGTGAACACTGCTGCGAGTTGGTCCCTTTGCAACCTGAAGCTAAGGCTCTGGGTATTCAATGGTCCTCCCCTAACAGGAAAGCCTACAAACAACCCACTAATGATGTCAGCACTTCAACCCACCTGTGCTAAAATCCAAGTTACATTTAATCAGTAGACATTTCTCTCTGCAACTCCTCCCCACATTCTAAATCGAAAACTCATTAAAAATAACTTTAAAAGATTGGGGAAGATTTACAGCAACCCTACAGTTTCAGGATGGCATCTAGAAGCACACATTCAGTCTAGCTGAGCACCATTTCACGTTCCTCTTCAGAGTCCTAGAAAAGGCCACGCTGTGCCTCAGGAGCCATGGGGACCCGCGCACCCCTGACCGTGGCTCACAAGGGGAGCATACAGCAGCAGGAGGGATGTAACACGTGAGGAAATGCTCACAGACAAGCATAGAAATGCTTCTCAGGGAGGCTTGGTCTTGAAGAAAAATAGGTCCCTGCTGGGTGGAAAAGAATATTCTAGTCAGATGGAAGAGATTCCAAACAATGTGGATCTCAAACCGTTAGCATGTTAGTGGACAACTCCATCCAAATTCCAGAAGACTGTGAAACTCATAGATGAAGCTGAAACATTAGCAATCCACCTAAAACACACAGAGCTCCTGCCAACGGGAGTGATTTCGCACTCTTCCTCACAATCCAGGGCAAATGCAATCCAGAATACACTGATACACACACCGATGGAAGGACCTTGGACAGGTTGTTTCAGAATACCAAAGCAGCTCTTACAAGCTTATTCTTTGGGACTGCAGGGGGGCAATTCCCTCCCAGCCCGATGCCTGAACACAGAGGCAGAAAAAAAACTTTTTTCTAGTTCTTAGACGCAGCCTACAACTTTGACCCACTGAAGCTATTTCTTCTAAGGAGAGAACCTCCAACTCTCTTTAGATTGTTAACAGAGTTCACAAGCAGGTGACAATCAGGATCTAATACTTGTCCTAGGGGCTCCAGAACAAACGACAGAAACAAGGAATGCCTCCTGGACCAGCCTCTTGACGGAGCTTCCCACATTCTGCAGTTCTGCGATGGGACACACGGGGGCAGCAGAGCCCAGCCCGGTCGTGAGCAGGGTTGGCTTACAGCTGGAATTTGAGGGGCGCTGTTTAGCTCCAGGGATAAACAGGCCAGGGCGACAATTTCCTGGCACCAAAACCCACGGGAGATGCAAGCGAGGCACTCAGTGGCTGCGACAGTAATGCTTTCACATTATGCGCGCTCAGCTGATGGCTCTGTGATTAAATCCATATGAACTCTAACCAAATCCATAACATGAAGGAAACCTTGTGATTTTAGACTCATCCTGCCAGTGGATGATGGGATTTTTGCTACCTGTGTCTATATCCGTATCTGTAAATGTATATCTATATCTATGCCTATATATCTATAGCTATATGTGTATATGTACAGCTATAATGACAGTGCTATATATCTATAGCCATATCTGTATCTACTGATATATACATATAATACAGCTCATATAATTAGAATATTAGTACATACATTGTGTGTGTGTGTGTGTGTGTGTGTGTGAGATGGCTTCTTACATCTTTTCAATCCAAAGTATCTTCAATAAGCACGCATTTGTTAAATAATCAGAAAAACATATAGACTCAACAAGATACACAGGAGGAAATCTACATTACATGAAGATATATTTATATTTTGAAGTTTTTCCTTCACAAAAAGACATTTCAGTTTATGAGATAATTAGAAATGTGAGGACTTCAATAACACTCTCCAGTCATGAATGTATTTGACAAGTGTCTTTTGATCACGTCACATAAGTGCAAGGCACTCTCTCATGTTCCAAGACAGCAAGGTAAGTAAGACACAGTTACTGCCTGCCGTGAACATTAAAAGATTGGGGAAGGTTTACAACTACCCTACAGTTTCAGGATGGCATCTGGAAGCACACATTCAGTCTAGCTGAGCGCCATTTCACGTTTCTCTGCAGAGTCCTAGAAAAAGGCCACTCTGTGCCTCAGGAGTCATGGGGACCCGCACACCCCTGACCATGGCACAAGAGGGGAGCACACAGTAGCAGGAGGGATGTAACACGTGAGGAAATGCTCACAGACAAGCAAAGAAACGCTTCTCAGGGAGGCTTGGTCTTGAAGAAAAATAGGTCCCTGCTGGGTAGAGAAGAACATTCTAGTCAGATGGAAGAGATTCACAAACAATGTGGATCTCAAACCCTTAGCATGTTAGTGGACAACTCCATCCAAATTCCGGAAGACTGTGAAACTCATAGATGAAGCTGAAACATTAGCAATCCACCTAAAACACACGGAGCTCCCACCAATGGGAATGATTTTGCACTCTTCTTCACAATCCAGGCCAAATTAGTATATGCTAATATTTTTAATTATATAACCTATATTATATGTATATATCAATAGATTTAGATATGGCTATAGATGTGTAGAACTGTCATTATAGCTGTAGATATACACATACAGCTATAGATATATAGGCATAGATATAGGTATACAGACACAGATACGGATATGGACAAAAATCCCACCATCCACAGCTGGGCAGCCGTGAACAACAGACGATTGTTACAGCGGAGGAATGGACACAATCCTGTGAAGACAACGGACTTGGACACTATGAATTCTACGGGGGACAGAAAATGACGAGTCTCCACAGAGGAGGTGGGAGTTGAGGGCTGTCTTCAAAGATTGTATAGGAATCGACCAGTTAAGGTGGGGAGTGGTGCATCAGGTGCCTACATATAGGTATACATTCCTATAATGCCGAGTTACCACATGTGACACACTCGTGTCTGTGTATTCTCTGTGTTGTCAGTGCAGAGAGATTTCATAGCCCGCTAATAGCCTGCAACTGGAAGTTTGGAAAACACTGCTGTACAACAGGGTTCCTCAGCCCCTCACTGCTGACATTGTGGGTAGAAGATCTGGGGCATGGAGACTGTCCTGCCCGCTGGAGGATTTCAGCAGCATCCCTGGCCTGTATGCATTAATGTCATGAGCACTTTCGCCCTGAGTTCTGACAACTAAAAACGTCTCCAGCCACTGTCTAACGTCCCCTGGGCTGCAAAATGGCCCCATGTCGAGCGCTGCTACTCTCACCAAACTTAAAAATGGAAATGACCTGGTTTGAGGGCGGGATGACCGACCTCACCTTCAGGAGCAAGGGGCTAACTAACCATGCATAAGAGAGAAGAAGCTTGGATGAATCTGGAAAGTCAGTGGGAGGTCCTGGCATTAACAGATACAAGTAGGTGTGTTATGTGATCTGTTGCTGTTGACCTTGTCACACACACAGCGTGCCACCTCCCCCTGGTCCACCATCAGGACCCGTGCCTGCCTATTTCCTCAAATAACCTAACTATTGGCCTCAGGGTCTTTGAACATCCATCACCCTCTGCCTGAAATACCCTTCTTCACTCTCTTCCTGCTCAACCCCTATTGACCATCCAGGTTTATCTTAAACCCCAAAAAGGCCATCCCTACTCCCCCAATCCAGTAAAGTTCTCTGATATCCTCCAATTGTCACTTTTAATACTTACTGTGAAAGGTAGTTATACATATATTTGTGTAACGATTCACTTATCGTGTTTTCTTTACTCCTCAAGACCGTGAACTCCAGGAGAGCAGGGGCCTTCCCTGTTTTGCTCACGCACAGCAGTGCCAAAACCAATAAAGAATTCCTAAAGGAGGGAGCAAGTAGTGCCAGTTAACCTGATTACAGCTCCTGTTTTTATCAGTTTAGAGGCTGATTGGTGAGCTGGTCTCCTAGGGCTAATTATCATTTCTTTTAAGTAAGAAATGCTTAAAAGCTTTTTAAATAATAACAAAAATATGGATTTCTAATGATATGAGATTCTAATAAAAGCACTATTCCAACACTTATCTTGAGACTGCATAATTAAGAAACAGTAATCCTTGGGGGGTTGTTGTTTTGTTTTGTTTTTTACTTAAGAAGTCTACATAGACCTTCTCTGTGTGGTTCTTTCTTTGATAATTAAAGCTCTAGTTTTCTCTTTTTATCATCAGGAAACCATTTCAGATAACAAAATTGAATTTCCTTTACACCATAAAAGTATTGGAATATTACATTCAGGCTAATTTCATCTACATAACATTAAATGTAGAATTTCTACTCTAAGTTCATTCTCCATATCAACAAGCAAAATAATAGACTTAATGTTTACCAAGAAATGGTCTGAAAATCAAGAAATCCCATGAGAGAAAAGGAGATTATCAGGGACCAGAAGAGTGTGGGGTGTTTGACAGTATGAGAATATAGTGTACATTCTATTATTTTTAATGTGGCAAACCTAAATAATTTTTTAAAATGTCAGACCCCCATCTCATTTTATCAGCTTTCTTCCCAACCTTTGTATCCATCAAGATATTGGAATTCAAGTCAACATATTTTCAAGTATAATGCATTGGGCCAAGCATGGGGGAATACAATGGTCTACTCTCAAAAAGGCTGTGGTCTCTGGGGGGTTGCATCCTGTAGATTGGTATAAAGCAGTGAAGGGTGACTGTCCCCCAGAGGCCATAGCCCATGAGCCAACTATACGACGCGAGACATCATTTGTCCTTAGAATAAAGGATCAGAGAGCTGCATGCATGGTGTTTGTCACAAGGGTGACAGGCTATTCACATGTACTGGCACAAAAGCAGGGCACATTGATTCTTCAGTTCCCTAAAGAAAGCAGTCTAAATTGTAGTAATGTGTGTTTGCCCCTTGGGACCAATCTTCCCCCCACCCACCCCCTGAACACATTCATTCATCTATTTTTTTCAGTAGATGTTGATGAAAAGCCTGCCCTGTGCAGGTGCTGTTGTGGGCTCTGGGGACCCAGTGGGGAACAGGAGCAGAGGTCCCTGCAACCATGAAGCCCAACTCCAGCAGGGACCCAATGTGACCCTCACATAATGACAGTAACCAACACCCTGGGTGCTGAGTGTCCCAGGCGCTCTTCCAAGTGCTGAAAGTGGCCCACCCATTGTATCATGACAGCAATTCCATGTGGCAGGAGTCGAATCTTTCTGCAGAAAGTGAGGCCAGAGAGGTGACACCCACACCTGCTCGATTTGGGGTTCCTGGACAGAGCTGAAAGTTCTGTCTGCACACATCTGCTTGCATAACCCAGCTCGGACCCTCACCCTCAACCAGGCCATGTGCTCATCACCACACACACACACTCCCATGGAAAAACAGGCACACACTGCACAAGCTTTAGCAGGGAACGTGCTGGGCGTGAGATGGGTTAAGAGAGGAGGGCCCCTCTGACGGGAGAGGAGCAGAAAGGAGCCCCCCTGGAAGCCTGGAATTGGGAAGGTTGGGTGGAGTGTACAAAATGAAGAGGGCCAGAGGGCCATGCTGAGTCTGGAGGCAGAGAACCATGCCCTTGCAAATATGACTCAGGAAGACTCAGGAAGGCATGGGGGCGCCTGGGTGGTTCGGCCAGTTGAGTGACCAACTCTTGTTTTCACCTCAGGCCACGATCTCATGGTTTGTGTGTTAGAGCTCCATGCACTGACAGCGCAGAGCCCACTTAGGAGTCTCTGTCTCCCTCTCTCTCTCTGCCCCTACCCTGCTCGCTCTCTCTCTTTCTCAAATAAGGAAACATTTTTAAAAAATAAAAAATAACAGTAATAAAAAAGAAAAAAAAGAGTCGGGAGTGCCTGGAAGCCAGTCAGCTACTATCAGAGAGAATATGCAGGCGAGAATCGAGGGATGTGGGATGTCATAGACAAGAATTCCTACTGGGCTGTCATGTTGCAAAGGTGAATTCCTAAATATCAGAGTGCTTTGGGAATGAGCAACACCACATAAATTCACACATCGCTATGATGATGATGATGATGATGATTACTAACATCATTTATGGAGTGTTTAGCCACCATAAAAACTAGATGCTCAGTCCGAAGTATCTTGTGGGACAAGCCAAGAAACCTACTTCTGATCCGTGCAAGGAAAAGAGAACAGTGGGACATGTGTGTACTGTTTAAAGCAAAGGCAGCAAGATGAATACCCTTCAACTGTACGTATTCTGCATGGATTGAAGGCTCCATCTCAAATTCCACTTGATAGCCCAACCTCCCGCAGGTCTGAGCCCCCTGTGCTGGCCACCCTGCCTACACCACATTTTCCTGTTTTTAAATGGCTCTGGCAATTGTGTTGTATCGGCCGGCTTTGTGCCACCGTGAAGAAGCTCGGGAGTCCTTGGGTGGTAGAGGTCATGGTTCATGCTTCCCCAGACCCAGGAGTTCTGGCTGGCACACTCAGACAGGTAACAAAGGCTTTGGGGCTGGATATCTGGGAGCCTCTGACCTCACCGACCACGTGGGACTTCCCTGGGGCCATCCACCTGCCAGCATTTAGTGAAGACCGGAGAAGGAGGCAGACAGAGAGGTCTCATTTATTTTACGTTCATTTATTCTGCTAATTTCCAAAGTGAGATGCCTGAAGCTTGCAGAGCAACAAGGAGGCATGACGGCCGTCCCACCACCGCCTTCAAATGTGATTCCTCAATGTGTGTGTTCTCCCTCCGTGCTGACTTTATCTTCAGAGCCCTCTTAATAAGTTCGAGTCCCCGAAGTACTAATTAGAGGCGGCACAACAGAAACTCTCTGCAAGGAAATCCAGCGTCACTTCAGCAAGGACAGCCATCTAGTCTCGTGTCATATGTCATTACCTGGGCCTTCTGTAAAGAGCTGAAATCCAGTATTTTACAGAACCAAGGGGCATCTCTAGAAACAAGTGCTAAATGTAAAATCAAAATCTTAAGCATCTATGGATTCAAATGAAAAACATCTGTGAGTGTGCCAAGCACACCATTTACTCTTAAACTCATTTGGGGATTTTTCAGCACCCACTTAAAAATAGAAGTAAATAAAATATTCTGTGTTGTAAATGCTGTGCCTTTGTGGCATTGCATAGTGATTTGTTACGTCTTTCGTTGCAGTTCTAATCTGTGGCCATACAGGGAATGTAAACTCAAATGTCTAAGCTCTCCTGGGAAAACTGGGAAGGTTTACGACAATGACGGTTGTCTCTGGGGTGGGACGCTTTCTGGTGACCTATCTCATGGGAAATGATTGCTTTGGTGCCATGTGCTCTCATGTGCACCACCAGGCATGCCTTTCCAGCTTCAGAAATAAGAAGGTCCACAGACCAAATTAAAATGCTAGAAGCATACGGTTTATTAAATGCATTTAACCCACGGCACCAGTCGCAAGGGCAAGAGGTATGACGGGGTAACCAGCAGGGCAGTGTGCAGGGTGGGGCGGACACGTCCCCGTCCCATCCCTCTCTCCCATACCAGCTCTCCCCACTGAAGATGTGGTGACAGAGACCAGAGCTAGGGTGGGAACAGGGGTCCGGCAGACAGAAGCTGCCTGGAGCCAATAACACAGGCTCGTTTTTCTGGAGAAATGCAGTAACTCGATCTCCAGAGAGGCCACCAGCTGGTGTAGCTGTAGCTTACCATTTAGCCTTGCCAAGCAGTCACAGTTCTGTCATCTAGGGTGACGGAGCTGCCAGCCCAGGGGGCCGTGACCATTCTCATGCCCCTCCTCATGTCCCTGTCTCATGTCACTCCTGCCGGTGCCACCCAGCCCCCACTCACACGCTCTTCAACGTGCCCTGCCAGCTGCTGACTTCCCAGCCACATTCAATCACATTTCTGAATTCCGCACATGGTGGGCACGTGGCTTGCTCGATCATTGTCTGAACATGACACTCCTTTTGAGATTCACCTAGATTTCATGAGTTACGAGCCCGCTTACTGTCTGTGTTTAATATTCCTTAGGAGTTCCATCCTTCTTTCTATTTGTCTTCTGCTCTTTATAGCCAAGCTGACTATACTCAACACAGCAAAGTCATGATCCATTATGAATCTGAGGTTCATTTGGAATACATTTTAGGAACTCTCTACCATCAAACTATACTCAAGATATTACCTGGAATCTGGCAAATTAGTCTTTCATGTACTTTAGATTTAAAATAATAATAACCATCAGGGCACCTGGGTGGCTCAGTGAGTTACATGTTTGGCTTCGGCTCAGGTCATAATCTCAGTTTGTGAGTTCGAGCCCCATGTCAGGCTATGTGCTGACAGCCCAGAGCCTGGAGCCTGCTTCCGTTTCTGTGTCTCCTTCTCTCTCTGCCCCTCCCCTGCTTGTGTTCTCAATCTCAAAAATAAATAAATAAGCATTTAAATAAAATAAAATAGCCATCAAATAAGAACATGAAAGAACATTCACATCTCCTGTTGGGTGGAGAAAAACAGAAGAGCCTTCTGCAACTACATAACAAGACTATACCTGTCCATGGGAGCAAAGGAACACATGAGGAATTTTTTTTAAGTACTACAATAATGGAATTAAGGCTGCTTTTGTTTCTCTAAATTATAAAAGTGCCTTAATGTTCTAATAAAAAAATATGTCAAATCTGGTGGGAAACTCAGCCACCACCTGGTCAAACCCCTCCAATTTCCTACACCAGGACTTTCTTTGAAAGGCAAGATATTTCTGTTAGCCTTAACTCTGTGTTTTAATATCCATCTCTTGTCCAAGGCGGTGACATCCCGGGCCCTCAGCAAACAAACACAGCCTACGTGTCCTGGCCTCTTTGATGGAATGTGTGTCAGCAGCCTGAACATTTAAATTTTAAATGTGTTTGAGTTTCGGTGCCTGACTGGTCCGCTAAGTGAGTGTCCCTGGAGGAATGTCTGGACACTGTGAGTAATGCAACTGGAAAGGAAGGGAGAAAATCATGCATTTTTCAAAAAGCTACTATTGACACATTATGTGAAAGGCATTATGCCTCAGAAAGCCTCTGGACTTTAAAACTATACATTCAAGTTTTTGCACCCCAGCTCCTCTGTCCCCTGGGTGCTTCTGTAATGGCGAAGCATTGGACCCCTTCTGCCATCAGCAGGAATTCAATGGCACCTCCAGGCAGGCTCCCCAGCTGCTCTTTCCTGACGTATCCAATGCCGGGAGCTGGAGCTCCCTGTGCTGGCCACACAGGGACCCCCGCTCTGCTGTCAGATTCACCAGTCAGCAACGCAGGAAGTCTCTCTCCTGGGGTTGGAACAACTGACCACCACGAATACTATCCCCAGGTTTGCTTTTTCTGTGACAACGAACAGAATTCTATCAAGCCACCTTCAATCAGAAATGATTTCATTTGGGTTTTTGTTGATATTTCTTTTTCTTTCTGTTGTCCAATTTATTTTAAGGCTACAAGTAGACTTGAACTTGATTTTAGGACCCAGAATTAAGTGCTCTAGGGACCAGCTTCCCTATGTGCATCTGTCTCTGCTGATCTCTGCATGTCCATTTTGTTCCCGTTTCACCATTGATTTTTATATCCTTCAGAGATGTTCCAATGAAGGTTCTAGACTGGAGACGATGAGTCTCATCACCTTAGCTAATGTACCGCCTCTCCACATACGCAGTTGGGGCACTGTAGAGTCAAATGTGCAAGCCTGCTCCACCAAAACAGGCTCTTGATCTGTAAATTGGGATTCTAATGGTACTTGCATTCCAGAATTGTTACGAGGATTGAACATGATGGTTTATATAAAGCACCCTGCAGAAAGCTTCACACACAGTAAGTCCTCAATACATATTTGCCCTAATTCCTTAGTCTTCATAACAGGCCCCAAGCAAGTCTAGGAATTGGCCACCTCAGAGCCAGATGCCCTATGGCCACTGTGATAAACACCCCAGTGCTGGTTCCCTGAGCAGATTGTTGTTTATGTTCTCTGCCCCAACGCTCTACCTTTGGGGGATTTCACTTCTTTCTGCGACTCTGGTGTGTCGTCAAACACAGAACCCATTCCCTCACCAATGAGGTAGGACTATGACCCAAGCTAAGCCAAACAGGTTTGGGACAAGCAAAGAGAAAATCCTACATTTCCTTTTCAGCTGTTAAGCCTATTTATTTATTTAGTTAGTTAGTTAGTTAGAGAGAGGGAGAGACAGCAAGCAGGGAGAGGGGCAGAGGGAGAGAGAGAGAGAATCTTAAGCAGGCTCCACACACCTAGTGCAGAGCCCAATGAGGGGCTTGATCGCACAAACCTGGGATCATGACCTGAGCCGAAATCAAGGGTTGGACATTCAACTGACTGAGCTATCTGGGAACCCCAACCTTTTGTTTCATGAACTATTTTAGCATCTCAACTGGCTCACCCTGCCACCCTCACCCCGGCCAAGTTCAGATCCGTGTCATCAGGGGTGCAACAGTGAAGGGTAGGCATGATAAACAGCGACAGGCAATGGGAAATTGTTTAACACGGTCACAGAAAGGCTCTGGGTGTCATCCTGCTCCTTGAGGAAAGACTTTGGGGATTTGAGTGTCTCCCGATGCAGAGCAAGCACTGCTAAGGTGAATCTCAGTCCTGTTCATTTGATCTTTGCTACAAGTTGCTGGTTCCCCAGGGATTCACCCTCAGTGGGCTCCTCAGCCTATCACACCATGGGTGATGATTTGATTAGCTGTTTGCCATTACACAGCACATGGGCTGATTTCCCATCTTAGAGAATGTGCTGTCCTGCTGGGGTGCCTGGGTGGCTCCACCGGTTGAGCGTCCAAGTCTTGATTTCAGCTAAGGTCATCATCCCAGAGTCATGGGATTGAGCCCTACATCGGGCTCCATGCTGGGCATGAAGCCTGCTTTAGATTCTCTCTTTCTCCCTCTGCCCCTCCCCCTTCAAGTGCACACATGTGTGAGTGTGTGTGCTCTCTCTCTCTCTCTCAAATAAAATAAATAAATAAATAGGAAGGAAGGAAGGAAGGAAGGAAGGAAGGAAGGCAGGCTCTCACTATCCTTCTTCCCATCTTGGCCCAATATAAATTCCAAGTATTTCACATTTCTCTAAGAGCCTATGGTTAGCAGCCTATGGCTGCTATGGTTACTTGAAATATGAGCCTATTGTCCAGTGCCAGTCTCTGCATCCGCTAGGATTCTAGCTTCCATAGATAGGAATGTATACAGATGATACTGTGTAAGTTACAGGATCAGGAATCATGGATTATCAGGTCCAGCAACCTTCTAGAAGGACTACCTATCCTTCAAGATTCAAATCGCAGAGACAGAGTATCCAAAAAGAGATGTAGAAATGTGCTTTTTACACATTCAGAATCTGAAAGATACTTGGGGAAGTGGATTTTGAGAGTGCTCAACTGAATAGTATGGAACATAATTGTAGATTCAGCTGAATATATGCCATGACGACATTTACCAAAGAGGCTGTGTTCCATCTACCCACACACACTCACACTCTGCTCTCAAAGGTCCCCTTCTTTGGGGCCTTGATGAAGACATTGGTGCAGGAAAGCACCAAGATATTACAAAGGATCTTTGCTGGCTGTTCTCACTGGACTGCAGTGCTTGGGGGGGTGGGGGGTATCATTTGAAAGGGTGTCACAATTGCCCTGAAGAAAAGAGGAACCAGGAGTGGCAAAGTAATGATCAGAGGATAAGTAGGTGGGGAAATCTAACAGTGACTTATGTACAACTCCTGTTCCATGCTTTAACCAGATCTCAGGATCCTGTACCACCCCAGTAGGGACCCAGCCTACCCAACATCACACATCCCCTGCATGAACAATTTCATGATTAGGATCCTAAAGTCAAGAAACCTTGGTAGACACCTGTATGATAGAGAAGTAAAGATAAATACAATAAAAATAGAGCACAGGCAAGCTTAGATTCTGATGTCCAGAATTTGGGAGCCTATTGAAATATCTCTTCCAAAGTAAAAGCAAGTGGTTTCATTTTGTTCTCCCATCATTAGGAAGACATTCAACACTTAGACTATCTCTTTGGGATCTTGGGACAATATCTACCCTATTTGACTCTTATGAACTAAACTATTTTCTTGGATGACCCAAAAAGCTCTCCTGGTCTGAGCTATAGAACAAATTCTGCTGCTCAAATATCTCTTTGATATTAGGTGGAAATTCCCTGTTACTTGAAATATGAGTTACATTGCTCTCATTTTCAAGGCCGATGGAATTTCAAAACCCTCCTTCAGATTTCCGTGCTTGTGTCTACACAGTGTCTTCCAGTTCTGGGATCCTTCTTCCACAATGATGTCACTTAGTTATAATACCACAGTGCACATATAATGCGGTAGGAGGGACAGACCTGTAGATAATGACTGCGGTTCTCATGTGGGCAGAAAGACCTCTGCTGTATTCATTATCTTCCTTCCCCCCATCCATCTGAGTTGCATTTGTTCCAAAGCATGGCAGCTTCCAAGACTTCTCCATCTGCTGCATGACCCAAAGTTTCAATCTCAAAAAGTATATGTGCTTTGTGGTGTTGCTACAGTTTTTTCTATTAACTTTGATCAATGGACTTGCTCTACTAAGAGGCATGCTGACAATCCTTGGGTTCCAAAAGCACTTGCTCCTTCCTGCATTGTGCAACAGCCAAAATATATCCCCCCTGATGATCAGGATCCCCCACCCCTGCCGGAATGGTTACCCTTGTTTTGGCGGGCCCACCCAGTAAGTCATGAGCTGGGTGGCAATCTCAACTTCCAGTTTAATGGGACCATCACTGTGTTCCTGATGTGGAAAACAACAACTTCCACTGGAAGTTGGGGGAATGCAAAGCAAAATACGTACAAGAGTGTGGGTAGGTATGACAGTGACAGACTCCACTCCCATGTCTATCTGTTGGTTCTGGATGCTCATTTTTTTGGTGTAGAGAAACACCACCATCTACTAATCACTGATTAAGAGCATACGCTGCATCCTGTAGGACACCATTCCAACCGCTCAAGGTGCTGGCTTCCAACCGATACTAATCACTGGGTCTCCATTAGGTTATTTCATCATTCTGAAAGGTCCCCATTATATGGGTGGTGAAGTGGCTTTTGAATATCAATGAATCCACTGAGCTTGGTAGGGGGAAGGAGGCTGTAGAATAATTTCCTTGGTCAGAAGAAAGATTTTGTGGGACACCACTACCATGAATAAGGCATTTAGTAAGTTTCCTCTTGGTGTCACAGAAGCATCATACCCAATGTTAATGTCTATTCCAGTAAGCATGAATCACCGACCCCTCCACAAAGGAAAAGTTCAAATGTAATCTAACTGCCTCCCAGTAGCTGGCTGGTTTTCCTCCACTCCAGGATCCAGTGCTGCATCAGGGCTTACAGTTGGTCCCTGATGCTGGCAAGTTGGTCACTCAGCTTTGGTGGTAGATGTTAGCCTCACTTAAGGGATGAGCCCCATCTTTTTCATCTTTGGTTCACTTTGTCCACCATTGCTCCACTAAAAAACCACTGAGATGGCAGAGGATAAAGGCCGTTTGGTAGTAACAGGGCACATTGTCTACTTAATTATAAGGAGGCTCTCTCAAAGGGAGCACCCATTAGTGAAAAATCACACGGGCCATAAATATTCTCACATTTTGAGGGGCTTACCCACATTCTTTTCCCTAGATCTTTCTGTCACTTTTTCTCTAGTCTCATTCTTTCCAAATCTCTGTCCATCTGGCCAAAATTAAAGCACAGCCCATGAAATAGTATACATTCTGATTTCAGGCCGTCTTTATCTTCAGGAAAACAGAAAACAGGTACCATTTGCCATTCTTTCTCGTGAAAGAAATTCTCTTCTCTGCGGTCCTCCAAGGCCATACCTGAATATGAATACAAAGCCACAGCAGTCCAGTTCACACTGGTGCAAGCATATCTATGGCACCATTTGTAAACCATGTTCAAATTTTTCCCCACCTTGATCAGACTGCCCATGGAAGAACTCCCCATGGAAGCTTAACAATGGGTTGAGATTAAGATGGTTCTTCAGGACTGAGTACACTGATGCTGTGAGCCGCATGTTCCTCAATTTATTTACTCCTATAAGACCCACTTGAACCTCATTCCACACTCATACCACCTCCAAATGACGAGGGAACACTAATCATGCACTCAAAGTTACGGCTTTATAGTTCAGTCAATACCCAGCCCATGATGGAAAGTTCAGATTAAATGGTCAATTGCTATACAGTGGTCAGTCTCTACCAGGGCCCCAAAGCAAGCCAAGAGCTATTTCTTAGCAGAGAATGGTCACATTGCAGAGGAGGGTATGGCTTTGCTCAAAACCCAACCACTGGTACCGTAGAGCCTATACACCCTCATGATGCTGTCCGTATAGTAGACAAGCATGATATTCTGTGAGATAGTGAGAGAACCAAGTCCCTATGCCAATCAGAATATAGAAAACTATTTCTAGTGTTTCCTGCTTATTAGAACAGGAGGGAAACAAAGGATAATTTTCAGGATAATAACTTCATACCAGACCAAGAACCATGCTGATTTATTTTGGTAAAATGATCACATTGGGCTTTCCCTTGAGTAGGATTAGGTGTCTGGTAATTTACTGTCACTTTCCAAGAACTGTGTATCTTCTACACAGACAAAACTCTTATGTTAAATAAGGTTGTGAGAGAAATCACTATTTCTGAATCTTTCGAGTTGATGTCTGCCTCCCTCCTGCCAATGAATGTGGCTTTTTCCTTTGGTCTACAATTTTGGTAAGGAGCAGACATGTCAATGAAATGTCCTTCACCCTTCTTACCATTCTTGCCTTCAGTCCACAAGAGCTAATGTGGAGGTCCCACTAACAGCTGGGTGCACCTGTTTCCATCTCTAGATTCAGGAAATAAACAAATGCCAGGCTAAAGACACAGTGTGACATGGTGAGATTTGGGTTAAATCTGTCTTTACCTCATGACCCTCATAAGAAGCCCATTCCTACCAGTGGACCACAGTAATATTCTAAGTCCTGTGACTCAGAGCCAGAATCCAACCATTCCAGAAACTTCTGGGTAGTTTCTTTCTCCTAGTAAATGGCTGTAGACCCTTCTTAAAAAGGACAGGAGAGAAATTTACAATATGTACTTGTCTTCTTACCAGAAAGTTATTCTTCAAGGGTACCCTAATCCCTCCCATTTATTCAGGGAACTATGGTCAGTGAACTGAGTCAAGTCAGAGGAGTTCACGCCTTTCTCCTCATGCTGACCCAAGTCAAATCTGGTTTGACGAGCTTAGCATTTTTAGTTATACCTATCAAGTATAACCTTAGTGGACTGCCCAAAGATTTCACCACCAAAGATCTCTGTGGTTCAAAGCATGCTAATTACTACCCTACCACCCTCATCCCTGCCACCTGTTAAAGCAATGGGACCTGCTTGCTGTCAGAGATATATGTTGCTGTTTGATTTCAGCTGCCCTGGAACCTCCCTGTTGGGGAGGGAGCCTATTTCAATGGCAGCAACTCTCATCTCCGCCTCTGGCCTATGGAGGATGGGCATTACAGCTTTTTGTGAAGACGCTGGTGTTCCTCTGAACAATATATTCCTCCATGCACCAAGGTTCCCAACTTTCAGTCAAGAGTCAAGGAAACAAGCCCATCCCCAGTCCTTGTGACAGCTCATTAGGTGCAGAATCTTTGACAAGCTGATCCATATATATAAATTCAGCAGGATCAGAAATCATGTTTGGCACCCTTGTAACCTATCCCATGCATATTCTTGTGGGCTGTGCTACTTTAAATTTTTAAATCTTATAAATCTTTTAGTACCTAAGACTTCTGCTCCCAGATGTGATTATGCAATTAGCCCCTGAGGCATGTTGGGATCTGACTCTCATTATAGGTCAATTATGGTGAGCGAGTTAACATCCGCAAAGAGACTACCTCAGGCCACTGCTGCCTGGTCTTCCAGCAAGGCCTCATTAGACTGCAGTGGGTTTACTGCTGGAAATGACAGTTCAGTGAGGTCGGGACAATCAAGACAATATGACTCACTTGAGTCTTATCAAATGTCTTCATTCTCTGGATCTCAGCCTTTAATAATCAGTGCCCTAACTTTTCACCTAAGTAATTGGGCAAGGCAATGAATTCTACTACATTGCCAATCAGGAATCCATGGAATCAGTCTCTGTGTCCAATTTTATGCTGTTTCCAGGCCTGACTTGCAACTTTATTATACGTTTAAATGTACCAGATTCTACGTGCTCCACAGAGACCCCCTCATCACTTGCCACTCTGTGCATGCCAACCCAGTTTCCACAAGCCATCATCAATGGTTCTATGTCTCAGGCCTCCTGAGACTGATGCATCTCACACAGGGAAGCATCCCACCGATGCTGGAAGGGAAGACTGGAAGAGTCAAGGAATGACTGTATTACCCTGGAAGCAGCCTGTTTCCATCCATGTTTGACAAGAGTCTCTTCACCCCAAGGGTGAGATACCTGGGGCACATTCCAGACTGCCATCCAGAGTTCTCCAGTAAGAAAGCTCTCCAGCTGCTGGTATAGATAGCTTGCTTGATAATGCACCTTTTACTGGCTACTGTCCCTTTCCTGACTCAGTTTTTCACTGCTATACTTGGCATTTCCTCCCAAGTAAACTACGTTTGATTTTGCTTCTGGGGAAATCCAAATGAACACAGGCAGTAATAGAAACTGCATGTCTTAAATTAAGATGTTGAATCACTGAGTTAGTTTAATTATTAAAGTTCCTTGGCCCATTTAGTAGAAGACAGCCCAACTAAAACTCGTTTTATTTCTTATTCCTTCCATGGTGGATTATCATAGCAGACAGTGGATCTGCCCAAACCTTGTTTTCAATGGGTTCTCCGCTCCAGGTGACCACAGGTGACCATTTAAGTCTTACAAAGGGATGGCTAAGACAGCAACACTCCATCTACTAATGTTAACTGGCACCTCTGTATTTTCAAACCTGCTGAGCCAGAGGGCTAATCTCAGATTTCCATTTCCTTGAGAGTTGTTTCTCACCACAACTGCTGCTACCGATTACTCTTATTTTTTTTTTTTATTTTTTAACGTTTTATTTATTTTTGAGAGAGAGAGAAAGACAGAGCATGAGCAGGGGAGGGGCAGAGAGAGAGTGAGTCACAGAATCCAAAGCAGGCTCCAGGCTCCGAGCTGTTAGCACAGAGCCCGACACGGGGCTCTAACTCATGAACTGCGAGATCATGACTGAGCCAAAGTCGGTGGCTTAATGGACTGAGCCACTCAGGTGCCCCCCAATTACCCTATTAATCGGTTTTCAAGGCAGGCAATGAAATCTTCTCTAGCTAGTTTAAGCAAAAAGAAATTTACAAGTTACTTATAGGCTTATTGAAGGGCTGAGGAAACTGTAAACTGAATTCGAGGACACTTAGAAACACACCACAAAAGTATATTACCAAGGTCACTTCCGCCTCTGTCACCATCAAGAAGCCGCAGAACCCAGAAGCTGCCTCGACCATCACCAGCCCCCAGAGCAGGGTCAGAAAAAGACCAGAATAGGAAGCTATTTTCATTTTTTTATTATTTTTTTAAGTTTACTTATTTATTTTGAGAGAGACAGTGTGAATGGGGGAGGGGCAAAGAGAAAGGGAAGGAGAGAGAATCCTAAGCAAGCTCCACACCGTCAGTACCGAGCCTGACACGGGGCTTAAACTCAAGAAATCGTATCCTGACCTCAGCTGAAACCAAGCGTCGGATGTTTAACCAATTAATTAATTAATTTAAAAAATAAATAAAAGACAGGAAATGACACTTTCAGCCGGGGGTTCCAGAATGATGCCATTTCTACCACAACCTATGCTGAAGCTCCTCCCCCTTGGTTCATTTCGGAACCAAAGACTCATGCAAATGCATCTGATTGGTAGATCCTAAATGACTTGGAAGCACTATCTCCCTGGGCCTTCCAAGATGCTGAGCGATAGAAGGGAGTTGGAATGAGTTGTAACTAACAAATCCACATTACCAACTGCATCGTTCATTGATACAAAGAAAACATTCATTAGTAGTTCAAGAAAATAAAATATAAAGAAACTAATTATTCATTAACTATACTTCTTCATTATATCATCCTCAGTATCCTTAAGTCTTGGCCCAGATTTCCATTGAACAGACTGCCAGCTTCTCGTTTGAGCTCATCAAATGTATATGATCTCTCCTGCTCCCTGCAAAAGGAAATACACATTTCTTTTTGACAAATGCTGCTGGGACAACTAGACAGCCACATGTAAAAGGATTAAGTTGCTATACTTCCTTACACCATACACAAAAATTAACTTCAAATGGACATAAACCTAAATATGAGCTAAAACTTTTCTTAAAAACAATCTTAGAAGAAAACATAGGAGTAGATCTTCATAACCTTCATGTAGGCAAACACTTCTTAGATATGATAGTAACAGCACAAACAGAAGGGGAAAGAGAGAGACACACACACACAGAGAGAGAGAGAGAGAGAGAGAGAGAGAGAGAGAGAAAGGAAGAAAGAAAGGGGGAAAGAAAGAAAAGAAAAAAAGGAAGGAAGATAGAAAAGAAAAAAGTGGACTTCCATAATTAAAATATTTTGTGCCTCAAAGGATACCATCAAGAAAGAGAAAAGGAATAAGAAAGAATAGGAAAAACTATTGGCAATCATATATATGCTAAGGGACTTGTATCCAGAATATATATTTTTAAAAAATCTCTTGAAAGTCAACAACAATAAAAAGACAAACAAACCCATTTTTTTGGAAGGGTCAAAAGATCTGGATAGACATTTCTCCACAGAGAACATACAAATAAGCACATGAAAATATGTTCAGAATCTTTAGCCATTAGGAAATGCAAACCAAACCACAGTGAGACACGGCTTCATACGCACTTGGGTGGCTACAATCAAACACACAGATAAGAACATGCGTTGGGCAAGATGTGTGCAAACTGAATGCCTTGTGCATTGCTGACAAGCATGTAGAATGGTGCAGCCACTTGGGAAAACAGGTTGGCAGTCCCTCAGAATGTTAAATATAGAGATTCATCTCACCCAGCAGTCCCACTTCTAGGTGTATGTCCAGGAGCAGCGAAAATTTCTGTACACAAATGTATCCAGTAGCATTATTCATAATAGTGCAAAAGTAGAAACAACTCAAATGTCCATCAATTGATGAACAGATAAATAAAATATGGCATATCCATACAATGGAATATTTTTGGTGATAAAACGGAATTAAATACTGATAGATGCTACAATGTGGATGAACATTGAAAAGTGCAAGAAGCCAACTACAAAAGACCACATATTCATAAGGTTCAATGTATATGAAATGTCTAGAATATGCAAATAGAGACAGAAAGATTAGTGGTTTCTGGGAATGGGGGGAGAAGGGACAGGGATGTGGGAGTAGTGATAAATGCCAATGGGTGCAGGGCTTCATTTTGGGGTGGTTAAAATGTTCTAAAATTGAAAAGTTAATTATTGTGCTGGCTGTACAATTCTGTGACTATAGTAAAAGCCATTGAAATGTATACTTTAATGTTTTTTAAGTGTATTTATTTATTTTAGAGATAGACAGGGTGCAAGCAGGGGAGGGGCAGAGAGAGAGAGGGAGACACAGAATCTGAAGCAGGCTCCAGGCTTCAAGCTGTCAGCTCAGAGACTGATGCAGGGCTTGAAACCCACAAATGATCATGATCTGAGTTGAAGTCGAACACTTAACCGACTGAGACACCCAGGCGCCTCAAAATATATACTTTAAATAGGTGAGTTGTACAGTATGTAAATTATATCTAAACAGAGCTATTTTTTAATGGAAATGTAGTTTAATGTATTTTGAATTATACCAACAAATCTCATGACAAATTCTCTGCCCTGAAAAATCTACCAGAACAAAGAAGTTTAATTTCAAACAAATTAGAAACATTTCAAAAGCTAATTTTTTCTAGTGATAACTTTTATATTTATACTTTATGTATGTCCATAGTCCCTTGTTTTCTTATATAATCTTTTATCTTCCAGGTTGTTTTGTGTTTGTTTTTAATTTTAAGTAGGCTCCATGCCCAACGTGGGGCTTAAACTCAGAACCCTGAGATTAAGAGTCACATGCTCTACTGACTGAACCAGCCGGGTGACCCCTGGTTTTTTTTTTTAATGTTTATTATTTATTTTTTGAGAAAGAGAGAGAGAAAGAGCACGAGCAGGGGAGGGGCAGAGAGAGAGAGAGTCAGAACCCAAAGCAGGCTCCAGGCTCTGAGCTGTCAGCACAGAGCCCAATGCAGGGCTTGAACTCAGAACCCATGAGATCATGACCTGAGCCGAAGTAGGCTACTTAACCAACTGAGTCACCCAGGTGCCCCACTGGGCTGTTTATTTTTAATGATATCCTTCAACTCCTTTCTATTGCCTCAGTAATCATCAATGAGTTTCTTTTACTTTCTTCTTTCTTCTTTCTATAAATTTTCAGTTGAATTAGGTCTACTTTATCATAATATGTAATATTTACATTGTATTCCACACTAGTCTCTACTTCATTTTGGCTTCAGATCTACAATTAAACATATTTAATATTTATCATCTGTCTTTGGTCCAACCATCTCTTGGTTATCGAAGCTCATCTTCTACTATATTCCTCATAAAAGTTCATGAGCACAGTATTCTTGCATGTTTAAACTTTCATTTCTAATTTCTGTAGTCTTGAAGATCTAAAAAATTTTGACCTCTTGTTTTGACAGCTTGCAGAATGTAATGGACAAAAGTTATAGTCTACACCCATATAAAAGGAAATTTTCTAAAATAAACTAATATTCTCAAAGGGCCATACCCCAGGATTACATAGAACCAGAACTAGAACATCTTCAGTCAGAATTTCAGCCTAGATATGAATCATCCAGGAAACCTCAAAGCTTGAACTTGGTTTAAGGTGGCCCCGGACGAGTAATGTCCTAGCGCCTATCAGAAACACACAAACTCCCAATGCAGAAATGTTTCTTCAACCTGGGTCTCAAATTATTTCTGTAGATACATTTTCTTTTTTTCTAATATTTATTTATTTATTTATTTTGAGAGCGAGGGAGACAGGGAGTGGCAGAGAGAGAGGGAAAGAGAGAATCCCAGGCAGGCTCCTCTGTGCTGTCAGCACAAAGCCTGACATGAGGCTCCACCTTATGAACTGTGAGATCATGACCTGAGCCTAAATCAAGAGTTGGATGTTTAATTGACTGAGCCACCCAGGTGCTCCTGTAAATACATTTTCAAATGCAATCACTAGTATACAAAAGTACCCACATGTACAAGGAAATGGACACAATAAGCAAAAACCAGGGGAGAAAAGAAACAGAATTGCATATACAGATGGTCCCTAACCTAAAAAGATTCAACTTACGATTTTGTTGTGGTGGTTGTTGTTGTTGCTGTTGTTGTTGTTGTTGTTTTAAGAGAGAGAATGCGTGCATGCCTGCCTGAGCTGGGGAAGGGGGAGAGGTAGAGGGAGAGAGAGAATCTTAAGCAGGCTCCACACTCAGCATGGAGCCCCATGCAGGGCTCAATCTCAGGACCCTGAGATCATGACCTAAGCCTAAATCAACAGTCAGACACTTACCTGACTGAGCCACCCAGGCACCCCTCAACTTAAAATTTTCTGACTTTGTGATGATGTTAAAGCAATACACATTCGGTAGAAACCATACTTCAACTTCTGAATTTGAATCTTTTCCCAGGCTAACGATAGGTAGTATGATACTATGATGCTGGACAGCTCCCAGTCAGCCACGTGACCCAAGGATAAACTACCCATGGGTACAGGCTTACAACCATTCTGTACCCATACAGCCATTCTGTTTTTCACTCCCAGTGCAGTATTCTATTAATTACATGAGATATTCTATGCTTTATTATAAAATAGTCTTCGTGTTAGATGATTTTGCTGCACTGTAGGCTAGTATATGTGTTCTGAACATGCTTAAGTTAGGCTAGGCTCAGCTACAACGTTTGGTAGATAAGGTGTGTTAAATGCATTTCAACTTCCAATATCTTCAACTTCCAATGGGTTTATTGAGACATAACTCCTATTGTAAGTCAACGTAGATCTGTATTTCAAAATAATTGGACTTATTAGACCCAGGTTATTAAATAACTCTACTCACTGTGCTTGAATAAATAAAAGGATGAGTTTGAAATTAACTTCAATTAGAAAGTTAAATAGTAAGTTAGACATAACTGAATAGACATCATGAAATAGAATATTGGCCAAAAAAATTTTCCAAAAATTACTGCCTAAATAAAAATAAAATAGAAAATACTGATGGGACAGTAAAAGACATAGAGAGAAGAGTGATAAGATCTAATCTACATTTAATTTCACCCAGGAAGGAGATATGAGAGGGAATGGTACAGAGACATCGTTTAAGGAGGAAATCATAACAATTTTTCAGAACTAATGAAAGATACCAGTCCATAAATTCAAAAATCCTAACACATCCCAAGTGGATAAATAAAATGAAATTTATCTATCGAAACATCATAGTGAAATTTTATATAAGCAAAGACAAAGAGCAAATATTATAGCAGCCAGAGAAAAAAGAAACTTTCTGACTATACAACAGCACCAATGGAAACCAGAGGCAGGAGTATGGTATTTTCAGTGTGCTAGTAGAACAGAATTGTCAGTCTAACATTCTCTAATGAAAAGACCTTGCAGGAAGGAACATGAAATATATCCATTTTCAGATAAAACCCAGGAAAGGATACAAGAAATAGACATGCACTAAATATAATATAATATAATATAATATAATATAATATAATATAATATAATACAATAGTCATGCATGCTCATAGGCAGAAGGAAAATGCTCCCAGATGAAAGCAATGAAGAGCAAAGAAAATATGAAATGTGTTGGGAAACTCAAAATAAAGTTGACTATAAATTATAACAATCATATCTTGTGGGGTTTACAAATATGCAAAGCATTAAATGTCATAGTAACAAAGAAATCAGGAGGCCGGTGAATGGAATGCATGTGTTCTAAAGTAACCATATTGATTAACTTCACATTTGGTAAGTTAAGGACATATGCTAATCTTTGAAGGAGTAGAAATAGATTATATAAATTTCAACTATGTAATTGCAGGGTGGAGAATGAAAGTCATATATATATATATATATATATATATATATATTCAAAAGGAGGCAGCAAAAGAGAAAAGAAAGAACAGCAAACAGAACTCACAAAATAAGGAGATATGTTTAAACTTAATCGTTAGCAATTGCATTAAATGTGAGGCAATTTTAAAATTCACTTAGAATACAAAAGATCATGGTTTTTTTTTCAAAAATCTGGCTATATGCTCACATTTCAAATATAATTGCAAGTATAAGTTTGAAAGTACAAGAATGAAAAATATAGATGTGGTAATTCCAGCCCTTCCCAGCCACGGGAACCTTGTAGGGGGGGTACCCAGCAGACAGCAGAATAACAGTGTCAACAGCAGTGCTTAGCTGGAATGATTCAAGGATTGAGCTGCCATCAGCCATCTTACCTCCTGCATAGAAACTGCTGGTGGAATTAAGCCTAACAGAGGCGAGTGGGTATGAACCACTGAGACCCAGAGCCCTCTGATGTGGTTCGAGCCCCTCCACCCACCCATGATGGAAGTTGCATGGACCCAAACGTTACCTTTCTTGTGTAAATTAGTTCGGGTTGGGTTTTTGTCATCTGTGATGAAAGTCTTATCGTAATAGAGGTAAATCATCTCTACTACTAAAACCAGGCATTGAGGACTGCCAGCCTTCAAGAGCTCCCCCAGCCAAGGCGTCACCTAATAAATGCTCTCCCGAGAGGCCTCTTGTCTTAGGAAGCTGTTCTTCTTGCTCATGACCAAGTATCTTCTTCTATTCAGAACCTGGGGAGTGTCATTTCCAGGGAGACAAGACTTGAAACTAGGGATACTGAGGACATTCTAAGCAGGAATGGGAGGAGTCTGTGTTAAAAGGACATGATCCTGGACAGCTCAGTCGGTTGACCATCTACTCTTGGTTTTGGCTCAGGTTATCATCCCAGGGTTGTGATATTGAACCCTGCATTAGCTCTACCCTGACAGCTCAGAGCCTGCTTGGGATTGTCTCTATCCTTCTCTCTCTGCCCCTCCCCAGCTCATGCATGTGCACGTGCACGCTCTCTCTCTCAAAATAAATGAGTAAATAAACTTAAAAAAAAAACAAAAACAAAAAACAAAAACAAAAACAAAAAAAACAAAAAAAGATGAGGCAAAGGAGACAAACCTTCCCAGTTCTTCCCAGTTTGGAGTTTTGGCTCGGGCCAGTCCTATTCACACATTGTGACATGGATAGAGGCACATTTGCAGCGAGCACAGTGGAAACCAGAAGGATGAAGTTTAACTGAAATGTGTTCTTTTACATTTTATCCATTTGGCAAATAATGTCATATTGGAAGTAAATAAGTTTTACAAGAACCAAAATTTAAGAATAGTAAAGAATAGTATAATAAAAAGGCATGTCAGGGGGCTGCCTGGGTGGCTAAGTTGGTTAAACTTCAGTTTGGGTCATGATCTCAGGGTTCATGAGTTTGAGCCCTGCATCAAGCTCTGGGTTGACAGTGCAGAGCCTGCTTGGGATACTCTCTGTCTCCCTCTCTTTCTGCCTCTCTCTCTCTCTCTCTTAAAATAAATAAACTTTAAAAAAAAAAGCTATGTCAGCTGCAACTGATAATAATCATCATATTGTAGCAAAAAACTGCTCCCCATTTTGAATGTTGCCAAGGCTAACCTTGGCAGGTGTGATGGGTAACACGTGGGAGGGTTGCTGTCTTTGTAATCTCAAATCCTATTCTCAGTTCTTAACTCCTGTGCCTTAAGGGACAATTGGTTCATCTGTTTGGATCAACATCTCCAAGCATTGCTGCAGGCAGCATGACTCCATTTACCTGACAATAGAGCACGAGTTGTAATGAATGTTCTTCCTCCTGTGGTCTCTCCTCTTCACCAAACATCAGTCACAGGACGGACCTCTGGCACCACCTCTTTGCACTCAGAGATGCCTAGTCCTGCCCAAGGTAGACCCCCACCTCCACATGGAACACAAGAAGTCCAGTGGAGAGGAGGGTATGTCCCCCACCTCCACATTTCCATGTCCTGCCCGGCTTCCTGAGAAGATAAGATACTTGGCTTACTTTTTGAACCACTTCCCCACCACCCTCCCCAAATGCAGCAAATGTTCTATTGAAGTCTTAATAAACATGATTTTTAACACATCAGCCTGAGTGCCTTTCCCTTTATTCACCATATGTTCACTCTCGTTCATCCTTCAGATCCAGAGCCTTTCCCAATCCCACATCCAAATTTTTATATGACTTATACATACAGTAATTATAGACTTACTGTTTTGATTAAAAATTTTTAATGCATTTCTCCCTCTGAGCAGGGGAGCAGCCAGTCAACAACCATACCCCTCTAAGCCTTCTAAACAAATCCCAATTTGTTGGAGGATCTGCTCTTTTCTAAAGGCACTGGGGACACCAGTCCTTCCTCCGAAACCAAATACAGACACTGATTAGACAAACTAACATAGAGCCAAGATTCAATGAAAAAAGATAGATCATCTCTCTGCATTCCCAAGAGGGTTGCAAACTTATTGTCTACCATTTTACTGTGTTTTCAATCAGGTTTCCAGTCCAGACCTTTTCTACAGCAGCCAAGTCGTGTGTTTGCTACGGAATGCTAAGGTGAGGATGCCAGCTTGACGTTGTAAATGCCAGGTCCAGAGGAGCAGTGTAGATGGGCTGCCCAGACTTCCTTTCTTTCTGTGTTGCTCTGAATTTTATTCAGATCCAAGGAAGGTTCTGGAGGGCTCAGACTCTGGGGTCCATGGGGTTTATTCATGGCCCATAAGGGCTGTCCTCTGATGTGGTCTCAAGTTGGCTCTGAATTTGTAGATGGGGTGCAGTGGTGCATGAGTACCTGGCGTGAGGGGCCCCAAACAGACCAGGTTCAGCCACTTGCTGCTGACAAAATTCAAAGGCAGAGCAGTGGTGGTGAGAAAAGAAAGGAATTTAGGGGCCCCTGGGTGGCTCAGTTAAGCGTCCGACTTTGGCTCAGGTCATGATCTCTTAGTCTGTGAGTTCAAGCCCCACACCGGGCTCTGTGCTGACAGCTCAGAGCCTGGAGCCTGCTCCAGATTCTGTGTCTCCCTCCGTCTCTCTCTGCCCCTCCCCTGTTCACACTCTGTGTGTGTCTCAAAAATAAAATAAAAACATAAAAAATTTGGAGAATTGGTTGAGGGTAAGTCTCCAGACCAACATAATTCAACCAAAGAAGGAGGGAGGCAGGCTCCAGCATCCACCTGGATCAGATAACACAGTTTAAAAACTACATCAGTATATGAAGCACAGCCTCAGCCCAGCCCTCAAACATCAGAAATGAGAGACAAGGGTGCCTGGGTGGCTCATTTGGCTGAGCATCTACTCTTGGTTTTGACTCAAGTCATGGTCTCACAGTTCGTGGTATCGAGCCCCACATCAGTTTCTGCACTGACAGCACAGAGCCTGCTTGGAATTCTCTCTCTCTCCCTCTGTCTCTGCCCCTCCCCTGCTGGTTCTCTCTGTCTCTCTCTATCAAAATAAAAATAAATAAACATTAAAAAAAAAAAAGGGGGCATCTGAGTGGCTCAGTCAGGTAAACGTCCGATTTCGGCTCAGGTCATGATCTTGCTGTTCATGAGTTCGAGCCCCACGTCAGGCTCTGTGCAGACAGCTGGCTCTGTGCTGATGGCTCAGAGCACAGAACCTTCTTCAGATTCTGTGTCTCCCTCTCTATCAGCCCCTCGCACACTTGTGTTCTTGTCTCTCTCTCAAAAATAAATAGAAACATTAAACATTTTTAAAAAGAAATGAGACAACATACACAAGTCAACAATGGCCAGACTATATATAAAAATAAAACTCTGTCCCACAATCTGCAGCAAGTTAGTTGTCCAGAACACCAACCCTTTACCTGTAATAAACAACCCAGAAAGCCAGCCTGTTATAAGCCAGGTAAGCAGGAAGCCAGGGAACTGTCTGTAGTGACAGTCCAGGAAACCAAATAATTCCTCTAACAAAGCCCCAAATGCCCAGGACTTGATCAATAACTGTCAGTATTACTCATTTTTGTGGCTGCTTCCAACTTAGAATCAACCAGAGAAAGTCAAAATGCACCCCTAACCAATCACACTGGACACCCTGCTTCTAGTTAGGCACCTCTGGCTTCCCCACACCACCAGCTTCCAATCAGGGCACACCTGGACCCTATTCTTTTTTTTTTTAACTATAAAGTTTTCCCACCCTTCTGCCTGCCTTTGAGTCTGTACCAAAACCAAGTGATAGGGGCTGACTCTTACTGTAGTGAGCTCCGAATCAACAGCCTCCTCCTTTCTCGTTTGGTTGATCTTTGTTTATTTCCACAGAAACTTGGACCTTAAAAGAGAAATAAATATGAGAGTAAGGAAACTCATCTCGAATAAAACCAGGTGATTGAGGCTGACTCTACTGCAAATTTCTGCAAGACAGGAGCAGTGTCTCAATGTCCCTCTATCTCTCGGAGAACACAGGATTTTTTATCCAGCAGGACTTTTCTCCCTTACCGGGTCAGCAGAGCACCATACTTAGGCTTACTGTGGGAGACCTCTCCCAGTTGAGTCTGACTTCAAAGATGGTGGCAGGACAGACTACGTAATTTGTGTGGCCGGTGAAAAATAAAATTCGGGTCCTTTGTTTAAAAATCATTAAGGGGGCACCTGGGTGGCTCAATCAGTTAAGTATCCGACTTTGGCTCAGGTCATGATCTCATGTTTGTGAGTTTGAGCCCGGCATTGGGCTCTGCACTGACATTGTGGAGCCTGCTTGAGATTCTCTCTCTGTCTCTCTCTCTCTCTGTCTTTCTCTCCACCTCTCTCTCTCCCTCTCTTTCTCCTTGTCTCTCTGACCCTCCCGCACTCACTTTCTCTCTCAAAATAAATAAATAAACTTAAAAAAATAAAAAATAAAAATAAAAATCATTAAGAATTTGGAGCTCCTGGGTGGCTTAGTCCGTTAAACGTTTGACTCTCTTGATTTCTGTGCATGTCATGATCTCACAGTCATGGGATTGAGCCCTGCAACCAGCTCTGCACTGGGATTCACGCTCTCTCTCTCCCTCTTCCCCACTCACATGCTCTCTCTCTTTCTCTCTAAAATAATTTTTAAAAATCATTAAGAATCTAAAGGAGCAGTAACAGAGCTTGAAGCCAAGTATGTGTCTCTAAATTGCTGACAAGCTGGCATTTGCATGCCCTGCACAATGGACTCAGAGCACCTGGTGTAGACTGCCTGGGATCCAGTGGAGCTGGAGCGAGGTATCCCTCTCACACATGCCACTGGATCACAGCTCTGGTCTTTGCAAACCTAAGTACACAATTTTACCTGAATTAACTGCGTAGGGAATGTTATGCACTGAGCGTTTGTGGTCTCCCCAGATTCTTGTGTTGAAATCCTAATCTTCAGTGTGATGGTATTTGGAGGTGGGGTGGGTCATGGGAGAGCAGCCTTCATCAAAGGGATGGGTACCCTCGTAAAAGAGACCCCCCCCAGACCTCCCTTCCCTGTCCACCATGTGAGGACACAGCGAGAAGTCAATCTGCAACCAGAGAGAGGGTTCTCGCCAAAACCTGGCCATGCTGGCACTCTCACTTTAGATTTCCAGCTTCCAGAATTGTGAGAGATAAACGTCTGTTGTGTATAAGCCACTCAGTCTTGATGGTTTGATACGGCAGGGTGCACAGGCTAAGACAGGATGGGCACTGGTTCATTTTATAAGAGGAGGTTTTCATCAAGGCCAGTGCAATGGTAGGCGAGTCCCAGTGGCTCCTGGACCGCTTCAAAAATGAAGACATCAGAGCCTTGAGATTGAACCAACTCAACTTTAAGGCCCCGAAAGAAGCCTCGAGAAACAGGCCAAGCAGCAGCTGCCAACAGGAGTCTGGACCTGGCTCTGCCACCATCAAGAACCCCTTGGCTAAGACAGAACAGAATAAGAAATTAAGAACAGTGTCTTTTCACTGTGATGACTTTGGACTTTGAACTCACAAAGGAAGGAGAACTTGATTTTGAACATTGTAACTTCCATTTGCAAGGTGACTTAATTGGTGATTCTTTCTCCCTGGGAATTTGTTAGCTTATGGTGGACTTCCAGACATCTCTGCTTCTGGCATTTTATCATTGGAATATCTTTGAACGTAAGTTATTGGAAAATCACCATTGTTACATAATCACATTTCTAGAAATTCCTTCGTAACCTGGGACAGTAAATTCAATCAAGAGAGAACTACTAGCACTAAATGTAGAATAACTATCAATTTAATTACTTAACTGCTAAGGCTTTTCGAGCTTTCTAGGGGGTAAAATCACAGGCCCAAAAGGAGGAACAATGAGCAACAGTCGGGTGTCAGCTTCACTGAAGACAGGAGCGCTGCCCTAAAGAGCTGCTGCTGGTCTCCCAAATGGGGAAAGAGGTTGGCTCAGGCAGTGGACCATGTAACTCTTGATCTCGGGGGTTGTGAATTCAAGCCCCACGTTGGGCATAAAGCTTATTTAAAATAATGATGATGATAATGATAACGATTGATAATGATAATGATGATGGAGGAGGGATTATGGTTCCCTTTCGATGTGTTAGAGCAGCAAGCGCTCCAGGCCAGCGCCACCAGTACCCCATCACACCCCACCCCCAACCCATTCAGTCAGATGCTGGGGGGCAGGGGTGCTCTCAAAAGGCAGTGTTTTCACCAGCGTCCCCCAGGACCCTGATGCAGGTGAAGTCTGAGAACCACTGTTTTAGAGAATTAAAACATAGGGAGCATTAAGACAGGAACACTCTCATTTCTGATGTTTCTCTCCACAACCAGGGTCACAGACTTCTCCTGATTTGCCCGGGACCATCCCGGTCTTAGAACTCAACATTCTGTCCCCGGAGGAGCCCATCTTTGGCAGGCACCCTATCCACATGGACAAAACCCCAGCCTTCCTCCAGGCTCTCAATTGCTTCCTTCTTGTGATTTATCTCGTGGTTTGCTTGAAAAGAGGGACAGGTCATGTGCAGCCTAATGGCCCTCTCCTGCTTTCCTGGAGGGGTCACCTGCCCCAACACCCCCCTCTGGGTCTAGTACTGGAGATTCAGGGAAGGCCCAACACAAATAGGCCAGTGATGTTCACAGGACGGGCAGCAGATGGGCATTTAGGAATCTCTTTGTTCATGTACATTCTCCAACATAGGCTTCATCTGTAAGAATGCCATGTTCTGGACTCCATCTGCTATTAGATGTTATTTATTGGGTCCCACCTAATTCAGTCAAACCTCAGAAAAATCTCAAGCATTAAATGCATATAATTTTCTTAATGTATAAGTGTAAAATCAAGAACTACAGTTTAAAATCTTTTGTATAGTTTGTTTATCTATTTAGAAAGAGAGAGAGAGAGAGTGAGCATGAGTAGGGGAGGGGGAGAGAGAGAGGGAGAGAGAGAGAATCCCAAGCAGGCTCCATGGTGTCAGCATTGAGCCCGATGTAGAGCTCAAACTCGTGAACCATGAGATCATGAACTGAGCCGAAGTCAGATGCTTAACCGATTGAGCTACCCAGGTGACTCAAGAACTACAGCTTAGGTGAAAATGACATATAACATGAGAGAGGGTGTTTGGAGTAAAATGTTTTAAGCCCATGCCGAAGTTGGTTGACATTGTCCTGATGTGATTTAATATTTCTGCTTGGGGCCACACTGGGTGGAAGTGAGGTTTTCCTGAGGAAGTGAATATCCCCACTGTCAAACATCCTAATATATTGCACAGCCAAAAAAACAGATGAGATCATGGGGCGCCTGGGTGGCTCAGTCGGTTGAGTGTCCGACTTCGGCTCAGGTCATGATCTCACAGTTCATGGGTTCGAGCCCCGCATCAGGCTCTGTGCTGACTGCTTTCTCAGAGCCTGGAGCCTGCTTCGGATTCTGTGTCTCCTTCTCTCTCTGCCCCTCCCCCTCTCACGCTTTGTCTCACTCTCTTTCTCAAAAATAAATAAATGTAAAAAAATTTTTTTTAAAACAGATGAGATCGTGCATTTACAACAGCATGGATGGACCCACAGTGTCGTATGCTAAGTGAAATAAGTCAGACTGAGAGAGACAAATACCGTATGATTTCATTCATATGTGGAATATAAAAAACAAGTGAATAAACAACAAAATGCAGAATCAGACCTATAAATCCAGAGAATGAACTGATAGTTGGCAGAGAGGAGGAGAGTGGGGGATGGGCACAATTGGTGAAGGGGAGTGGGAGATACAGGTTTCCAGTTACGGAATGAACAAGTCATGAGGATGAAGGGTACAACATAGGGAATATAGTCAACGCTACTGTCATAGCGTTATGTGGTGACAGATGACAGCTACATGTGCAGTGAGCACAGCATAACGTATAGACTTGTTGAATCTCTACGTTGTACACCTGAAACTAATGTAACACCATGTGTCAACTAGACTCAAAATTTTTTTTGAAATCCTAGTAAGTCAACTGTGAGTCAGAAAACAATGATGTTAAAAATATGCTTTAGCCTAAGGCAGGAGGAATTGGGGAGAGGAGGAGAAAGGGAAGGAGGGAGGGAGGGAGGGTGCTATAGATTGAATGTTTCAAGTCCCCTCAAAGTTCGTATGTTGAAATCGAACCTCCAATATGACGGTGTTTGGAGGTGGGGCCTTGGGAGGTGGCCAAGTCATGAAGACGGAACCCTCACGAATGGGATTAGTGCCCTTACTTTAGAGACCCTGGAGAGCTCCCTGCCCCTTCCACCATGGGAGGACACGGCAAGAATATGGCTGTCTGTGAACAGAGAACAGGTTCCTCCTCGCTGGCACTCTGGTCTGGACTTCCAGCCTCAGAGCTATGAGAAATACATGTCTGCTGTTTATAAGCCATTTATAAGTTTATAAGTTGTTACTACAGCAACATGAACAAAATAAGGTGGACAGACAGATGAATAGCGGGAGAAAGAGAATTAATTAATAAGTTTTATCTTCTCAATTCTTCTAAAGCATAATGTTGATTCTGATATTATCATTTATACTTCGTGGCATTCTGAAAAAATCAACACACTGGCATATGTGCTGTAGCCTCTCAATAAACGTGTGAGTTGATTAATTAAAGAAAGAGAACTCTTTCTCCTTGCTCAGAAACCATTACTTTTTCATGTAATCAGAAACTTTGTTCCTTTTTTAATAATTTTTTTAAGTTTTATTTTTATTTATTTTTGAGATGGGGAAGGGGCAGAGAGAGAAGATGAGTAAGAGAGAGAGAGAAATTGAGAATCCCAAGCAGGCTCTACACTGTCAGCACAGAGCCCGATGTGGGGCTTGAACTCATAAACCATGAGATCATGACCTGAGCTGAAATCAAGAGTCAGACGCTTAACTGACTGAACCAACCAGGTGCGCCCAGAAACTTAGCTCCTAAATGAGTATTACTGTTGTGGTTATTGTTTTTTTCCCTTTTGACATTTTCAGCCCGTTCTTCCTCTTGTATTTTACCTGCAGTGCAATTCTCAACTGTCTGATTGTCTTTTTACTCCAAAGCTCCAGCCAAGGCTACCATAAATAAGCATGTTTGCTTTCTACTGAGAGGACACAAAAGATGATTTTCACTTCCTGAAAGAAAATCAAGTCAGGGCGCCTGGGTGGCTCAGTCGGTTAAACGTCCAACTTTGGCTCAGGTCACGATCTCATGGTCCGTAGGTTCGAGCCTTGTGTCGGGCTCTGTGCTGACAGCTCAGAGCCTGGAGCCTGCTTCGGATTCTGTGTCTCCCTCTCTCTCTGACCCTCCCCCATTCATGCTTTGCCTTAAAAATAAATAAACATTAAAACAAATTTTTTTTAAATAAAGAAAATCAAGTCAAGGAATCCTTATACTATCTAAAAGTTCAAATGTTTACTACAGACCTTCCACATAGAAGATGTGTGAAATACCAGGTTGAATAAAATGCCATCCCGACACTCCAGAAATTTTTACAAACTCAGTGCATGATATAATGATAATGTTGGAAACTCCTTGAAAAAGATCAGCAAAGCACGCTGTTACTGAAGAAGACAGCAATGGGCATTTGAGGGTGCCTAGCTATGTGGGAGCCTCCCCTGGGAGTCCCAAGTACTTGGGACAGAGAACTGCACACAGGGCTGACAGTGGGGTGCTCAGCTTGGCTCAGGGCTATCAAGATTTAATTATTCCCCATCTGTATTCACAAGCGAGCGAAGCCCAGGACAGTGAGACACTACGGGCACCAGAAAGTCAACCCAGCAATGACATGATCCGTTTGCTTTTTAATAAACATAACTCCGTCAGCCGAGCCTAAGCGCAAAGAAGAAAGAAATCAAGGCCAGTCAAGGGACTGAGGAAACTCTGAAGCCTTTAGTTTGTAATTTGAAACAGGACTCACAAGTGGAGAGAGTGTCAGTGGTTTGTAGGCTGGAGAAATCAGCATAAGCAAAGAAAGGGATGGGAGGTGGGAATATAGGAATATTCTCTAGAAACAGCAGTAGCTTGGAATGACAGGAGCAAGCTGTGTGGGTGCGTGGGGAGCAAAAGAGATGAGCCAAAAAAAAGAAATTGATGGAAACTTGGAGATGAAATAGTCTGAATAATGAATCTTGAAAAGGCCTGGCAAAGAAGCATCATTCAGAATTGAAATTTTTTTAAGGTTCAAGTGAACCATTTTTTAAAATTTCATATTATGTTAAATATGTATGCATGTTATACATTTAGGCTCACAGCTGTGGCATATAAATACTCCCAAATAGAAGCGTCCAAAGGCCTAAACAAAGGAAAGACTCACAGAAGAGCTCTGAATATCATTAATACATCCCAAGGGGCAGGAAAATAATGGTGTGAGAGAACAGCATTGCCATACACAGCCCATCCAGAAAGCAATATTCATATTTTTTATCTTTTTATTTATTTATTTATTTATTTATTTATTTATTTATTTAACAGCTTCACTCACAGTAAGGGCCTTGAGGTAAAAACACAACGCCAGAAATCTTCACCGAGACGCAAACAGCTCTAAAACCTGCCAGTGATATTATCAAATCGTGACATAGTATTTCCAGAAATTATAGGTGCCTCGGGAAAGAAAATATCAAGCCAGATTGCGCAGAGCTTAGCATCACCTCTGAAACATGCAGGAGACCCTTTTCCTTCTTAACCATCCTCCAAAATGACTAAAAGTTCTTCCTTTGCTTTGGGATTTATGGGCATCTTTCGTTGATGAATTCAACGAAGCAACTGGTTACACCCCTCATGGCTGCTGCCCAGCGTGCAAAAACACAAAGAAGAAGCTGTGGGGATCAGGTGGGGGGCATTGGTCACAAACAATCAGACTGTGACAGTTTGTGAAGAGCTCTGAGCTTCTGGGAAGGGAGGTGAAACGGACCTCCACCCTGCCAACCTCTCCCCTCCAGATTGGGTGGTTGAGAAAGGTTCCTGACAGAGTGTCTGAGTCACTGTGGGCTGGTGGCTTAAATACAGGCAGTCATTTGTCAGGGCTCTGAAGGCTGGAAGTCTGAGATTAAGGTGCCAGCAGATCCAGTGTCCGCTGAGACCCCACTTCCTGGCTAGCAGATGGCAGCCGTGTGCAGTCCTCCCCTGGCTGGGAGCAGAGGGAGGGCTGGAGTCTCCTCCACCTGTAAGGGCACCAATCCATCATGGGGCCCCAGCTTCGTGGTGTCATCTAAACCTCACCTCCTCCCACACACCATCACATCGGGGATTAGGACGTCAACATGTAAATGTTGGGGGCCATAACCATAGAGTCTGTAATGCAGAGGGACAAGCTTCTCAGAAGGGGGCACCAGGAAATGGTCTCTACTTCTGTTAGCCTAGTGTCAGTATGGCAGTTACAGACCTGACTACAGAAAGACAGCCCCACCTCAGAACAATCCTGGGGCTTTTTGGTTTTTGTTTAAGTTTTTTATTTTAATTCCAATATAGTTATTCGTGTTATGTGAGCTTCAGGTGTACAACAGAGGGATTCAACAATTCTGTACGTTACTTAGTGCTCATCAAGATAAGTGTATTCTTTAATCTCCATCCTGTTTAACCCATCCTCCCACCCACTTCACCCCCTTTCTGGTAACCATCAATTTGTTCTCTGTAGTTAAGAGTTGGTTTCTTGGTTTGTCTCTCTCTCTCTCTCTCTCTCTTTAGAACAATCCTGTTTTATATGTAACATTTGGGGTTATGGCAGGGAGAAAGCAGAGGTGCCCACAAAGGACAACATTTGGGTGCACTCCCCCAAACGTTGTAGGAAAGCAATACGACAGGAAGTTGTCCATCAGGAAACAGCTTTTAAAACCCATGAACATGAAACTAGAACTCACCAGAGTGTTTGCTTCTTGAATAATTTATCAAATTGCTAATAACGCTGTTTCTGTACTCTTTGCATGTGTTGAAGTATTACATTTCAAGTGGATCAAAGCTTTCTGGGGGCATTCAGACTCACAGAGTAAATTATCATTCATATTTGGCCATTGAGGGAAGCTATGTCTTACACTTACGGTAATTAATGGCTCAAATCCATTTAATATATACATCCCAGGATAAAATAATCTGATTCTTCAAAAAGATCTCATGGGTGTCTTGAGCCATGGGAGTCCTTTACAAGTGTCAGCCTGGAGGGGTGATTCGGAAGTGCTTCTGTCTGGCACAAGAGGTGGGAATATACAGATCCCAGTGTCCATCAACCTACACAGCCTGCCCTTACCTTCTGTAACATCAGCCTTGTCCCAGTGCCTGTCCTGAGAACTTAGCACAACTTAATAGCATAGTGATTTGGGTTTCTCATGGTCTCAGCAGCCTGAGGGATAAATCCAAGCTATTAGATTACATCACCACCAATAGTCCATCCCCAAGCAGGGAAACTGCCTGCCTCGGGCGCATCCCGGGAGTATTTCCTCATCTTCCTGCAGTTCCTCTCTGCTGGCTGGTGGAACCCACCCTTCTGCCCCATCAAGTGGCAGCATGGACTCCTGACCAGCACTTTCAGCCTGGACACCAGAGGACCAAGGGCGTGGGCCCTGACCACGGGCCTCCCAGGACCACTCACTGCCGCCTCCAGCTCAAACCAGAATCTCTTCCTGGGCTCTCTCCTCCCCAGACTATAGGGGTTCTAAGAAGGAGGCCTGCCCATCTGTCTAAAGAAATGAGGGCAGTGACCAAGCTCCTTCCTTCTCCCTCCCTGGTTCCTTCTTCAGTATGCCTCTGGAACCAGTAGGTCCTAGTAGATCCCTGACCTCCTGCCTCCTCCCACTGATGGCCTGCCCGGGTTCCACGGTAGCCACAGTGGGTAATAGTGGACAAGAACTGCCAGCCTCCACGTGTAAGCACCCCACTTCACACCCTCGTGGAATGCTCAGAAATCTCCATTTGCAGCCAAGAAAACAGAGGCACAGTCACACAGGCTAAGTCACACAGCTGGAAGGGGCTAAATGGGAATCAGAACTTGGGGATTCAGCCTCACCCTATGTGGCCTCCCCAGTCACAGTCCTGCCAGCCAGTGGGGAACCTGGGACACTCCAGGCCTGGAGGTGTGCAAATAAACCTCCAGGGACCCAAACCCACAGTATATAAGTAGTTAGGTCCACTCTCTGTGCTCCTGGCCACAGGAGATAGATAGCTAAGGAGTTCCTCAGTGTATGCCTATGAGTTTCTGTCCACCTCTGGCAATGCTGCCTTGCTCTGCATTCTGTGGGCATCCCCATGGTGATCTATGGCTTACCCTACCCATCCTCCTCTCCCCCCTGCCAACATGCAGTCCTTAAAGGAGGCAGGAGAAACGCTCGCTCATCACTTGACCTTTGTAGCATTGCTAAGTCATTCAGGCCTTCAAACATTTGTTCCTCTACCTTTTGGTCCCTACTATGGCTACTATGGTCACTAAGAACAGCAAAAACCAGGAGGGGGTAGGGTCTCCAATGGAGGAGCTCATCAACCCCCCTCTCTCCCACCCGCCCTTTCCCTGAGGAAGGGGTCCTGCTCGGTGCACTTGGCCACAAGGCTGCTCAGTTGGCGCTTGGCATCCAGGACCCAGGTTCTGTCCTTCTGCTTTGGCCCCCTCGAAGAACCTACTAACCCAGAGCCAACCCCACTTCCTGCTGTGCACCTGCTGGCAGGAGGGCCCTGGGGGGAGCCACAATGAGAATGGTGACTGCATCTCCCTCTGGTGGTGTCTGCTCCCAATGGTCTCCACGGTCCTGTCTGTGCCCCAGGTGTCCAAGGAAAGTGTGCCCAGTTTTACTTGGAGCCCCTCTTCCTTCACTCCCTTCCACCTGCACCATCCAGGCCAGGTAGAAACCCACAAGGACAGCAAGTGCCACACTGTGCTCAGATGGCAACTCCCCTCCTCCCTTTGTACAAACTCACACCTCAGCAGAGCGCCTGGACCAGATTCTCCCTTCCGTTAGCAGGCTTGTTCCCTAAGACACACCTGTCCTCATGCAGGCCGATTTCTGGTGGACCTGCCCTTCCAGAAGGAAGGAGTGGATCACATTTTGGTTCAAGCTACAGTTGGTTGCTACTCCCGCCAAAATCTTCCACTACCATCCATAGATAAAGAGCATAATCCATTGCATGCAAAGGGCTTTCAGAACCAGTTAGGAATGTTCTGGAGTCAGTAGCGATGGTTGCACAACATGTGACTGTACTGAGGTCACTAAATTGCACACTCTTCAGTGTTTAAAAGGGTGAATTTCATATTATGTGAGTTTTATCTCATTTAAAAAAAAAGATTGAGCTAAGTCATCATAAAGGCACATTGCTTGACCTGAATTGTTCCCAAATCTGCCCAATAATGAGTCATGGTCAAAAGGAAATCTACTATAAACTCAATATCACGTAAGTCAGAATACGTGCAAATTCTTCAGAACTGGACACTGATTTTGAAAAAGTCGAGGCCATCATCTGTGATGATCGTGGCCATGTGGTGTTTGTTTGTGAGAAAAGCAGTTGGTTTACACCCAGAGATGTAAGGTCGAGAGAAGCAATAAACCCTTCTGTTTGGGCTGCGTTGTGTCATAGAATTCTCAACGGCCTTGAAAACACATTATGCCACCCCAGCAGGGCCATCTGTTGGCTGTGCGTGTACCAGACTGGAAATAGAAATGCCAGCCTTGGAGCGAAGTAAAAGTACTGTGCTTGGGGTGGAAAAGACAGCCCGGTGATCTAACTGCCTCAGGGCAGGGGGCGGGGGACAGTTACTGAGAGGTTAAGAGGGAAGCCTTGTAAGCTTGGCCAAGGAGAGATATCCGTAGGATACAAAGGATGACTTTCTCTGGACCCAAAACTTGACCCAAAATATAAGCAAGTGGCCCACAGTGATGGGATTGCCCACCCTAAGGTCAACCCAAAAGAGCAGGCTGAAAAGGGCTGAATCCAGACAGCAGCGCATTTCTTGGTCCAAAAAAGCTCGAGCTTCGCAAAAAGTGCCAGTGATTTGGATGGCAGTCACACATCGTTATTTGAGCTCAGCTCTAGGAAAATGCCATGAGGGAGTGCCAGTGCCACACCATCTGCACTTTCTGGTTTTATGACCGCACTGAAAGAGAAAGTAGGCCTGGAAGGGCCTCACGGAAAGCTGACCCGGTGCAAGCAGCTGGAAACAGCTGGCACAGGCCTGGGCAGATGCAAATCGCTCCCGCCTTTCTCGGGCCCCATTCTCCCAATTGTGAACATGGGCTTTTCACTCATCTTTTCTCGTTTGTTTTTCTCACCAGGGCTCCCATGCTGCCTAAATGTACATCCAGGTGTGGGTTTAATGAAACGTATGAATCATTATATCACGCTGTTGTCAACGGTGCCTCACACTGGGGCACAAGTCAGATAAGGTTCATGGTGGAAGCAGTGGGGAACACAGACATTCCAGGGAAGGGAAGACAGGTGCACTCTTTCTGGTATTCCCGATCTTCAGCAAGTGACCCTGAGGGCTTCACCTTGTCCCTGCCAGAACTCTGGCCAACCCTCAAGGAGCCTAGGATTTAGAGGACAGAAATGTAAATTTGTGCTCCAGGAAAACTTACCTTTTCCCAGCTCATTTCCATCGGTGGTCTAATTGCTTTCTTTGTGTAAATGTGTCAACATTTTCCATTTACGACTTTCATTCACCCAAAGATCGGATACACTTTTTCCCTTCACATTTATTTAATTAATCTCTACTATCAAACGCATCTCTTCTTTTCAGAGTTATATAAATATACATATTCACTATACATATATTGCTTTGATTCTAGCAGCAATTCCTGTGCTTTGATTTGTTTCCCTTCCTTCATTTCTTGAAATAGAGTTTAGTGTCATTGCTTACCCCCTTGTATTTCACAAATATGGGTATTGAGTGTGGATGCAGGATGCAATATTTTGAAAGGACAAACGAACTTGAAGCTAAATGCCCTTGTACACTTAGTCTATAACAGCATTGCCATTAAGCCATTTTCTTTCTGCATTTTTTTAAGGTAAAGATTAAACGTCACTGAGGATACACAAACTTGAGACTGCAACTAATATTATCCACTTTAAAATATCTTTTGTAATTCTTTTCAAAACTCTTATTAATACATTATCATTTAATTACCCAAGGAAATGGAGGGGACAGTTGGTATGTCATTGCTTTGTATATAAGACATCCAAAGTCCAGGAAATCGCCCACCCCAATGTCATATGATTATATAACGGCACTGTTGTACTTTCCACAAACATCTGGCTTTTGTCTCCCAGGCTAAGGCTTATTCCACCTGACCCCCCCCTCCCCTGGAACAAGAATTGCAAAGCGTCCTCAATTCACCAATAATTATTTAGCACTGATGACTACTACTCGTGGATTTGCCACTGGTTTTCAAATATATGTGAAGGTTACAGTTAGTGAAATTAAAATGTATTCTAAAACGCTTTTGAATTCACAGTAGCTTCTAGACAACATGTATATTCTTAGTCAGTGGATATTGAAATGAAAAGAGGTTTCTCATTCTCGAAAAGGCCCTCCATGAACCATTGTCATTAACTATGGAATCAGTCAGGGTGGGCTGGACCAAACTACAGTAACAAACAATCACAAAAATCTTGGTGACAAAAAACAATGAGGTTTAATCGTCACTCATGCTAATTATCTGTGCTACAGTATTCATTATGGGTTGTCTGCAGACTCTACTCCACACGTTCTTCCCACACTAGGGAAGGCTAATACATCAGCCACTATCTGGGCCATTTCCATTTGTGTCATTACAGAGAGAATGGTGACTCATGCGCTGGTTCTTAAAGGCTCCACAAGGAATCGGCATATGTCACTTCCACTCACATTTTAGCATTGGCCAAAGAAAGTCACATGGCCACCGCTAACACCAAGGGGACAGGAAAGCCCAATCGCACTTGTGCCTGAAAGGCAGGAATATTTTGGTGAACACATTAGTTACAAAGCACAGTTGTATTAACTTTGCTCTATGGTGATGGGACAAGGGACACTGGGATTGCCAGAGACAGACTGCAAGATACCTGAGGAAGAGTTTCATAATTAAGACTTCAGTGTAATCCAGTAGTTCTTAAACATTTTCATTTTAATGACCTTTCCTCCACCACATTCACACTACATATTATTTTCTACAAAAAAAGAAAAGAAGAAGAAGAAGAAGAAGAAGAAGAAGGGAAAGCATAAAGTTCTCTTTAGTCTGCAGTTCATGTCAGATCGCAGAGACTAGAATTTAAAAATTTGGAAGCAGGAGGGGTGCCTGGGAGTCTCAATCAGTTGAATATCTGACTCCTGATTTCAGCTCAATTCATGATCTCAGGGTCATGGGATCGAGCCCCGTATTGGCCTCCATGCTGAGTGTGGAGTCTACTTGAGGTTCTCATTCTCTGTCTCTGCCTCTCTCTCTCTCTCTCTCTCTCTCTCTCTCTCTCTCCCCTCCCCTGTTCATGCTCTCTCTCTCTCTCTCAAAAAAAAAATGGAATCAAGTGAAATGATAAGATCTTCCCTTTTTCACTCAGTTTGCTAATAGAATTCTGGAGCTCTGTCCCTTCATCCTGTCTTGATATTTACCCAACCTTTGGTTTGAGGAACCCTGATGTGACCTATAAATCCACTCTATATTCTGATTTCAACTTCACCCTGATAAATGTCTTCACTCTATTCCTTAACCACACTGCTTCATGCCTTTTTCAAATCAGGTTTTAGAAAATCTCCAGCCATTTTTGAGAAATCTTTTTTCCCTCAAATAATATCCGCATGGGCTGCCCATGCAGATATAATGAGCATATCCCAAATAGCCACAGTGTGAGATTTTTCATCGTTCAGGGCTACTATCTCATGTCCTCCACGATTCAATGCCCTGCACCCCCATCATCTATGGTAAACAAAGTCATCCTGGGATGGTCATTCTCAAAGTGTGAGTCCAGACCCCTTACCTGCCAGTTTCTTGGAGTGCTGGAAAAATGCTGATTCCTGGCCCACCCCAGCTCCCACACGTGTATGGAGTAGAGCCCAGGGACCTGCAGTTTTCCTGTACCCGCCAAGTAACTTTTCTGAAACAGTGAACTTTGAGAAGCGCTACCACAGAGTGATTTCACCAGTCAGGTCCCACCTTCTGTTGTGAGAAATAGGGTTGAGAGGTTACAAAGAACAAGAGATTGAGATCGAAATGAATAAACGTTTGAGCCTCTATATTCATTTAAGGGATGATCATCACCTTGGCTATGAGTCAGCACACGGAGGACAGCAGGCTTTCAGAGAAATTGTGGGTAATTTTTATGAGGTAAGTAAGTGCCCGTTTACTTTGGAAAATTAAGCAGAAATTCGAAGGTTGCAAAGGTCACCCAAGATTATTTATATTACAAAAGCTATTAAGCTTATTCCTGGGGTTTAAAAAATGTATATTCTACATACTATCAATTAACAAATACCATTAAGCTGAAGGATGCTTTCTCAGCTTATTTTGTTTTTTCTTCTTTTTTCCCCCTTTCTCTTTATTTATCTGTTTTTTATAATTTACATAAAAGTTAGTTCGCATATAGTGCAACAATGATGTCAGGAGTAGATTCCTTAATGCCCCTTACCCATTTAGCCCATCCCCCCCTCACACAACCCCTCCAGTAACCCTCTATTCTCCATATTTAAGAGTCTCTTATGTTTTGTCCCCCTCCCTGTTTTTATATTATTTTTGCTTCCCTTCCCTTATTTTCATCTGTTTTGTATCTTCAATTCCACATATGAGTGAAGTCATGATATTTGTCTTTCTCTGACTAGTTTCACTTAGCATAATACCCTCCAGTTCCATCCACATAGTTGCAAATGACAAGATTTCATTCTTTTTGATTGCCGAGTAGTATTCCATTGTATATATATATACCACATTTTCTTTATCCATTCATCTATCGATGGACATTTGGGCTCTTTCCATACTTTGGCTATTGTTGATAGTGCCGCTATAAACATGGGGGTGCATGTGTCCTTTCGAAACAGCACACCTGTATCCCTTGGATAAATGCTTAGTAGTGCAGTTGCTGGGTCATAAGGTAGTTCTATTTT